>NC_080797.1:34723948-35056168 GCF_028018385.1 Neofelis nebulosa | reverse complement strand
CACGAAGAAGCATGGCAGGCCCCGGCAGTCAAGAATTTCACACGTGTGGACTGGACTGCGCACAAGCAACCGAAAGGCCCAGGACATGCAGTCGCTTGTGATGTTGCTGGGGCAGCAGTTTGGAGTCCCTGGGAGTCACACCCCTCAATGCATAGGGTGCCGTCTCCAGTCATCCTTGTTATCTCTTATTGCAGCCAGGGCAGGTGGCGAGGATCTAGACCAGGGTCCTATGCAAGGGTTCTCAGAAGTATCAGGATCTAGTCCACTTAAATATCAAAGTCCTACTAAAGTTTCTTCCAGCGATTTTGGAGAAAAGCCCTTGCAATGGGTATCAACTCTGGAAACAATCTGGGAGAATGAACAGGTGTGCACCAATGTGGTCTTCTCCTGGGTCAGAAGTCTAATTTCTGTCACCCAAGGCATGTCACCTGGTTGCTGTTCCAGAAGTAACCATCCATATCGACAGGGCTGCCTTTATTATAGGGTTGCTCGAAAGTTAAAATAAAACTGCCAAGGTTCACCTGTTTCAGATTGGTCTGTTGAATCAGGACCCATTAGAGAGACTCTGTTTTTGGCAAGACTGACGAGGCCTGGTCCCCCACTTCATGAGAGCTCAGACTTTCAAGGTGGACATTTATTTATCCATCATTCTCAAATATGCGCTACCAGAAGGGACATTCCCTGAGTGTCGGACAGTACAGAACAAGAAATGGCCTCCTGAGGACTCTCGAGCCAGGTTAGCTCTGTTGCCCTTTTTGACCAGCAGTCCCACTCAGAACTGTGTGCCCTTGCCCCTGACCTGTGCACAGGGACCAGGCTGACAGGCCTCAGCTGGATGAGCAAGAGCCTCAGATCATCGATCCATTTTCCTCATTCTGACCTTCTGGAGAAGACCCAAATCTATCCCAGCATCTTCTGCATCCCCAACAAGGGCCCCTGGGACAAAAGCCCCTACTCAGCTGGGTAAGTCATGGAAACCTGCTTCTGCCTCAAACTTTGCTTACAGAAACCTCCCTTCCTGGCTTTTCCCAAACCCACATTCCCCAGAGACTACACGGTCCCCGGTGGCTGGTTACCTTGAATGTGGCAGCCACATTGGTGAAGTTTGCAATGCTGCCTCCAATGATGAGGATCTTGCCTGTGTTGGGAGTAAGAGAGGTCAAAAAAGGGTTAGAAAAGTAGAACATCCTACCAGAAATCCAACCGAGGGCGTTCTCTCTTCTCTAAGCACGGATCCCTCAACTGTTAGGAGGGGTCAGTGCAGAGGCTGGGTGGGGTGGGGAGCAGGCTGACCTCCCTTGACATCCGTTCAGTCTTAACCAATTCAGCTCTCCATTACCCATGCCACTGAGCAGGTGGTTAATCCAAACCCAGAGAACCTCTTGGTCATTCCTGGCTGCCACTGAGAAACCCGGTTTAATTTCTGGATACTCCTGGTAGGAATCTCTATTGGCTCAAAGGAAAGGGAACTGGTATGTGTAGCCCCCAAACACTAGACAGGCGGTAAAGTGAAGCTGGGAATCCCACAGCCCAAACAGTAAGTGTAGAAGTGGGCCGCTAAGAACTGAGTTTCTACAAGTCAGTAAGAGCACATTGCTACCTCCTCCCTTGCACCTGCCTACAGGACTTTAGGTACATATCGCTTCCTTGCTTCCCCGCAGCCTCCGTCTGACAGAGGCCACACTGCCCACTGTACAGTTGGGAGAAACAGAGGTCCAGAAGCTAAATAGCCCCAGGCCGCAAAAGAGCAGGACCACAACCCCAGTGCCTCCTCGCCCAAAGCTATTCCCACTGTGGCACAATGGGCCATCCTGGGAAAGGAGCGTGTGTGTCTCACCATCTGGGTGCTTCTCCCGGGTCATGAGGGAGAGGATCGTCTTGGCATAGTCATAGGTCTGCTGCTCGCTGGGGGCGCCTGAGTATTCCCCGTAGTTTGCCAGCTCATTGACACCCCCTAGGTCGCAGATGGTATCACTGTCAGGAAGACACAGAAGTGAGTGCTGATTCTGACTCTAGTGGCTGAGGGTGGCAGCCTGGTGCCGATGAGGACACACAGATGCCCCGAAAGCCCCATAGTCAGCTTATGGAACCGACCTCTCGGGCCTCAGACCCTCAAGATCCAGAGAAGTCACACTTGAAGTCGCATCAGGCTCTCCCGGGCAGCACTCTCTGCCAGCCCCCAGCCACAGTGGGGTCCTGGATTGACAACATTAAGTAAAAGGAACAAGGAGCACCTCCCAACACAAAGAAGAATCACATATTCCAGGAGTCCCTGCTTGGCTGCCCAACGGAGAAGTAAAATGGTTGCAACTAGAGGAGAGCTCAGCCAGGCGTGGAGGGGAACGTGGCAGATTACTGCCTGGAAACGAACAGATGTCTACTGTGCTTTAAGTGAAAAACCAATTACTGCAAAGACTGTGGAATATGATCCCAATATTCTTATAAACTGTTAAAGTATGAATACTTATACAGGCATTAAAACAGCTGGAAGGACGCACAGCAACGTGTTCACTGTGGTGACCTACTAGCAGGAGAGATGGGGAGACAGCCAAGCGATGTTTACTATTGGGTTCTTTTCTGCATTTATTGTATCTCTGCAGGAAGCCCATAGCACTAACTATAAAGATTTTAAAAAATAAAAATAAACAAGGGGCTTCTGGGTGGCTCAGTCGCTTATATGTCTGACTCTTGACTTCAGCTCAGGTCGGAGTGTCACCGTTCATGGGATCGTTGGACTCTGCTGACAGCACAGAGCCTGCTTGGGATTCTAGCTCTCCCTCTCTGTGCTGACAGCTCAGAGCCTGGGGCCTGCTTTGGATTCTATGTCTCCCTCTCTCTGCCCCTCCTCCGCTCGTGCTCTGCCTCTCTCTCTCAAAAATAAACATTAAAAAAATTTTTTTTAAGTAAGAAAGTTGGAGGGGACAGTGTACATACAGGGCAGGCTTTTACCAGAGCCCTGCTTTACGCCAAGGGGAGAAGATGAAGACCCCCCCCATCCCCACTCCAAGGTAAGGCAATCTGATCTAGGCTGTGCGCACATGGACTCGGGGTAGGCCCAGCTGCCATCCTTTCAGTAGCCCCTCAGTCACCTGTACACGACAGAGGCACCACCTCCGGCCACCATGGTCCAGATCCTCCCCTTGGGGTTCAGCAAGGTCAGCTTCAGGCTCGCCCCACTTTTGGCATCCAGGTCTGCAATGTAAGCTTCCTAGGGACCAGACAGCAACAGGTGGGTCCTGGGGATACCCCCTTCACCAGGTCCCAGCACCTGGGACCCTGTCCCTTTCCCTGAAGACACATGAAGAGGTCCTCCATTGTCTCAAGAGGGTCAGGGAGAGGGGTTGTGCAGGGTCCTATGTACCTGGGACAAAACACGATGATGTCCTCAAGGACCAGAACCACCCATAGCCACAGTCGCTGCCTGGGGACAAACTTCCCAACTCCTTTCTCTCTGTCCTCAAGTCCCTGACCCTCTGCCCAAGTCCCAGGTCTCACTAGGTCACCCTGCTTCTAAACAGCCCCCAATCCCAATGTCTGCCTGCCTGGTTCATCACACGCCCCTTCTTCCGGCCCAACCTCTTGCCCTGGCCTGGGTTATGACTCACAGGCCTAATCCTGCTGTGAAGACCTCTCAGATGATGTGGTGGGAAAGAGCAATTAAAATTCTCAGCAAGTGGCCAAGAGAACTACCTTCCCCCGGCAGGATGAGCAAGATCCACTCGGAATTATCAACAAATCAAGTTAAGAGCCCAGGGAGGTTGATTGAGAGAGAAGTCTAAAAGGATTTCTGGCCGGGATTCAGAGGCTTGGCTGACTCCCACCCCCACCTCCTTTGGGGGTTTTAAGAAAATTAAATGGCTCTCGACCTTCCCTTCCTGCCAAATAAACAGCGCACAAGGGGGGCCCGATGCTCCTCTGAGATTAGTCACCCTCCCCCAGGTCCCCATCATGTTCCATCTCCTCCCCAGAGCAGCCAGCCTTACCTCTGGATAAGCTTCCCGCCCGAAGGGAGGAGGGAACTCTATATCACCCCACTTCACTTTGCAGATGTAGTCGGCTGTGGCATCTACCTTGGCCGCCAGGTCAAGGACATAGACGCCATCTTTGGTCACAACTGTGAGAAAAGCAGAGGTACTCAGATGCCAGCCCCCTGGCAAAGGCGTCTACCACCAACCTCCAAACCCCTCCACAGGCTTCCCCACCACCACCTCCCGAGGTCCCACCCAGACCTAACAACTGCCCAGCTCTGCAAGAAACCGGACGGCCATTCCACACAGCTTTTCCCCCGTTAGAAGAGAAATAAATTAATTAAGACCACTCCCTTCCCTCCCTGACTTACAGGTAATGTGACAGGGATGTCGTGTTTAGTTGCCCTGGCAATTTTTTAACATTTTTTGAAAAGCGACACTCTATGCCTTAAATATCTAACCATTCACCCATCCACAGCCCTACCACTAAAACATAAAGTGTTAAGGTACGAGCTGCTGTTGGGAGCCTCCCCCCCCACCCCAACCCTTAGGTGTATATATCTGGGTTTCTTGAGATTGGCCAGGAGAAGCCTTAGTTGCCTGTGGGAGTGGGAAACCACTGGGTACACTGAGCCCCCAGCCAGCAGGATTCATTTACTGCCCATTAACTGGACATCCATCTTCCCTTTACCCCTGGGTCGTTTAACTAATGAAGTCAGCAAACAGCCATCTGGTCCATTAGAGGGGTTGCATCCCCAGCTGGAATCTGGACTTTGCCCTGAACAGCCCTGGCCAGAGCCAGCTCACACCACCTGCCTCCCTCACAGCCTGAGGGGCCTGGACCAAGATCTTCCCAGCTTGGGGATCAATGATTGACCAATTCCTGGGGAGTGCTCCAAGGGCCTGAAGAGGAAAGAAGAGCCTGAACGGTCAGACCAGTGAAGGGGCAGCCCAGGTCCTGGGAGAACAGCCTAACCCCTGCCAGGAATAGCCACTAAGCACAGTCAGATCAAAATCAGGACTTCCCCATCACAGAACAAAATAAGAGCAAAGAAAGCTGGAGGTGGTTAAACAGGAATTATCGTTGTCTTCTGAGAGCTCGGAAACGAGAGACTGCACTCCACGAGCCCAGACATCCCTCTACACACCGCACACCCGGTAGTGCCCTCTACGCGTGGGGGGGGGGGGTCTGGTGTGTCGAACGTCAAGGCCAGGGTTACCACAGGCACTGAGACCCTGTTATAACTGTCCTTTCCCAGGCCCACACCAGCAGAGCCAGTTACCAAGGGGGTTGATCTCGAGGTAGGTGAAGTACAGATCCTCATAGAAATTGAAGAGACCAGAGATAAAGCTGGCCAGAATCCTAGAGCGGGGAGGGAGAGAGGGACAGTCAATCTTCAGGGAGGGGCAACAGGCTCGGCAGCACGTCCCAAACCTCCCTCTCCCCGCGGCCATCTCTTACTGACAGCTCCTCTTCCCAAAGCCTGCCCTGCCAACCTCTCGCTTCCCTCTGTAAGCCCTGCTCCCTGGACATCACTCTTCAGCCAGTGAGACGGAAAGGAGCTGTCAGGCATGCAGCCAGAGGTGTTGGTACCAGACAGACAGGGCCAGTGGGGTGAGGGATGCTTACGGCATATTTCAGTCTGAGCCAGCCTCCTGTCTGCCCCCTGCTCCCCTCCTTGGGACAGGGAGGCGCTGTGCCTTCCCTCTCACCCAGACGCTGGGGCAGGGCAGCGGATGCCCACACAGGGAAGACCACCTTGCTTTCCCTGCCCTGTGTCCGGAGCTCTCAACCTTCCCCGCTCCCCCACTGCCACCTGCCTGCCCTCCCTCTCACTCAACTCTTTCTTCTCTTCAGGAGCGTGGACTAAGAGGTGTTTCTTGATGTCCTCAGCATTCAGTTTCTTGTCCACGCCAACGAGCAGTTTCTGGGCTTTGGTGTCCACGTCGCCCACGTCCACCCCACCTTCATGGTGGAACAGGACATAGTCCCCTTCTCGGGTAGCATAGATGCAGACGTAGAACTCCTCCGCCTTGCAGGGGAAGACAGTACCACGTGGGGGAGGGGCACTGAACTGGCAAGCCCAACCCCTTTGGGTGCATTTCTAAAACCCTAGTAAAGGGGTGCCTGGGTGGCTCAGTCAGTTAAGCATCTGACTCTTGGTTTCGGCTCAGGTCATGAGCCGGTTCGTGAGTTTGAGCCCTGAGGCAGGCTCTGCGTTGACGGTGGGAAGCCTGCTTGGGATTCTGTCTCCCTTTCTCTCTCAAAATAAATAAATGTAAAAAGTTACTGTCTTCCCTTCAGGGACAAGAGGAGAGCAGAGGCCATTGCCTAGCTGACAGTCCAGACTCAGCCACTGTGACCCGATCTGGGGGAGGGTGCCTGCCTTCAAGTCTTTCTCATCCCAGCACCGAGAAGTCCCCTGTTACCAGCCCTGACTCCTCCCTGCTACAAACTAAGCCTTTCCCTTCATCTCTGGACTCCCTGCTCCATGGCACCCTCAGACCCTCAGAGAGTCTGGTCCTTTTCACTTTTCTCCAGCAGCTTGATTTCTCCTTTCATCATTTTAGAGTCGACAAACACAAAGTGGGGGAGAAGACCCGGCTTGGAGCCACGTCACACATACCTGACTGTGGGGAACAAAGGGTTCGATCAGAAAGTTCTTGAGGAAGCCTTTGGCCTTGCCAACCTATTGAGATTGAGAAAAATAAAGCTTAGATGGACCAGCGGGTCTTGTCCCCCAGGGCAGGAGGACTGCCCTCTGCTCCCTCTACTTGGCTGTCCCACCGGAGCCGGGGCTCAGGTACTACTGCCACGACATCTGGCAGAGAGAGATTTTCCAGAAACCAGGGCAATGGGGTCACAGACCCTAAGCTGAAGAAGTCTTCACGAGATACTCCTTCACCCACTGCCAGCCACACTGCAGTGTACTGACCTCACACGTTCTTTCTCTGCCTCCTCTGGAGGGTGACAAATGAGCTGGGCTAACAAATGTTGTCCCCGCCCCCACAGCACAGACATCAGGACTCCTCTCCCTCCTGCCATCAATAGCACAAGTTAAAGAGCACAGACAAATCAAGGCTCTCCATCCCTGAGCTCAAGCAGAGAGACCCAGCCCAAGGACAGAAGTCTGGGCCTGGGAACAGCAGGGATGGGGGGAGCGGGGGGGAGGGAGAGCTTGACGGGGAAAACTTCACGCACACTTTCCTGGCTGAGGACAACAGGCCTGCAGAGCTAATCAGTTTGAGTGGGTCCCTGGCGGCTGCCGAGGCGAGACAGCCCTCATCCCAGAGTGTCTCAAAGCCCCCCCCCCCCCCCCCCCCCGGCCCGTGTGCGTCACTGCTGAGTCAGGGACCAGACAGTGATCCCTCAGAGGTAATGAGCCGCTTCTGCCGAGGCGGACACTGTTGCCGGCCCCGACACGGCTGACAGCCCCCTCCCACCCAACAGCAGCTGAGGAGAAAGAACACAAGGACCTCTCTGGGGACACCACTCAGCCCCCAGTCCTGCCGTCCTCTCGCCAAAGGCCTGCAAGCAAAAAGGCCAGTAGAGATCCCTCCGGCCCCAGGTCCACATACGAGTTTAAGAGGTCCTCTTTAGTTCAAGAGCCAAAAACTGGGAAATTACCACAAAGAGCTGATTGGAGAGAGCCCAGGAAGAGAGGAAGACAGCTTCGTTGTCATCCTCACCCTGCTTCCAGGACGGCCAAAGAAGAGAACAGCTCAGCCCTGGTGACAGTCACCCAAGATGGGGCAAAGCTGCGCATGGACAGCACACCCTTCCCGGCCTCAGGCCCGCCTCAGCCCGCTCCCCCTCGCCTGTTCTCCAGTCCCGTCCAGGAGTAAAAAGGAAAAGAAGTGCAATTTTATTTCTGAGCCTCTCCTAGCCTCCCTAAACCACATTTCACTTCAGCTCTCTCATCTACAGAGTTGACATTAATCACCAAGCTGGGGGAAGCCAAGAACCGAATTTCCTCTTCAGTGTTACCAGTCTCATCCTCGGCTCTTGGTCTAATAATGTCTCTGCCTAAAAGATTCTGCACCTGCCTTCTGCAACCTTTTCTTGCCGGCCCTCTTAGGCAAACACGTCACGACAAGCTGCTGTGCCCTTTCTGGAAACGGAAAAGCAAGGACTTCCCAGAATGAGCCTCAGAGTCTCATCTCCGTGATGGGTCTGTTAAAGAAACAAACCATTTCCGGGGTGCCTGGGTGGCTCAGTCAGTTAAGTGTCCGACCTCAGCTCAGGTCACGATCTCGCGGTTGGAGCCCCACGTCCGGCTCCACACCAACAGTGTGGACCCTGCTTGGGATTCTCCTCTGCCCCTCCCCCACCTGCGCGCCCGCTCTCCCTCTCTAAATAAACAAACAAACCAATAACAGACCGTTTCTACCTGGCCATGAACTGGACTGGGGTTACTTTTGCAGCCCATCTTGCCATTCGCTGATGGCAGAGCTGGGAGCGAGCACCAAGACTGGCCCTGCCACCAGGCAGCTCTGCGGGACCCAAGGCTGCAGTGTGGCCTTCCCCAGGCTGCAGTGTGGCCGAGTAGGCAGTGAGCCTACAGGGCTGCTCATCTGGAGATGACCACATCCACTTCTGTTCCCACAGCACCTCCACCCCAACCTATAGCCGTACTCACGGTGGCCTCCTGTCCCAGCCGTGGTTTCAGCCAGGACTTAATGCCTTCCAGAGTGAGGTTGACCCCAACGAGGCCCAGCTTTCCACGCCGTTTGATCAGCTGGTCTGGCTTGACCACCAAGTTCTGGAACAAGAGGGAAAGGAAAGAAACGGGAGAGTAAGAGATTACAGTCTGGGGACCCGAAGCACAGGACAGCCTGCATGGCTTCCTATCCACCCATCCGTTCTTCAGTGTCAACTCCTAGAAGCTTTTCTCACCTATCCAAGCCTATACCTTTCTTTGGACATCCAGGAATCTGGAGCCATCCGTGCCCCGAATGGGGCCTGGCACAGTGTAGATACTTACCACATACCTGCCGCATGAGTGATTCCCTACCCTCCCTATGCGACATCTTAGCTCCACTAAACCATGAAGCCCTCAGAATATGGACCAGCACCTGTGTTCCAAAAGGAAGAACAGGGGGACAGAGCCTTGTGGGGACCAAGGACCTTAGAGTTCTGGTCAATCCCATCCCTGGGCCTGACCCCGTCTACAGGCCCAGCAAGCAGCCCCTAAGCACTGCTCACATGCTGCCAGCCAGGAAATGCGCCACCTCCCGAGGCAGCTCCTTTCATGGGTGGGCTACCTTGTGCTGGGAGGGAACGTGCACCCCCAGAACCCGCTCTCCTGGCCCTGCCCAAGAAGTCTCTGCCTCCCAACAATGGTCCCACAGGGACCCGGACAGAGGAGCCTCTACTCTGGGCTGGCTGCCACACAAAGTCCACAGCACGCTTCCTCATGGCCCGAACACATTCCTAACATGCTGCACTTGGGGAGAGTGGAGCCCACACCCACTTTTACTGAGCACCTACAAGTGCCAGGTGGCACACCAAATGCTTTCCAGACATTATTGCTAATCTTTATAGCTCACAGGGTGAGTGTTCCGCCCATCTGACAGATGGGGAATCTGCCACTCAAGAGAGGTAAAACAGCTTGCTCCAGGCCACACGGTTAATCAACAGAGAGCTTTGGTCTGGACTCCAGTCAGTCAAGCTCCAAGCCCTTGCGCTGTGTTCCCTGCTGGGGCGTCTCAACACGTGGGGCCCAGAGCCCAACACAAAATCCCGCTCGGCCCACTGCACGCTGCCCACTGATGTGGGCAGTCTGCCATCGTGTGACCCGGCGGGACATCTCCACCAAACCAACCGTCTCTATTCCTCTGACCCTGGGCCCGGAAGAAGGGCCTGGGGAGGGTGGGCTCACCTGGCTGAGCAGCCAAGGGTGGTCCTGCAGCAGGCGGGCCCAGTCTGTGTCAGGGGTGACCCGGGCATACTTGAACCGGTTCTGGATGGCTGAGGTGGTGCAGATGAACTTGTAAAGGAGTTCTTTGCCCGTCTGCTCCGAAATCGCCTTGGCCGACATGGCCGCAGAGGGACCTGCTCTACCTGTTGGGAGGAACAGGAGCTGGTGGGCAGGGGAAGAGACCCGTGTCCAGCTGCCCCCAGTCAGTAAGACCAGATCTCAGCACTTCTCAGGAGGCGGAAGGAGGACTGGCCCAGCAGGAGGGAAGGAAGCGAGATCTCAATGAACACTTCTTTTTTTTTTTTTTTTTTTTTAATATGAAACTTATTGTCAAATTGGTTTCCAAACAATATCCAGTGCTCATCCCAACAGGTGCCCTCCTCAATGCCCACCACCCCCCATCAACCTTCGGTTTGTTCTCAGTATTTAAGAGTCGCTTATGGCTTGCCTCCTTCCCTCTCTGTAACTTTTCCCTCTTCCCCTCCCCCCTGGTCTTTTGTTGAGTTTCTCAGGATCCACATATGAGTGAAAGCATATGGTATCTGTCTTTCTCTGCCTGACTTATTTCACTTAGCATAACACTCTCCAGTTCCATCCACGTTGCTACAAAAGGCCAGATTTCATTCTTTCTCATTGCCAAGTAGTATTCCATTGTGTATATAAACCACATCTTCTTTATCCACTCATCAGTTGATGGACATTTAGGCTCTTTCCATAATTTGGCTATTGTTGAAAGTGCTGCTATAAACATTGGGGTACAAGTGCCCCTGTGCATCAGCACTCCTGTATCCCTTGGGTACATTCCTAGCAGTGCTATTGCTGGGTCATAGGGTAGATCTATTTTTAATTTTTTGAGGAACCTCCACACTGTTTTCCAGAGCGGCTGCACCAGTTTGCATTCCCACTCAATGAGCACTTTTGACATCAGGGAAGGAGGATCAGGAAGTGAAGAGAGAGAGAAGGTGGAGATAAACAAAGGTGGCATGTTCCCCAGGTCTCTTGGCCTCAACCTTGTCTCTACTTCCTCTCGACAAACCAGCTCACATTCATCTTGGAGCAAAAGGCAGCTGGCTGGGGAGACAGGAATACCAGTGGTATGACCCAAACCCATGTGCTGGTCCCACCCGAGGTCCCACACAGACACTGAAACACACCCTTTGGTTCTGTGACCTGCGGGGCGCACAGCCAGAATTATGCAATCCTGCCCTTACTCCCCTCCCCCTACAGGTTTCGTCTCCCCCACATCCAGACTCACCCATTTCACGCACTTACACTCACCATCAGGCTGTAGGCCAGGCAGGTGAGTTTACTTAACCCCAGGCAGGATCAAACCCTCAAGGAGCAGAGAGTCACCTCAGAGTCCATTTCTCCCAGGACACTAGACTCCCACCCCCGAGTTCAGAGCAGGCACTGGGCAGGGAAACTGTGACCTTCAGTACATCCCACCCGCCCCACTGAGTCACTCAGCTTGCTAATTTAGAGCAAAACAGAGGCCTCTCTGGGGACCACCCTGTACTGGTCACTTCTAGCTGAGCCGAAGCTGAGGGAGGAGGCAGCAGTCATCCCAGGTCACATAGATATAGAAGTCATCTCATACGAACCCTGTGAGGTACACGGAGATTCATAATCCTATTTCTTAGATGAGGAATAGCAGCTCAGAGGAGCTACCATACCTTGCCCAAAAAGCCAAACTAATGAGCAGGGGACCAAGGACTTGAACCCAAATACTCTTATTCCTGCTCCCCAGAAAACCCCACACTCGTCAGCCCGAGAGAAAAGACCATTTCTCCCAGGACCAGGCCATGTCCCCCCCTTCACCTCACAGAAGGGTCTGTGATGACAATTTCTTCATTTTCCGTCCCCACCGCGTTGTCCTGACACACCCATTCTCCCATGGTAGCAAGTTGGGGAGAGGATCAGGGGAAGGGGGAGGGCAAGGAAACCAAGTCATTCAGACTAAGAACTTGGCCTCATCAGGAAAAGTCACTCCAATCTCTTCCACAGAGATCCAGAACTGAAGTTGCTGAATTTGCTGAGAAGAAAAGTCAAGTTCAAATAAAAGAAGGCGGACCCGGGGGACTAGCTGGTTTATACACACAGGAAGGTGGGTCTCCATCTCCAGCTCAGGGAAGGCCAAAGTTTCAGAGGCTACTCTCCACCTCCCTCCCAACCGGCTTGGCTGGCCCCCTCGGCCTCCCAGCTAGTCTCCAACTCAGCACAATGGGTGCTTTCAGTCTGGTGTCTGGCCCAAAGTGGGGTAGCTGGGAAGGGGCTCAAAAGAGATGTTCCCTTTTCTGGCCTTCCCCTGGGATGACTTCCGGCTCCTCCTCAGCAAGAGTTTCCAAAGGTGATGCTTCAGCCAGCCCCTGGGTCCTGCAGCCCTCCACCCACCCCCCACCCACTCCAGCTCTATTTCCCAACCTTCTTGACTTCAGACCAGAAAAACTGGTCCTGAAATCAGATGGGTACACCTGCCCCCACCCCCTTCCCAAACAGAGCGCAACCTAGGGCAGATGAAGCAGGGAAAGGAGGCGGCAGCTGCTGGTCATGCTCCGTGGTTCAGAAACATCAAGCACCTGTGATCACAAACTCCAGGAGTTTGCTAAGCCTCCCCAAGCAGAGAACAGTCTGACACTACCAGAACAACAACCCCCTCAAAACTGGCACCTCCCAAAGCAGACAAAGGAAAGGGGTAAGAAAAGGCCTGTTCTGCAGCTGAAAAATCACAACTTTCTTGAGTCCCAGGCAAGACAAGAGTTCATTTCCACAGGATGGTTGGAGGGGGGCAGGGGGTGGACACAACGAGGGGATGATACAGGATAGAACAGATTCGCCAGCTTACCAAAATAAGATATGCCACCGGAGCACTTTGGCGTAGATGGCTGGGCAGGCCCTTTCAAGGCCAAGACAGGATTTATATGATGGAATAAAAGTGGGGAAAGAATCTGGCCTCTGCATGTTCACCAAATGCAGGAAAGAAGGCTCACAAACCCAGGGAGGGGTCTCAGTGGAGAAAATTCGCAAAATTAATCATTCAGAAGGGTCTTGGAAGTCTCTCTAGGGCAGTGGCTCTTAACCTACTTGAGGTCTCAGATTCCTGAGCGCATGAAGAAAAGCCCCGAAAAATGTGCGCCTCATTTCAAGATGCTTATGATTATGACCACAGACCACCAGTTAAGAGCATCTACTGTAGTGACAGCGCGGCTGAAAGTGTGTACCAATCTGGATCTGGGGATCCACTCCCCCAGAGTCCTAGGCTGCCTCCTCAGGAACTGAATATGCTCTCGAACTGGTGATAGGTGATTTTAGGACAAAGCTAAGACCCCAGGGGTCCGCTCTGGGGCCCTAGGAACTGTCACCTAATAACAAGTAAAATGTAAACCATTTGGGGGATATCATGCCGAGGAACCTGAACACACACACACACACACATCACACATATCACACATATCCTCTCTCTCCCCTCAAGGGAAGGACTTTATGAGCTGAATGGGGTCTTTTCTGCAGACAGGGTGAGTGACCCAGGATTGAGTTCATCCACAGCAGCCACTGAGAACTGAAGCAGCCCACAGGGAAGGCTGAATGAAAGCAGACTGTTTCCCAGGAATGTATCCCTGGGACATAGCCAGTGCAGAGGAACCACTGGAGATGCTACTTAGGGTCTCCCCCCCAGGAAAGACAAAGAGCACTCCTTTATAGGTCAGTATCCATAGGACTGGTTTTTGTGTTTTTTTGTTTTTGTTTTTGTTTTTTTTGGAGGGGAGGGTTGTTTTTAAGAGGACAAGCAATTCCTGGAATAAAGGGAAGAGGCAGAATTCTGTGAGGGTCCCCCTAGTGCAGCAAGCATGTCAGAATGGGATGGAGACACCAGCTGCCTGGTTTCCAAGGGCTCTTCCTGTCATCTGGCCCAAGCTTCTGAAGTTCTCTAAGAGATAAAAATTACCACTCCCGCCCTGGGTAGCTGGGGTCTACCAGGTTTTCCACAAGCAGTATTTCAGAAATCCAAGATCTGAGCTGGCTGAAAGACCTCAGAGCAAAGTTAGTGGGTGGAAGGCGTGGGCTGGTTGGCCAAACTGGTGCCATGCACTGCTCCTCCCCTCTCCAAAATCCTCCTGCCAGGCCGACCCTGGGGACCACCCAATGGCAGAACTCCTCGCTACTGCACAGTATCTGCCAAGGTTGGAGAGGGCAGCAGGCGCTGGGTCTGGCCCTCTGCCAGGCCCTACAGGAGGGCGGCGGCAGCATCCTCAGCCCTCTCCGGGACCTTGCCTTGGCCAGGCTCGGCACAGGCGTCAGCGCCAGGGGTGGGGAGGGAGACGGGCACCCCGGCCATCTGTCGCTTAGAGGCTGGGCCCGACGGCACCTCCTGAGCGAGGAGGGTCCTTCCCGCGCCGGTGCTCCACGGCCCGGTCCTTGCGGGCGAGGCCAGGCGTCGGGCACCCTGGGACAGCCCGGCGCCGCGTGGCCCGCCAAGGCTACGCGCCGGGCTCGCTCCCTCCACTTTCGGCGCGGGACTCAGTCGCTTCTTCACAAAAAAAAGAGAGGAAGCGCCCGAGCCCGGATAGGAGTGGGGCGAGTGGCCACCGGTGACCCCGATGGGGACAAGAGGGAGGCCCGCTAAAGCCCGAAGAGGCTCGAGGACTGGCCCCGGTCGGGGTGAGAGGGGCCTGGTTGGTGCAAATGCAATTTAGCGGAGGGAAAAGAAGCCAGGGCGGCGGCACACCCTATGCAAACTCCCTGAAACTGGAATGTGGGAGAGTGGGGGTGGGGTGGTCGACACGCTGCCACCAGTCGGGGTTCCGAGCGAAGGCTAACCTAAAGCGAAGTCCCCCCCCCCCCAAAAAAAAAAAAAAAAAAAAAACTTCCAAGCAGAAGCAGGGAGGACGCGTGAGCACCAAGACGGCGCCGGGGAAAGCGGTTCCGGGTTGGGGGAGGGAGGCGGGAAGCTCCTCGGGCAGGTGGAGTACCCCGCGCGAAAGCAGCCGCCCGCCACTCACCTTTCTGCGAAAGCCCGTGCGCAGCGCTCCCTCCGCAGGCCCCGCCTCGCCGCCCAGTGCCCGGAGCGCTCCAGCCTCCAGCAGTCGCCCGGGAGCCGGCTTTTGTCCGGGCCCCTGCGGGCTTCTCCCCGCCCCCATCGGCACACGGCGTGAGCGGCCCCGCGATTGGTCACACGCGTTCCCTAGCCTGAGCGCCAAGGCTCCTCCGAATTTGCTGCCCGGGATAGCTCTGCCCCCGGAGGCGGGACTCAGGGGCTGCTGGGACTTGAAGTCCAGCTGGCGTGTCCGTCCGGAGGGCTGGTGGGCGCCGCCTCTCCGGATCCGGTAGGGCCGGGGCGGGGCCGGGGGCGGGGCCGGAGGCGGGGCCTCGGGTGGGGAGATGGGCCGGGCTCAGCCGGGAGGAGAACGGACGGGGCGGGGGGCCGTGGCCTGATCACTTAGGGGCTGGGCCGACCGCCACTCCGAAGGAAGCGGTGGTGGGGGGTGAGGGGGAGGGTTGGCAGAACAGGCTGTTGCACAGTTTTAGAGACCTGGAGTCTCCTTCTCTTCCCCTGGGAGAAACTAACCTCCGCATCCCGGCCTCCTAAAATTGGTGACACTGAACACAGTTGCTTAAACCCGCTTTTTACGTAGCGATGGCAGACTGCTTTTGCATTTGAACGTGGGCTCTCTCTATTGAGCCGGTGGGGCTAGACTGAGAGATCAGGTAAACCTGCCAATGTGGGATAGGGCAGGGGATGAGGTGAGCGGGTGGGGCTAGGTGGGTGCCAGTCACATCGCTTTGCGTCCCACTCACCTCACCTCCAGGCGGAGCTGAGAATTCAACGGAGAGGTTCTAGCACAAGGCTGGGGTCATCTCTGCAGGTCTCCTTTCCCTTACCCACCATCGGAAGCTTCCACACTGGAATGAATGAACTGAACTGTTGCCTCCTCCTTCTCCATTACCTGTGAGACAGGCTATTTTCCAAACCAAAAACTGGGACACCCGGTCTGACAGGTGCTGGTGAATTAGGTGGAGCAGAATATTTGAAATCAAGCAGTCCTGAAAACCAGGACATATATTTACTGCTCTGACATTCTGGAGATTTCACCCCAGTCCTGAAGGTCTCGGGAGCCGCTCCAGGACCCTAACAGCTGCCTAACTAGCTCCAGAAAGGAGTATCAATGGAGCACTGATCAACTCAGGTGAAGGGGTCAGCCCAGTATGCAGAGAATCACCATGCCTGAGCCACTGCCAAGCACTCCGGTCCCACTGACACACTGCAACAATGTTGCGACATTCTTGTGGACAAAAACTTTTGGAAGCCCTCTTTCCTCCAATTCAGCTGTAGCCAGGAGTGGGTCAGCTAAAGTCACTCACTGCCCATGCCTGAACTAAGTGATCCCTGATGATGTCACTTTCTGGTTGCTTCCTTCTCAATGGTCCTTTTCAAAGAACAACTCCTCACATCCTCTCTCTTGTTGGTCCTGGAGACTGACCAACAATCAATCTATGGATTGAGCTCCAACCCTATCAAGAATCTCCCCAAAGATCACAAATCTCAGGGAAGTGTCACCTCTCAGTAGGTAAAGAAAACATCTCTTATGAGGGGCCCCTGGGTGGCTTAGTTGGTTAAGCATCCAACTTCTGCTCAGGTCATGATCCCGTGGTTCAGGGGTTCAAGCCCCACAATGGGCTCTGTGCTGACAGCTCAGAGCCTGGAGCCTGCTTCAGATTCTGTGTCTCCCTCTCTCTCTCTCTCTCTCTCTGCCCTTCTCCCGCTCACACTCTGTCTCTGTCTCTCTCTCAAAAATAAATAAACATTTAAAACATTTTTTAAAAAAGGAAAGAAAGAAAGAAAACATCTCCTAGCCTTGGGGGACAGAAATTCCAGGTCTTCAGGGGCTAGCAGGAAGATTGTAGTCAGGTGCCCTGATTATCCCTCTGGCTAGAAAGATACAACTCATCCAGAAACAGTCACCCAGGTAGAACGTAAACTGTAAGAAATGTTCATCAATTTGGCAATATCGATAAAAATTTTAAATGCACATTCTTTTGCCCCAGCAATTTCATTACGAACAATTTATCCTTCACATATACCTGCACATGTGCACGAAGATGAGGCTCTTTGTTTTGTTCACTGCTGTGTCTCCAGCACATTGAATAGGGCCTGGTACATAATAAACACTCAATAAATATTTGCTGAGTGATTAAGTCCCCCATATAGGTATTGCTGGGCCCAAATGTGACTAGCCCCAGGTGGGGGCAACAAGAAAGGAACTGTCCAGGGAGTGAGGGGAGGAGAGGTGCTGGCCCGAGGGTCCGTGAGCCAGCCAAGCACTGGGATTTTTCAGTTCTCTGAGTGGTTCAGTGCTAGGTCCTTCCCCACAGCCTTCAACCTCCCCAGGAAATACTCTCTCATTACTCCACCATGTTCCCACAGAGGCTCTTCTGCTCTGAATTGGTCAATTCACAAACGGTGAGATCATGACCTGAGGCGAAATCAAGAGTCGGACCCTTAACCGACTAAGCCACCCAGGTGCCTCTGTTTTTGCCATTTGAATCACCTCTCTCCTCTTCTAGATCGAGCTGGAAGACAAGTCCAAGCCCCCCGACATAGGATATGGACACCATCTCCGTGCCTGGATTTCAGGCACACCACAACAGTTTCAGTGGCCTTAGACTATCCAGTGGCTCCCTCCTGGATTTTAATCCACTTTAGCTAATATTCATTGAGCACCTACTATGTCAAAGTCATGGGTGCTAATGCATACTCCTCACAACAACCGCTTGAGCTAAGCGTCATCATTTTGCAGATGGGCAACTGGCCCTCTGCTGCCAGGTCCCTTGCCCTGTCCACTACCACCTGCTGCAGGTGAGAAGGAAGAGAAGGAAATCATATCCAGTGAGTCTCCCCAACTTGGCTAGAAGCTCCTCAAGACCCAGGACCATGCCTTGTTCCTTTTGGCATCCCCAGGGCCGAGCATGGTGCTAGGCACACGTTAGGCACTCACTGTATGCATGACTGAATAAATGCTGGAAAGAACATGTGAAGGAAGGAAGGAAATTGTAGAAGTCAGGGGAAGAGGGAGAAGATGCAGCCAAGATGGGGGTCTACCTGAGTGCGCGCTTCTAAACCCACCTGTCCCCTTGCGACAACCAGAGACAAGGGCTTACAGCAGAGGCCCATCATGACTCACCCTGTGAGGAACCAGGGAAGTTCTCACTCCTGCAGCATTCACTGTTTGCCCAGCACTGAGCAGTCTCTAATTGGAGCCAAGGGCCAAGAGCCCGTGTATCCTAGGGTAAGCTCCCCAAGGAGGTATGGCCAGAGCCAGAGCCAGCTTCTGTGCTCAGGAAACATTCTCCAGCCAGCCCAACCAGCTCCTGTCCAGCGTCTTTCCAGAGTCACCCCCCCCCAACTCTGCCCTCACCCTGTCTTAAAAACTGTCACTGCCTCGTGCTCACCAGGTGTGTTCCTCTTTAATTGCCTCCTCTTTCAGGAGGCACTCCTCCACTTTATCACTTCTTATCCTAAAACAGAACCTACACAGCCCCTCCCCCCGCCCCCACATTACTTAACCTTGACTTTCACTTGACGTCTTTAACCTTCTCTCTAAATGAACTCATTATTTTTGTTTCTTGTCTCTCTTTGCCACGCTCTGTGTTTGGAAATTCTCTCAAGGCCAGGCAGAAGCAGGAGTCATGGTATGGGGATGCCTGGGTGCCTCAGTCAGTTAAGTGTCTGACTTCAACTCCGGTTGTGATCTCACAGATCGGATTGTGAGTTCCAGCCCTGCATCAGGCTCCCTGCTGTCAGCACAGAGCCTGCTTCAGGTCCTAGGATCCTCTGTCCCTCTTTCTCTGGCCCTCCCTGCCTGAAAAAAGAAAGAAAGAAAGAAAGAAAGAAAGAAAGAAAGAAAGAAAGAAAGAAAGAAAGAAAGAAAGAAAGAAAGAAAGAAAGAAAGGAGGGAGGGAGGGAGGGAGGGAGGGAGGGAGGGAGGGAGGGAGGGAGGGAGGGAGGGAGGGAAGGAAGGAAGGAAGGAAGGAAGGAAGGAAGGAAGGAAGGAAGGAAGGAAGGAAGAAACAGGAGTCATGGTATATGAATGAGAATTGTCAGCCTCCATGAAGCTGTCTCTACCTTGACACCAGTCTTAAGAGTTTAGGACTGTGCTTCACCCTAGGGGGCTTTGAAGGCCTCATCCCGAGCACAGGTTGTGTCTGTCTCTCTCCCTAATAACTTAGGTCCTGCCTTGAGGTTGTGAAGCCATGAGTGCTGCTTATTTAGGCCTCCTTGATCACAGAATCACAGAACATCAGAACCAAAAGAGACCTCAGAAATACCCTAGTCCAATCCTCTTATTTTACAAAGGAGGTGCAGGGGAAATTGAGGCCCAAAGAGATAACCATACTGCAGATAGGAGGGCAGATGGATTCAACTACCTTGGAAACCGTTGGCATTATCCCATAAAACTAGAGTCACATACATGAAGGCCATACAGCTCCACTCCTAGGTATGTACCCAGGAGAATCTCATACATGTTAGGAGATACATGGGAGATTGTCCAAATTTCCTTCAACAGTTGAATGGTTGGATGGGGTGTGATATGCTCATACAAGGAAAAACTTGACAGCTGGGGGAAATGAATGAATTGCAGCCACATGCGACGACACGAATGAATCTCAAAAACATAATGTTGAGCAAAAGAGTGGAACATAAAAGGTGTGTATATAGGATGCTTCAATTTACATAGAGTTAAAAAGAGACAAACCGGGGCGCCTGGGTGGCGCAGTCGGTTAAGCGTCCGACTTCAGCCAGGTCACGATCTCGCGGTCCGTGAGTTCGAGCCCCGCGTCAGGCTCTGGGCTGATGGCTCGGAGCCTGGAGCCTGTTTCTGATTCTGTGTCTCCCTCTCTCTCTGCCCCTCCCCCGTTCATGCTCTGTCTCTCTCTGTCCCAAAAATAAATAAAAAACGTTGAAAAAAAAAAATTTAAAAAAAAAAAAAAAAAAAAAAAGAGACAAACCTTGGGGCGCCTGGGTGGCTCAGTGGGTTAAGCATCTGACTTCTGCTCAGGTCACGATCCTGTGGTTTGTGAGTTCGAGCCCCGCATTGGGCTCTGTGCTGACAGCTCAGAGCCTGGAGCCTGCTTCGGATTCTGTGTCTCCCTCTCTCTCTGCCCCTCCCCTGTTCACGCTCTGTCTCTCAATAATAAATAAACGTTTAAAAAAAACCGATACATCACATATAAAGTCAAATCACTTTCCTTACATTTAAAGAAAAAAAAGAGACAAACCTAAATTATATTATTTAGAATGGATACACAAAGGTGGAAAAACTACCAAGAAAAGCAAGGAAATGATTATCACCAAAAACTGCGTTCTAGTTCTTTTATTCAATACATATTTACTGAATGCCTGCAGTGTACCGGGTACTATTCTAGACACTGGGGCACCAATGAATGAAATAAGCAAAGATGCTAAGCCTTGTGTAGTTCACATTTCATCAGGGGAAACAGCAATGAACAGGGCAAGTAGGTTGCAGTTTTAAATAGGGTGGTAGGGGGAAGCCTCATTACAAAGAAATTTGAACAAATACGTGGAGGGGAAGGGGTCAGTTAAGTGGCTAGGAGGGAGCATTCCAGATCAATTCCAAGGCATTTGAAGCTGAGAGAACACCCAGAGCCCTGTGAAGGAGCATGTCTGCTATTTTCCTGTTCAAGGAACTGTAAAGAGACCACGTGGCACAGGGAGTGATGGACAGAGTAGCTTTTATTGAGAATGAAAGGGGGGACCATTGTAGGATTTGGACAGAGAGTGACAGGATCTGACTTGTATTTTACAAGGAATCTCTGTATATGAGGGTCCCTGGGTGGCTCAGTCAGTTAAGCATCCAACTTCTGCTCAGGTCATGATCTCACAGTTCATGGGTGCAAGCCCCGCGTTGGGCTCTGCACTAGGCAGCTCAGAGCCTGGCATCTGCTTTGGATTCTATGTCTCCCTCTCTCTCTCTCTCTGCCCCTCCCCTGTTTGTACTCTCTGTCTCTCAAAAATAAAATAAATATTAAAAAAATAAAACGAATACATATATTTTTTAATAGGACAACTTTATTTTTTTTTACATCCCCCCCCCCTTTTTTTAAGTAAGGCTTATGCCTAACGTGGAGCTTGGACTCATGACCCCAACATCAAGAGTCATTACTCTACCCACTGAGCCAGCCAGGTGCCTCTTAAAGGAATATCCTAACTGCTATGCTGAGAAGGAAGGGGGCAAGGGTTAAAAAAAAAAAAGAGATCTAGTTAAAAGGATATTGCAATAGGGGCACCTAGGTGGCTCAGTTGGTTGGGCAACCAGCTTCGACTCAGGTCATGATCTTGTGGTCCATTGAGTTCGAGCCCCAGGTCGGGCTCTGTGCTGGCAGCTCAGAGCCTGGAGCCTGCTTTGGATTCTGTGTCTCCCTCTCTCTCTGACCCTCCCCCACTCATGCTCTGTCTCTGTGTCTCTCAAAAACGAATAAACGTTAAAAAAAAAAAAAAAGATATTGCAGTAATCCTGGAGGGAGCCCATGTGGGCTCAGACTAGGGTAGTAACCAGGAAGGTGGTGGTTACCTAGGGAGGAGCTAGTGCAGGGATGAGATTGTGATTGAGGAGAGGCCTCACAGCGTGCCCCCTGTTGGCAGTGTTTCTTGACTTACTTGTGTGATGATTACATGGGTGTTCATTCTATAATTATCTAATAAACTGTGTATTTTATGCGTGTTTTTGTACTTGTGCTATTTTTCACCATAGAAGGAGCTGTAAAGGGAGAAAACGGAGATATAAACAGGTAACATAAGGAGCCCAGCTAATAAATGGCTGAGATATGTTGGGAACTAATGCCAGTGCTTTGAACCCTAACCAATCCAACCTAAGGCATGGGCCCCAGCCCAGATCACTTATTTCCTGGTGCTGTGGCTTCTGGAAAACTCTGTCACCTCTCTCACCCTCACTGTTCCATCTGTGAAACCAGGAAAATAGTGCCTGGCTCCCTTCTTCATCTGGGTGCTGTCAAGACCACAAAATACTTTGTCACCTGCCCAAAGCACACATTGTTATTGCTATTTAACTGTGCTTTTTTTTTTAATGACCTTATTGATACGTAATTGATATACAATAAATTGTCCATATTTAAAGCGTACAACTTGATGAGTTTTAACCCAGGTATACACCGTGAGAACATCGCCACAATCAAGATAGCGCACATATCCTTCACCACCTCCCAAAGGCTACTTGTGCTCCTGCGTCTTCTATCCCTTCCTGCCCTCTGTTCATATTCCTAGGAAGCACCCTTTTCTTTTGGGCTTAACTGACAAAGCCACCCAGGTGCCCCCGTATTTTCCGGAATTTTATATGAATGGAATCATAGAGTCTTTTTCATCTGCATTTTTTCACTCAGCATTATTAGCTTGACATTTATCCATATTATGTATGTACCACAGTTCTTTCCTTTTTGTTGCTGAGTAGTATCCCATTATGTGGTCTAACTATGGTTTGTTGATCCATTTACCTGCCAATGGTTTGTTTTTAGTTTGAGGCTATAAAAATAAAGCGGCTATACATGTTTGTGTACAGCTCTGAATTCCCTTAGATAAATTTCCAAGAATTGAGGAATGGCTGAGTCATAGGGTAAGCATATGTTTAACATTTTAAGAAGCTGACAGACTGTTTCACAGTGATCATACCGTTTTACATTCCTACCAGCGGCGTTTGAGAGTCTAGTTGCTCAACATCCTTGCCAACATCTAATAAAGTCAGTCTTTTATTTTAGTCAGGCTGTGTAGTGGTGCCTGATTGTGGGGTGTTTTGTGGTTGTTGTTGTTTGCTTGCTTTTGGAGATGAAGATTAGTTTTATTGTTAGAAGTTGGTTGGTAAGCTCTGGCAGAAAGAAATTCTCACCTACAAGCCATGCCAATATCATAACACCCATTTGTGAGGCCACCAGCTATGATGGCCACTGCCTGGAGCCCAGATGAAAACTTTCTATGACAGTGGACAAAGGCAGCCTCTGGGGTGTCACTCAGAAACTGAGCGACTTTGGCCATGATTGCTCTGGCCCTGAGCTGAAGCACATTTCCCACGCAGATAGCCCCCAGCTGGGCCTGGCTTAGCTTGACGGCCAGGGAAACTGTGGTCTTGACGGCCAAGAGAAGTTTGTCAGGGGTGATATCCTTGAAGTTGCTGTGGCTTCCTCAGCCAGTGGCCGTTAGCCACCTGTGCAATGCCACCATCATGTCCTCAGGTCCTCCGTGAACACCCGTGGAGCACCGCTCCAGCATGGCAGGGCCTGGGGCTCCAGCTCCCCACCCGAATTGAATCAGCTGGTGGGTCAGGTGGCCCAGCACCACCTCTGATTGTGGGCGTTTTTTTAATATATTTTTTTAATATTTTAAGTTTGTTTTATTTATTTTGAGAGTGTGTGTGTGTGTGTGTGTGTGTGTGCCAGTAGAGGATGGGTAAAGAGAGAGGGAGAGAATTCCAAGCCAGATGTGGGGCTCAATTCCATGGACCATGAGATCATGACCTGGGCTGAAATCAAGAGTCTGATGCTTAACCAACTGAGCCACCCAGGTACCCCGGAAACATATTATTTTTTATCTTGATATTAAAGACATTCTTGATTATACTTATTTTGAGATAATTGTAGATTCATAGGCAGTTGTAAGAAATAATAAAAAGATTCCAGGTACCCCTCTACCCATTTTCCCCCAATGGTAACACCTTGAAAAACTTGAGCACAGTCAATCACACAACATAAAATAGACGCTGATAGGATTCAGTGATCTTACTCAGATTTCCTCAGTTTTCCATGTATCCATTTGTGTGTACATGTGTGTGGTTAAGACCATCTTTTTACTAAATTTTAACAATGATTTACTTAGCTCCTACTATGTGCCAGACAGTTGACTTTTGGAAATACAAGGTTATGACAAGGCCCCTGCCTTAATGGAGGTCACAATCTCATTGGCTTTGGAAGTTGACGTTTTGGGTTTTTTTTATATACTTTTTTAAAAAGTTTATTTATTTTTGAGAGAGACCAAGACAGTGCAAGTTGGGGGGAGAAAGAGAGAGAGAGGAGAGAGAGAGAATCCCAAGCAGGCTCCACACTGCCAGCATGGAGCCGGACACAGGAACCCAAGAACAGCGAGATCATGACCTGAGTTGAAATCAAGAGTCAGACACTCAGCCGACTGAGCCTCAGGGGCCGCTGGAAGTTGACCTTTAAAAAGTAACGTCGCAGGGGTGCCTGGATGGCTCAGTCGGTTAAGCCCGGGACGCGTGGTTTTAGCTCAGGTCATGATCTCATGATTGTGAAATGGATCCCAGCGTCACAGTGCTCTGCTCTGACAGTGCAGAGCCTACCTGGGATTCTCTCTCTCTCTCTCTCTCTCTCTCAAAATCAACTTAAAAAAAAAAAAAGTAATGTCGCAAAGGCAGGTTGTTTGTTGTAATCTGAAATAATCTAGTCTACCTTGTTGACAGAGAGAGTGAGGGACTGGGGAAAGTCAGGAAAGGCCTCGATCAGACCCTGCCCCTAGCAGGTGCTCAATAAATGGGTTAAAGTAAGGTTCAACCCAACAGTATCTTCCGCTGTCTTTTGCAAATCCTCACATCCTGAATGTGGCCGTACATGGTGCACACATCCTTGCCACGTATGCCTTATCCCTACTTGGAATTCTGCCTCCAATCCTCTTCCCACTTTGCTGGCTGTAAATTCTGGACACGATGCAACTTGGGAGAAAACCGACGGAGCAGGCAACAGTAAACACGGCCTAGCGCAGCCGCCTTGCAGCCACCTTGCAGTCACCAGCCACGCGCGGGTCACGCCCTCACCCAGTGCGCTGCTGGGCCGGCGCATGCGCACGCTGGAACCGGTTGTCCCGGGGACTCCCGCCCCTAAGGAGCGAGGGGAGGGGCCGGAAGCACCTCTACGCTTCCCGGTTGCTAGGAGACGGGGCTTCTACACGCCACACACAGGTTCTCCGGCTTCTTTTCCTCCCTTTTTCTGCTTCAGCGTCACCGCATGCGGTCACCATGTCGGACCCAGAAGCTGACACCTTGCGAAGCACCTTTCCCTCTTACATGGCGGAAGGCGAGCGGTTGTATCTGTGCGGGGAGTTCTCTAAAGCTGCCCAGAGCTTCAGCAACGTGAGTCGCGCTCTGAACGTACCAATTACCCATCACCCCTTCTAATTCCCGGTGACGCTGAGGTTCCCGTGGTGCTGGAGGACCCTATTGTTTCTATGATTCATTTGTGCCTAATTGACGCACTACTGGCACCGCTTGGCCATTTTCTACCAATTCTCACTTGCCTTCTGCTGTTAATAACCATTCTTTGCATTAACAGGGACTTCTACTTTTTGCTGAATGTTTTGTGACTCACTGGCCTCTTTCCACAGAGCAGCCTTTATTACCCTTGGAGGCTGCATGTACGAGTGGTGCAATCTCTGGCACACAGTTGCTCACAGATGGTCAGTATATCACTAGCATTATACATAACCTTAGTATGACTCGATCCACCCCGTCCTACGGTGCTAAGCACAGTATGACCCTATGAGGGAGGTTCTGTTATGAATCCATTTTATGGACGAGGAAACTGATGTAGAAGTGGATTACATGTCCAAGATTCATTGAACTGGCAAGAGAAAGGATTCAAACCCAGGCAGTCAGATTCCAGGGCTAGATACTAACCACCATACATACTCCCTCACAAGTAAGCTGTTAGATGTTCTTACCACAATTTCTTTTACAACCAATCCTTCTTATTCCAAAGGGAGTGGCAGGATAGCCCTCTAACCAGTCCCAAGACTCCCCCTAAAGTCAAGCTTCTCCACTGCTACCCAAAGTCTTTTGTCCCTTTGGCTCACCAACCACACCCTAAAACCAGAACTGGTAGGCCAGATGGGTGAAGGGTTGAGTTCAGGATCCCTGCCTCCACCCAGTCTCCTCTTTCAGGATCGCATTCCATCCTAGAGAAGCTCAGGCAGAGTGAAAAGAACACCCTGAGGGAAAATAGCTTTGGTTGAGAAGTAGCCTTCTTCCGGAAAAGCCAGTAGTTGCTTCCTGTAAAAAGTAGGTCTTAGAAAGGTGTGAGTACAGTCTGATGCCTCAGGAAGGACAGTACGTCAAAGCACCTATGATGATTTCAGACAGAAGAGAGGACATGGGGGGAAGTGTTCCATTCTCGCCTTACTCCCCAAATCACAGTTTCAGTTTTGCTGGCATTTTCATCTTGATCTCCTGAAATAGTGATTCCTTCTCAATAAGGGAGTAAACAAGAGAGAGTTGGGGAATGGATGCCCCAAGTGGCAGGTGTCCTAAAACCCATTTCATTAGCCTTCAGAGTGCTTAGCCTCACAAATGTATTTTGAGTGTAGTGCAGCCTTTTGAGGTTTGTAGGTGAACTCAGTAGGTGCAAAAAAATCCTAAGCTTCTGTCACCTGAGTGGACCGGAGGAATCCGAGATGTTTTGGGGGAAATTCCATATATCCACAGAGTGGTATCTGCATCTCTCTCAGCCAGTCGCTTCCACAACAGCTAGTGATTTGACCTTGTCCGAGAGGAGCTACGTGCAGACAGTCAAGTTGGCGGAGCGAAGATCGGTGTTATGCTGCTTCTGGTCTGATCAGATCCAGAGACATGTTTGCTGGCCTGAGGAATCCCCTGGAAGCGCTGGCAGGAGGGTTTGGGAGGCCCTTTCCGGTCCCGCTTCTACCTCGTGCTGCCCGGTGCCTGTCGACCTGGGTGGTTCGTTTCTTAGGCTCTTCACCTTCTGAATGGAGATAAGAACTGCCTGGTTGCCCGGTCCAAATGCTTCCTGAAGATGGGAGAGTTGGAGAAATCCCTGCAGGATGCTGAGGCTTCGCTCCAGGGTGACCCGACTTTCTGTAAGGTGACTTTACATATGGGTGGGAGGACTCAGGCTAACCAGATTGCCTAGGGTTTGATGCCGTTTTCTCGCCTTAGGTCACTTATCTAGCTACCTGCCCCTGCATCCCAACCTGGATCCTCAACCCAGGACCCTCTCTGTTCCACCACGCCTAAGTCCCATAAAGCCTTGTCTGTCCACCTCAGTTTGACTTCTCTCATTTCAGGGGATTTTACAAAAGGCTGAGACATTGTACACCATGGGGGACTTTGAGTTTGCGCTGGTGTTCTATCATCGAGGCTACAAGCTGCGGCCTGACCGAGAATTCAAAGTTGGAATTCAGAAAGCCCAGGAAGCCATCAACAACTCAGTGGGAAGTGAGTGACCATTGGACCTGTGCCCTTATCCAGGGAGGCTCTTGGAATCCTTAGGCTTGGAGATACGAGTGAGCAGCCACCACCAGGCCTGCAGGGAGCATGCTTGGATTTAGCTGCTGCTGATTTTGTTGGAGATTAGGAACTGTCTACCCAGAGGACCAGCTCCTGAGCCACTGTGCTCAGCTCTGCAACTTCTGGTTCTCCTCCAAGCCAGATGAGAAGGCTGTTCACATTAGGCCTGTCTTTGGCCTGGTTTCATAGGGTAGGCTGGGGTTCTGAGCATAGCCTGCCCTAGGACCTGGTCTCCTCTCTTACCACATCTGCACCAAGGACTGGACTTACCTGTCAGGTTGGTGGCAGGTTGGTGGCAGGTTGGTGGCAGGTTGGTGGCAGGAGGAGAGCACGAGTTTGCCTCCTTGGGTGGGCGGCAGAGTGTGGAAATGCCTGGGGATAGAGAGCTCCCCCAGTGCTTAGGGACTGCCTTCCTTTGGAAATTTGGCGGCCTTGGCCTTGGGCTAGAGGGGGGTGCCCAGCTCTTAGGAGGCTGTAATTCCTTCCAAGCACCCGGGTACCATTAACCTGCTGGGCTCACTCAGAGCCAGCTTTGCCACAACCTCCACCACCCCCTGCCAAAGGCAGCCATTTCTACATAAAAGTAGGGGATAGATCATGCCTGAGGGCCTGGCAGACCTGAGCCAGACTTCTCTCCTTGCAGGTCCTTCTTCAATTAAGCTGAAGAACAAAGGGGACGTCTCCTTCTTGAGCAAGCAGGCTGAGGTGAGGGCCTTGGTTTTGACACCACAGCCTGCCCAAGGAGAAGCCCACATGGGCCTGAGCAGCACAGGTCTCGGTGGCCTTCTTACCTGGGGACGGTCAGCTCCTGTGCATCACGGGCGGCCATGGGATTCTGCCCCGGCCCCAGAGCGGTCTTGTTCCCAGACTAGACACACTCCGTGGTTCTGGGTGCACAGAGAGGGCCCTGGAGGAGATGTCTGGGATCATAGACTCTGGGGCCATGACTGGGTACTCTGTGATCCCTGTTGAGGCTCTGTCGGGTGTCACTCCATCTTCCCAGAGTATGAAAGCCCAGCAGAAGCCTCATCCCATGAGACACCTCGTACACCACCCCAAGATAGAGTCCAAGCGGAAGGGCTCGTTGAAGAGTGAGAAGATTGTCCGCCAGCTCCTGGGCGAGCTCTACGTGGACAAGGAGTATCTGGAGAAGCTCCTTTTGGATGAAGGTTTCAGACACTTTGTTTGCGACAGGGAACTTGGGGCAGAAGAAATCTGGGACGGGTGCTTAATGCACGAGCGGGAGACAGAGCCTGTCGTGTAACATGAGCCGATATGCTCCTATGGACAGGTTTTCCTAGCGTGCTCATTTACAGATGAGGAAACTCAGGTGCAGAAAGGTTAAGTAACTCACCTAAGGTGGCGCATAGGTAAACAGTGGACTTGAGTCTTAAGACGTCCAATTGCAGAACCAGTGCTCTTGGCATTATGGTGCCCTGCGAGGGAACACCAGAGATGTGGGTCCTTGGAGGGGCATCCTCTGAGCCTTCAATTTGTACAACGGGCAAAGGAATCTAGCTGGGACTTGCTGGGGGGAATCCTCCAATACTAGTACTTGAGTGTTCTGAAACCTCATCTGGTCTAATCCCCCCTTTTATAGATAAGGAAAGAGAGACCCTGAATGCGGTAACTTGTCCAAGGTGACAAGCAAGTTCATGGCAAAGTTGGCACCAGAGGCTGGCCTCCTAACCTCGGGTCCAGCGCTCTTTCCACCATACTGTGCTGGCGGTGGCAGAAAATAGGGCAGAGCCTTGAAATGAAATGGGAGGGTGGGAGTCTTGCCGTTAGCTGATAAGCCTAAGCAGGATTCATCCTTGAGTCAAATGCCTTTTCTCCAGAACTGACTTCCTGAGGGCATCTGCAGAACGCCCTGCAGGTCTGTGTCTCGAGCAGCTTCGCTGCTGGCCCATCTCTGAAAGAGGCCTGAAAACTTCCTTCCCTCCAGAGGATCTTCTGTGGAGGAAGGGGTAGCCTGAAAATTATCCCCAAGAAGCCCTGCAGTTTTGCTACCAGCTCTAAACTCGGATCAGGCAGGCGGGCAGAGCCTGGGCACACCCCTATTCCCCCACCCCGGCTCCCAGCTTGCACTGACCCACTGGCACCTGGGGAATCACTTGGCACTGGTAACCTGGACCAGGTTGTGCATTCATACTTATTCTTTCAGAGGACACAACCTGAAATAAGGGAGCCCTGCGGGTTGGGGTCCTTTCAGAAAGCTATCTGCCAGCTGCCCCTTCTGCTAGCTCCTTCTATCTTGCCATAAGAGGCCTGTGCACTGAATTCGGCACCCTGGGAGTGCCTGGAAAGGGGGCTCTGGCCTCACCTGGGTCCACATAGAGCTACTCTGTCACCTATGTGCCCTTGCTTTCTCCAACTCAAAACAGAGAGCCCCACAGGGGCCCCCGCAGCAAGGATCCCCAGCCAAGAGGAGGTAGCTCCCTTACGTGCCTGTTCTAGTTGATTTCTCCTCACACCCTTCTCCCCAGACCTGATCAAAGGCACCATCAAGCACGGCCTGACCGTGGAGGACCTCATCATGACAGGCATCAACTACCTGGACACCCACAGTAACTTCTGGAGACAGCAGAAGCCCATCTATGCCAGGGAGCGGGACCGGAAGCTGATGCAAGAGAAATGGCTGCGAGACCGCAAACGGCAGCCCTCACAGACAGCCCGCTACATCCTCAAAAGCCTCGAGGACATTGACATGTGTGGGTAGTGTTCTTGGAAGGGTGAGGCCTTTGCCAGGCGGTGGAATGCAGCACTGTGGGCTGAGACCCTGGTTTTGCTGGCCTGTGGATGGTATCCCCCGTGGGGAGGTGGGTTCTCCCCTCGGCCTGAGGAGGCTGCTCCCGCCTCCATGTCCCCTGTTCCCCTTCCTAGTGCTGAGCAGCGGCAATGCTGAAGGGAGCCTTCAGAAGGCTGAGAAGGTGCTGAAGAAGGTGCTGGAATGGAACAAAGAGGAGGTGCCCAACAAGGATGAGCTGCTTGGAAACTTGTACAGCTGCATAGGGAATGCCCAGATTGAGCTGGGGCAGATGGTCGCAGCCCTGCAGAGCCACCGGAAGGACCTGGAGATCGCCAAGGAACAGTGAGTGTCCAGGAAAAGCTGAGCGGCTGAGGCCCGTGGGCCTGAAGACGAGGGGGGCAGGGGCCGTGCCTGGCCTTTTGCCAGGACTGCTGGCGGGTGAGCTCCTAGGACCGAGGCTAAGAGGCGGACCTAGACTATCAGCTTTTTTGCCACAGAGAGGAAGGAAGTGGCCCCCAATGCCAGAAAGCTCCCAGAGGTTTGGCTCTGAGGGGTATTTCTATTCTTTATTTTTTTTAAGTTTTTATTTATTTATTTTGAGAGAGAGAGAGAGAGAGAGAGAGAATCCCAAGCAGGCCCCACACTGTCAGTGCAGAGCCAGACTCGGGGCTCTATCTCACAAACTGCAAGATCATGACCTGAGCCGAAATCAAGAGTGGGTGGCTTAACCGACTGAGCCACCCAGGTGCCCCAAGGGTATTTCTGTTCTTAAATCATCTCAACAAGCGTATATGAACCCCAGACTTGCCACATGTTGCTAGCATTAAGAACACAGCAGTGACCCAAAATAAGGGTCATCTCCCTGCAGATATAAAACAAAAAAATGACATAGCTAATAAATGGTAATTGTGGGACGTGTCACAAAGGAGAAGTACAGGACCCAGTGCTATGAGGAGTATATTCCAGGAGGATAGGACTGGGCCCTGGGGAGCACACTTGGTCTGTGGGAGGACCCTGAAGGAGGCCAATGGAAGCTTGATGCTGGAGAGCACAGAGTATTGCCAGGGGAAGAGTGACCAAGAGGAAGCCAGGCCAAATGGCAGGGGTCAGACCGAGCAGGGTCTTGGAAACTATGGTGCTGACCAAGAGCGCGGGGCTCTAGAGTCCACCTCACCTGGGCTTTGGAATTGTACCTCGCAGCCAAAACCGCAGCCGTGGGGCCTTAGGCAAGGGACTTCCCCTGTCCCAGCCGGTGTCCTCTGTCAATGGGCATAACAGTAGCCCCTTCCTGATAGGGGGGGAAGGAAGAAACCACGTAGAAGTCCATGTAAAGATCTCAGGACAGTGCCAGGTATCCATAATAGTACGAATACCAGCTATCAGCTCTTCCCAAGACTTGAGGGTCCCTCTCAAGGTGCCATCAGTTTCCAGTCATCCTGAATCTAACCTGTAGAGCCCTCCATGATGTTCCCCTGCTCGGTTCCCATTTGCCCACAGTCTGAGACTCTCTCCCACCTCCCATTATCCATTTCCGGTCACAGGTCAGGGGCTCGGCTGTCTCTGCCTCCAGCTGCTCCCACACCTCACCTCCAGCGACCTGCATTTCATCCCCCAACCCTTCTAACCCTGTTGACACACTGGCCTTGGCCCCTTGTTGTCTGCAGGTTCAAACCACCTGCCTTCACTTGGCACCCAAGGCCTCTTGTGAACCCACTTCTGCACAGCGCTCCCTGTCACTCCTCCATTTGGGTCAAACCCTATTTCTTCTTCTTCTTCTTCTTCTCCTTCTTCTTCTTCTTCTTCTTCTTCTTCTTCTTCTTCTTCTTCTTCTTCTTCTTCTTCTTCTTCTTCTTCTTCTTCTTCTTCTTCTCCTCCTCCTCCTCCTCCTCCTCCTCCTCCTCCTCCTCCTCCTCCTCCTTCAAAAATCTTTTAGGGGCGCCTGGGTTGCGCAGTCGGTTAAGCGTCCGACTTCAGCCAGGTCACGATCTCGCGGTCCGTGAGTTCGAGCCCCGCGTCAGGCTCTGGGCTGATGGCTCGGAGCCTGGAGCCTGTTTCCGATTCTGTGTCTCCCTCTCTCTCTGCCCCTCCCCTGTTCATGCTCTGTTTCTCTCTGTCCCAAAAATAAATTAAAAAAAAAAAATCTTTTAATGTTTATTTATTTTTGAAAGAGAGAGAGAGAGAGAAAGAGAGAAAGACAGAGTGCAAGTGGGGGAGGGGCAGAGAAAGAGGGAGACCCAGAATCTGACGCAGGCTCCAGGCTCTGAGCTGTCAGAACAGAGCCCGACGCGGGGCCCACAAACCACGAGACCATGAGACCTGAACCGTAGTTGGACGCTCAACCGACTGAGCCACCCCGGCGCCCCTGGGTCAAACCATATTCCTTGAAGGCTCCTGCCTCCCACCCTCTCCTCACTCACCGGAGCCCCATGTGCTATTCGTTCCCAGTTCATCTCTCACTGGCCTTTGCGTGCTGAGCAGAAGTATCCCATAGCGGCTGTTCTGGAAGTAGAAAACAACCCAGCAGCTTTGGAGACAGGGCCAGGTTTGATTCCCAGGTTTGATTCCCGGCTCTGGCACTCCGAGGCTGTGTGGATTTGATTAAGTTGCTCATCTCCTCGGTTTGCTCATCTCTGATGAAGGCATGATAATACCGACTCAGGGACTATGAGGATGAAATGAGATATGTGTTGACAGTGCCGTGAATCCAGCTGTCTCCCAGGCCCTGAGGACTTACTTATTACCTTTGCTTCTCACCACCCCTCCCTCCTGAGCCCCAGGCCCGCATAGCCATCCGAATCCCAGGCATTTTCACTTGGGTGTCCCACAGGAATCCCAAATTTAACATGTCCAAAGTGGAACCCCTTATCTTCCTCCCCAACCTCTTGCTCCAGGGTTCTCTGTCTGCAGGGATGGCTCTCTTGGCCACTCAGTCCCCAAGAAGGAGCCCAGGCAGCTTCTCAGATTCCTCCCTCCCTTCCGTGCTCATGCCCAGCCAGCCTACGTCTTGTCTGGGCCTCCTTCTTCCTGTCTCCTCAGTATTTTTCCATTTCCCTCCCACAGCTCAGTCCAGACCCTCCTCATTTCTAGACTGATTCCTCCATCCTGGGTTTCCTGGAGCCCACCTGGCCCTTCTGTGCAAAACAAGTCCAGTCGTGGGTCGGGATGAAGTTCCAGCTCCCAGTTCTGCTCGGCTTGGTCTGCCCTTCCTGACCTGACTTGTCCTGGCCCCAATTGACCTAGTTCTCTCCAGGCCCCTGGGCATCTTGGGCCTCAGCCAGCACCTTGTGGCTCTGTTCCTGCAGCCCCTAAAGAGGACTTCCTTCTCTCTAGCCAGCACTTTCTTTATCAGCTCCCTCCTTCCCAAAACAAAATTTCGTTTATTTAAGACAATTTTTTCAAGTTTATTTGTTTTGAGAGACAGCGAGCATGAGTGAGGGAGGGAGAGAGAGAATCAGAGGCAGGCTTCATGCACTGTCACCGTGGAGCCCAATGTGGGGCTTGATCCCGAAGCGCGAGATCGTGACCTGAGCTGAAATCAGGAGTCCACTGCTTAACCAACTGAGCCACTCAGGCATAGGCACCACCACCCCCTTCAAATTTTAAATGTGTGCCCCCTGGGTGATATAGAAATCCCCCTTTAATGTTCCCTCTCCACACTCCATGTGGATCTTGGCTCCCCTTGGACTTTGGAAGGGACTATCATATATCCCTTTCCCTTTCCAGCAGCTGCCACTTAGTGGGCATGTGATAAATGCACGCCAAGTGGCTAAACAAATAGAGGTGTTCTTCTGATAATGTTAGGCCCTTTTTAACACCCATGAAGGGGCCTCCAGTCTTGTTTGTGAGTTCAGGTCCTCCCTCGTTGTAATCAGCAATGCCCCACATGTGCCTCCCACCTCCACAGCCTGCCAGCCCTCATTTCTCCCTTCAGACACTCTAGATTGCATGCTTTATCATTGCTATTATTTCTTGTTACACGGTATTATGAGTAAGTTAGCATTCATTCATTCATTCATTCATCACACCATAGCAGAGCACCCTCTCTAGAAGGGGGAGGCTGCCACCGGGGGTGCCATCAGAGCAGCAGGTGCACAATGTGGGTGAAGGTCCAAGGAGAGGCAGGTGGGAGCACTGGCGGGAGCTGAGGGGGCCTCGGAGAGGACAGGTCAGCCAAGTGGACCAGCGGAGAGGGAGGAGGGCACCCTAGGTGGAGAGAGAGAAGCAGCAGGGGTGGAAGCTGTGGGGGATGGGGCAGGACCTATGGGGAGTGGCAGTCTAGATCCCATGCTGAAGAGGACTGAGGGCCGAGTCTGTTTTTACACAAGTACTAGTGGGAGTGTGGTACTTGGTCCAGAGCTCTGTGGCACGGAGAGCAGAACTTGGAAGTCCCCCCCTCCTCCCCCACTCCCAGGACCACACCCCCCTCACTTCCCTGGGGTCATCTAGACATGTGGCCTTCTGGCCCCTTTGCGATATATTTACCTGTGTATTTCTGTACATAAGCACATACCTAGGATTCTCAAAACAAAAGCAGCTCGTTTTTATGGTTTTTAAAAAGCATGTGCCTTGGAAAGGGTCTCGTCCTTTAAATGGCTCCAGAGAAAGGAATTTCAGCACACAACATACTTTCTTGCACTGTGTCCCTGTGGGCAGACATGCAGGATGTTCCATTTTTGTCATCATGCACAGCAATACAGTGCAACTCGGTGCTTTTGTGTGCATGTTTCTGCGGGGAGAGCAATGGCCTGATGAGATGTGCGTGTTTGAAAGGCAGGCTCTGTTCACACTGGGGAGAATGAGTCCAAGGTGCCAAGTTTCATGGGGAACACAGGAGCCCGCTGGATGGCAGGGCCTTGGGTGAGGACGAGGGAAAGGGTGGGAGGAGATGCTGGGGGTGACGGGAGCATTGGAGGAGGGTTTTCTTATTTTCTTTGTTGGGGAGGAAGTTTTTGACAGATCAGAGTGTTCTTATGGTGGTGATGGTAAAGAACCAATGTAAGGGGAACAATTGTGTTTTTCTTTATGGAAATATCTTACTCTCTTTTCTGTTGTTACAGGAATACGGTACACAATTTAAACAATATGGATAAATAAATAGTTTTCCTCATACTCTCATTTCCCCTGGGTAATCACTGTTAATAGTTAGACTTACATCCTCTCAACTTCTTTTTTTTAATTTAAAAAATAATTTTTTTTAACGTTTATTTATTTTTGAGACAGAGAGAGACAGAGCATGAATGGGGGGAGGGTCAGAGAGAGAGGGAGACACAGAATCAGAAGCAGGCTCCAGGCTCTGAGCTGTCGGCACAGAGCCCGACGTGGGGCTCAAACTCATGCACCGAGAGATCACGACCTGAGCCGAAGTCGGACCCTTAACCGACTGAGCCACCCAGACGCCCACCTCTCAACTTCTTTTAAAAATGCCCATTAAAAAATTTTTTTTAATGTTTATTTATTTTTGAGAGAGAGAGAGAGAGAATAAAGGATGGGCAGAGAGAGAAGGAGACACAAAATCCAAAGCAAGCTCCAGGCTCTGAGCTGTCAGCACAGAGCCCGATGTGGGGCTCGAACCCACGAACCATGAGATCATGACCTGAGCCGAAGTCGGACGCTTAACCAACTGAGCCACCCAGGTGCTCATTTTAGGTGCCAAAAAATGGGCACCTGGGTGGCTCAGTCCATGGAGCATGCAACTCTTGATCTTTGGGTTGAGTTCAAGTCCCACGTTGGGTGTAGAGATTGCTTGAAAATAAAATCTTTAGGGGTGCCTGGGTGACTCAGTCGGTTAAGTATCCGGCTCTGGATTTCAGCTCAGGTCCTGATCTCACAGTTCATGAGTTTGACCCCCACATCGGGCTCTGTGCTGACAGTGTGGAGCCTGCTTGGGATTCTCTCCCTCTCCCTGTCTCTGTCCCTCCCACGCATGCTTGTGCTCTTTGTTTCTCTCTCTCTCTCTCTCTCTCTCTCTCTCTCTCTCTCTCAAAGTAAATAAATAAACCTTATTAAAAAAAAAAGAGAGAGAAAATCTTTTAAAAAATGCCCACTTTTTATTCATTCACTTCTTTTTTGGTGAGTGAAAATAACACACGCTCATTCTCTTACAGATCTGAAGGGTAGAGTCCTAAGCCATTGTCACTGGGCCAGAACCAATGTGTTGGCAGGGCTGTGCTCCCTCTACAGGCTCTAGGGAGAATCTGTTTCCAGCCTTTTCCACCTTCTACACTTGTACTCCGTGCATTGAGTGTAACTCATCCATGGCTCCTTCCTCCATCGTCAGGCCAGGGGCACAGCATCGTGCCTCAGGCCTGCATGTTTATTTTTGGCACAAACAGGGCAATAGACCTAGTATATGCTCCTATAATCTGACTTTTTTTTTAGGTTTATTTATTTAGTTTGAGGGCAAGACAGAGCAAGCAGGGGAGGAGCAGAGAGAAAGAGAGAGAGAGAGAGAGAGAGAGAGAGAGAGAAGAGAGAGAATCCCAAGCAGGCTCCATGCTGCCAGCATGGAGCCTGATTCTGGGCTCGAACTCACAAACTGTGAGATTCATGACCTGAGCCGAAATCAAGAGTCAGATGCTTAACCGACTGAGCCACCCGGGTGCCCCTATAATCTGGCTTTTTAACTTAATATGTGAGGGACTTTTTTTTTTTATACACAAAAATTGCCAGCACTAGGGCACTGGTTTAGATTATTTCTGATGTTTACCATTATAAAGAGTGCTTTAAAGAATGCCCTTCTCCAGGTAAATTCCTAGAAGGGAAATTGCTGCATCAAAGGACATGTGGTAAGCTCTTGAGTGATTATTCTCTGGAAAGATTCCAAAGGTGTTCATTCATGGCCACAGGGCACGAGAGGGCCTGTGTGCCACAGCCTCTCCTCCTGGATATCATCCCTCCAACCCACCCTACCCGAGTCCTGGAGGCCAGAGGCCCTGTCTTTGCTTCTTTTCAATTCCTACAGTTCGAAGAATGGCCAACTTCTAGTGAACAACTTATTCTGCTTCTTCCCCACAGTGACCTTCCTGATGCTAAGTCAAGAGCCCTTGACAACATCGGCAGGGTTTTTGCCAGAGTTGGGAAATTCCAGCAAGCCATCGACACGTGAGTGCTCAGGGCTGTCCTTGCCCCACCCTCGGGCCAGGATTCCCCACTTCCCACTAGACTCCCAGCCGGGGCCAGCATGCCAGGCAATGAGGCATCAGAAGACCCAAGTTTGGCTCCAGGCTCTGCTAGGTGACCAGGGGCAAGCTGTTTTGTAAGCTCTGAGGCTCATTTGTTAATTGGCTGGAATCAGCATCTTCTCAAAATTTCCCAGTGACAAGAATCCCCTGCAGTACAGGGATATGAATACCTGTCTCTGCACTGGAAATTCTGATTCTACTGGTCTGGGTTGGAGCCCAAGAACCTGGTTTTAACAAAGCCCTCCAGATGGTTCTCACCTTGGGCAAGTTCAGGAACTGCCTGACCTTGAGGATCTCTTCTGAGGCTCTTCTGTGACTCTGGGAAGTCAACGTGGACTCGCTGGGAAGGGAGGCTGAGTTCTCCAGGTGACCCAATCACTGAAGTGTTGATGTGCAACCCTGGGCCAACAATCTGCTCCAATGGGGCAGCTCAGCCCCGGGGAAACTCCGGAGAGAGCCTGGCCCGCCTGGCGACCAGCCTGCATGGAGAGGTTCCACGGGCCCATTCGCTTAGCCCTGAGAGCAGCTGTCCTTCCGGTGCTCAGTGCTGGATCGAAATAGACTCGTTCACCAGGACCCTGTGCTCCAGGCAACTTGGTTTCCTGAATGGCCCCTGGTGTCTATGTGCCAAAAGATGGAGGAGTTTGAGAGTTCACCCACCCATGTGCATCTTTTTATAAGAAAATGTTTTAGGAGCTCCTGGGTGGCTCAGTGCGTTAAGTATCAGACTCTTGGTCTCAGCTCAGGTCATGATCTCACGGTCATGAGTTCATACCCTGCATTGGGCTCTACACCAGGTGTGAAGCCTACTTTAAAAAAAAAAAAGAAAGAAAGAAAATGTTTTCTAGTAAATCTGTGCTTATTGTTAAAATATTAATTTGGAAAATATGGAAAAGTAGCAGAAAAACTACTCAATCTCACCCCCCTGGAGACAATGATTAACTCTAATCTTGCTCTTACTTTATTGAGGTCTCGAGTTTTTTTTACTCTAATCTTTTCTCGGTATTGATTTTGTCTTCTGTATACTTAATGAGATTCTTCAATGTTATTTTTATGTTATTTTTAAAGATAAAAAAAATTTTTTTTATGTTTTATATTTGAGAAAGAGAGAGACAGAGACAGAGACAGCCAGCAGGGGAGGTGCAGAGATGGAGAAAGAATCTGAAGCAGGCTCCAGGCTCCAAGCTGTCAGCACAGAGCCCCATGTGGGGCTCGAACTCATGAACTGTGAGATCATGACCTGAACTGAAGTCAGATGCCCAACCAACTGAGCCACCCACGCACCCCTTAAGATTTTTAAAAAATGGTTATTCATTTTTGAGAGAGAGAGAGAGAGAGAGAGAGAGAGAGAGAGAGAGAGAGAGAGAGAGCATGAGCTGGGGAGGGGCAGAGAAGAGGAAGACACAGAATCCCAAGCAGGCTCCAGGCTCTGAGCTGTCAGCACAGAGCCTGACTTGGGGCCTTGAGATTATGACCTGAGCCGAAGTTGGACACTTAACCCACTGAGCCACCTGGGTGCCCCTATGTTATTTGAAACCCAAGTTTGTAAACATTATCTCCAATTGTATCAGATTCGATTTGGTAAATGTACCAAAATAGCTTTGTTAGTTTGAAAATATCTTAACGCTTATGGCTCCATCCCCGTGTCTGAAAGAGCTGGTAGTTGGAGCACAAGTTCTGTTCTGCCCCGGGAAGGAGCCCTGGCCTCCTGTGGCCGAGTAAAGGGTTTGGGTGGAAAGAGCCGACCCTGGTTCTTTGTGTTCCCAGGTGGGAGGAGAAGATCCCTCTGGCAAAAACCACGCTGGAGAAGACCTGGCTGTTCCACGAGATCGGCCGCTGCTACTTGGAGCTGGACCAGGCCTGGCAGGCCCAGCATTACGGCGAGAAGTCCCAGCAGTGTGCTGAGGAAGAAGGGGACATCGAGTGGCAGCTGAACGCCAGCGTTCTGGTGGCACAGGCACAAGGTATGGGCACAGAGAGGACTGCACTACCTTTCCCAGCCCTCAGGGCCCACTGCCATGCCATGGCCAGAAGCTTTACCGTCAATGTATCCCTGGCCAGGTTAATTTTTTTTAATGTTTATTTGTTTAAAAAAATTTTTTTTTAATGTTTATTTATCTTTGAGAGACAGAGAGAGACAGAGCACGAGTGGGGAAGGGGCAGAGAGAGGGAGACACAGAATCCGAAGCAGGCTCCAGGCTCCGAGCTGTCAGCACAGAGCCCGACGCAGGGCTTAAACTCACATACCGTGAGATCATGACCTGAGCTGAAGTGAGATGCGCAACCCACTAAGCCACCCAGGTGCCCCTTAGTCTGGCCAGGTTAATTCTGATTCGGAGGGTGGACGATAAGCCCCTCCGTTTTGCCCAGCGTGTGGTAAGTGCCTTCTTTAGTCTAGGCTCAGATAGAGCTCGGGGCACCCTGGAAGCTGGCCCTGCCGTCGAAGAGCTCGGCCACAGACCAGCATAGCACTGTGCCATCGTCAGAAGAGCGCCACTTCCCCCAGCCCTGGTGCTCTGTGCACATGCATTCTAGCACTTACTCACCATGTGAGCCAATGATGAAGGTGTTATCTTCCTCATTTTGCAGACAGTGGGTGGGAGGGGTAGGGGGAAACGAGGCGCTGAGTGGTTCAGCAGGTTGCTGAGGGACCTTTACAGAGTAACGGAAGTATTCTGAAAGTGGGTCATGGGGATCATCCCATGCCTCCATAAAGTTGCCAAGAATCACTGAACTGTGTACTTACAAATGGTGCGCTTTATAATATGATAGTCACATCTCAATGAAGTCGTAAAAAGCAAGCCAGCAAGGGGCAGGGGTGAGGAGGAATAGATGAAACAAGATCGGTGGTAGCTTGATCATTGTTGAAGCTGGGTGAGTAGTGGGGGCTCATCAAACTACTCCATCTACTTCGTGTATATTTGAAATACTTCATAACACAAAGTTGAAAAAGAAATGGCTGCAGGTCACGGGTTAGGACGCAATGAAGCCGCGACCAGAGCTCAGTGCCTGCCCCAGGTGAGCAGCTGATCCCCAGTAAGGAGGGAAATGCAGCGGGTGCTATAATCAAGGGCATCATCAGTCACTCACTCGTACTGCAAATACTTCCTTGGCACCTTCTAGGCGCCAAGTTGGGCATACAGTAGGGATGACCACTGGTAACCGTTTCCTGCCTTCATGTCCAAGGAAGTCACTTTTAAGCAGAAACCTGAAGGATGAGAAGGCACCAGCTGCTCCGAGAGCTGAGGACAGAGCTTTCCAGCCAAAGGGACAGCATTTAGAAGCATTTAGGAGTTCGGCTGATTTAAGAAGCTGGGGGAGACCAGTTCCAGCTGGAGCCCCTGGGGGCCGGGGGTGGGGGTGATGAGGGGCAGATCCACAGGGCCTCATGGGCCTCATTTACAAATCAGATTCTTCCCTAAAAATATAGGTAGAAACTTCCAGTGGAAGCTTTAAACTGGGGGAAGGTGTAAACTGGAGCTTTTCCTAGAACTCTTTCCTTTTCTTAGGAGGTCGTGGTATAAGCTCAAGGGGAAATGCAGTGTACCCATCAGAGCTGACATTGCCCTGAGTCGACTCTCGACTCTTGACTCACTTGCCCCCGAGGGCCGCTGGGCCCCTCTCAGCTTCCCCACTCTGGGATGGAAAAAATCAGATGCAGCCACCTGGGAGCCACCGAGTTCTAGAGGCCGTGCAGCCCTGCGAGCAGAGCTTGGGCTTTGGGCATTCCAGGCTCAGAACCTTGGGGAGTTGGCCAGTCAGTCAGGGACTGGGTTCCAGCTCCAGCACTAACGAGCTGGGTGAGTGAGCTCAGACAGCGCCACTTCCTCTCTGGGTTCAGATTGCGCAGGTGCAGGGGCTGGACTCCAGCTGCTGGCCCGTGGGTCGCATCCAGCCTTTTGATATTTCCGTGGCCTTCGCAGCGCTTTTGCACAATTTTAATGAACATTTTTAAAATATGGATTTCCACTTCTGGAACAATCTTAAGTTGGGAGAAGATGGGGTTGTCCCACTGCCCTGGAGTTTCCTCTCTGACCTCTCTGAATGGCCTGCTGTCCAAGACTCAGGCTCCTAGGTTCTGGTCCTTAGTGGTGAGATGGCCCAGGAAGGTGATGGAAAGGGTGGTGCTGGCCAGTGATGCTGCCTGAGGCCTGGGGCTTCTCACTGACCCCGGAAGCAGCCAGGCAGCCGCATTGTGCAACACACAGTGTCACAATCTACCTGTGCCGTGCCTCCTCCCTGCTTTCCAGTCAAGCTGAGAGACTTCGAGTCGGCCGTGAGCAACTTTGAGAAGGCCCTGGAGAGAGCGAAGCTGGTTCATAACAACGAGGCGCAGCAAGCCATCATCAGCGTGAGCTGCCCACCCCCCTGGGCCCTGGCTGTGGGAAGGGGTGGGTGGGCCTCAGCCCCTAAGCCCCTCAGCCCCTCAGTTAGCCAGTCCACAGGTATTTATTACCCACCAACTGCAGGCCACATTCTAGGAGGGATAGTGGCTTTCGAATGCTTGCTACTGACGTCAGTTTATTCAGCAACCCCGATACTCTTCTTTCTTTCTTTTTTTTAAAGTTTATTTATTTTTAAGAGAAAGTATGAGTGGGGCAGGGGCAGAGAGGGAGACAGAGGATCTCAAGCAGGCTCCACGCTGACAGCTGAGAGCCTGATGCGGGGCTTGAACTCACGAACCGTGAGATTGTGACCTGAACCAAAGGCAGACGCTTAGCGCCCCTATTTCTATTTGAAATAAACAATAGAGGGGCACCTGGGTGGCTCAGTCGGTTAAGCGTCCGACTTCGGCTCAGGACATGATCTCACAGCTCGTGAATTTGAGCCCTGCGTTGGGCTCTGTGCTGACAGCTCAGAGCCTGGAGCCTGCTTCAGATTCTGTCTCTCTGTCTCTCTCTCTCTCTCTCCCTCTCTGTCCCTTCCCTGCTCTGCTCTCTCTCTCAAAAATAAACATTAAAAAAACTTTTTTTAATTGAAGTAAATAACAGAAACGAACGTTTTACAAAACGTATTTCCCATTACTATGTATGTTGATATTTCCTATTATATTCTCTTACAGTTTTCATTTTTTCTTTAATGCTGGTTGAAATCTTCTCAGTTGATTTTGGGACTTAACAGTTTGTACAATGCTGCCTCCTCCAGGAGACAACAAGAAATACAGTGTGACAGCCTCCCACGCCTAGACCCGCACTGCTCACTCTCATTAAGGCGGCCGCCTGCCACATGCTATTTAGATTAAAACGCATTAAGAGTAACTAAAATGTAAAATTCAGTTTCTCAGTCACACGAGCCACATTTCAAATGCTCAGTAGCCACATGTGGCTTGCAGGTACCACATAGCGCAGATCTAGAGGATTCTCACGGTGGTGGAAATTTCTGTTGGATAGTGCCGGCCTAGACTGCAAGCTTCAGGACACAGAGACCAGAGGGGAATCCAGGGAAGCCTGCAGGTGCATCAGGCTGGCCACTGCTCCCAGAACCACTCCAGGCAAATACACACCCTCAGTAGGGTCTGCGCACCGACAACACAGGCAGTTTGGCATGAATCCCCTGGCCTCCCCACCTCCCACTGCCCGCCTAAGCTGCCCCGTGTTGAAACTCCAGAGCTACGACCAGCAAGCACCTGGCTGGACCCCAGTAAGCATCTGCTGGTGTGAATTAAGCAGGGCCCCTGTCCCGGGGCACCTAGGTGGCCCAGTTGGTTGAACGTCTGACTCTCGATCTGAGCTCAGGTCTTTTATGTGTGTATGTATGTATGTATGTATGTATGTACGTTTATTCTCTAGAGAGAGAGAGAGAAAGACAGAGTGTGACTGGGGTTGGGGCAGGGAGAGGCAGAGACGCAGAATCTGAAGCAGGCTCCAGGCTCTGAGCTGTCGGCACAGAGCCTTGATGCAGGGGTCGAATTCACAAGCCGCGAGATCATGACCTGAAGTCAGACGCTCAACTAACTGAGCCACCCAGGCACTCCTATCTCAGCTCAGGTCTTGATCTCAGGGTGTGAGTTCAAGCCCCTAGTTGGGCTCCATGCTGGGCATGGAGCTTACTTAACAACAACAACAAAAAGCAGGGCTTTGTCCTTGGGGAGCTTGCCCCCGTGGTCAGGAGAGGCCAGGCATGGTAACTAGGGGTACCACGAAGGGTACCAGGAGGGCATCTGGCCTTAGGGACCAGATTGAAGGTTCAGGCACTCGCGAAAGGGAGCAGGGACCCTGGGAAGTGACAGCCAAGGATGCTGCAGTTGGAGGCGGGCCTCATTCTGGGCTTCGAAGGACCAGGACAGCAGGGTTTGGCTGGGCTGAGAAGGGGTGAGGGCTCTGAAGGCACAGGAGGCCATGGGCACTGAGGAGTCTGTGGGAGGCAGAGAAGAGGTCCTGGGACTGGGTACACGGGGTGGCTCACTGTGGTAGGAGTAGGGCCAGAGGACCCTAGACGGTCAGTGGACGAGCTTTGACTTGAAGGGCTGGGAATGGCAGAGGAGAGACCTGATATACTCGGTTTTTTAGGATGTGAGCTTGTGGTTTGTGAGGACCCTGGTGGGACTACCCCTTTCCTGTCAGGGGGAAATTGCTCCCAAGAGAGTCCACCATGAGGCAGTCTGTGCCCTCCCTTCACCTGTCCCAGGGCAGCTCAGGCCCGTCATACCGCTGTCTTCTTCCTCTGTTGGGGGGTCAACTCCCCAAATGTGCACCTTGCCCTCCAGAGGAAGAGCTCTCCAGTCACACTCATGATTTCTCCCACTTGATGTCCTTCTGTGCGATTGCCCTGCAGATGGAGCTTGACAGTTCAGTCCAGTAAATATTTGCGGACCACTAGCTGGCTCTGAGCTGCCCAGCCCAAAGGTGACAGCTATGGTCCTGGCCCTCGGGAAGCTTGCTGTCAGTGGGAAGGTTAAGACAAAAATCCCTATTCTTGACCAGTGCTGCAGGGACCAGGGGATCTGGAGTGAGAGAGCCCAGGGCGGGAGGCAGGGCTGGGCTTTCCCATCTTGGAGGGTCTGGGGTCGCCTTGAAGGCAGGGTAGTGTTTTGAAAATGAGAGGCACGGGGAAGTCTCGGCCCTAGGTGACACCTCAGGAGACCAGGTCCCTGCCGCCTCACCTTCCTGGACTGGCAGCCCTGGGCAGGAATGTGTACTAGTGGGCAGACCAACGCTGAACAGGAGCATCCAGGCCCATGGTCTTTCTGCGGATGGTTCCCACGTGCTTACTGCTGCTCTGCCCGCAACAACACGCACACAGGCTGAGGCCCAGGCCCCTGGGGAAGCTGCAGATGCCCCGGAAGCCCCTCTGAAGACAGGCCAGCACCCCAGCCCCACCCCCGGTGTGTTTCTGAGGCCTCTCCATGGCTCACTGCCTTGCTGAGTGCTTAGAGGCTTTCCACTCTACACTGGCTGAAGCCAAAAGAAGCTTTTGGTAAGGAGGTCAGAATGAGCAGAGACAGCTCCCAAATACACAGCTCAAACCAAGGGAGGTGAAGTCCGAGTTCCCCGCAGTGTATCCCCTGTATCCCCTGTTCCCTGCAGTAAGTATCCCCTGCCACTTAGTGTGGGTAATTCCAAGTCCGGAAGTCTAAATTAGCCGCAGGGCAGGAGTCTACAGAGGAGCCAGGGGGCAAGGGAGGGTGGCAAGGCTGGTGCAGAGCCTTGCCTGCTGGGGAGGGGGCCTGGGTGGAGAAAGGGAGCTGCTGGTGCCAACAGGGGTTAAGAGAGTTCACCGGGGTGGGGGTGGGGGGGCGCCTGGGTGGCTCAGTTGGTTAAGCGTCTGACTTCAGCTCAGGTCATGATCTCACAGTTCGTGGGTTCGAGCCCCGCGTCGGGCTCTATGCTGACAGCTCAGAGCCTGGAGCCTGTTTCAGATTCTGTGTCTCCCTCTCTCTCTGCCCCTCCCCTGCTCACACTCTGTCTCTGTCTCAAGAATAAATAAACATTAAAAAAAAAAAAAGAGTTCACCGGTTCCTCTCCACCCACAGGCCTTGGATGATGCCAACAAGGGTATCATTGAAGAGCTGAAGAAAACGAACTACAGGGAGACACTGAAAGAAAAGAGGGAGAAAGGTGAGTGCCAGGAGGTAGCTTCAGGATTCTCTTCTGCCTTCTTTTCTGTCAGTCTTCCGCCGCACTTTCCAGCAGCTCCTCCAGTGCTGGGTTGGCACGGCCCACTGAGCGTTCTGGCTGCGGTGCCCCCCCTCCCTCTGCAAACCCCAGGCCTTCCCTGAGGCAGGAGAGGCGGGCGGTCCAGCCCATCTGGGGGGGGGGGGGGGTCAGAGCCCACACCGTGTTCCCCGAGAGCCCAGCCCTGTATTTCTCCAGTTGATTCATCAGATATTTGTTAAACACTTGCCATGCACTGGGAAGGTGTGGGATTTGGGGGAGACAGAGGCTCAGCCCCTGCCCCAGAGGAGCCCACAGCCCGGGGGCGAAGTCAGGCGATTTGAGTTGTCAGCAAATGGGCTCCTGCGGGGCGAGCACTACTGACTGGGAGGCATCGCTCTTCTGTGGGCACCAGCAGAGAACTCCGGCTGTCTCTGGGGAGAGCGGGAAGGTTCCAAAGAGGAAGAATCATCTGCTTTAGGCTCCAAAAGATGCCCAAGGGCTTTCTAGGCATGAGGAGGAAGGGGGAGGGCACTTCTGGTGGGAAATAGCAGGGGCGAACACACAGTGGCAGAATGACAGCAGCTTACGCTGTAAGCACACTTACACTTTGGGGGCTCTTCCTGCATTCCCGCACAGGGTTAAGCATCAGACAGGAAGGATCTGGCTCAGTCCTCACCACCTTAGGAGTAGCTACTGGTTATTTTGGGGAGGCAGTGGAGGCTGAGTGAGGTTGGGTAACCTGCCTGGGTCACACAGCAGTCTGACTTGGAGCCACACTGTCCCCTGCTGCATCACACTGCTCTCCTGGCTGGCATGTTAAGGCAGGGGCCAGGTGAGGGCATGCAGGAGTCTGGCCTCCAGGGAAGCCTCGAAAACCCCCCTTGAAACCCCCCCCCCTCGCCCATCCCCCAGCTCTAGGAAGGATTGAGGGAAGAGGAGGTGGCTGGAACCCCAGGCCCCACGGTAGTCAGCAGGGATGGGCCCCAGGGGGGTGGGGTGATGAAAGAGGCTGTTCTCCATTCAGTGCTTCCTGTGTGCCAGGCCGTCCTCTAAGGGCTTGATGTGAGCTGACTCTCCTGATCCCTTCGAGAACACTATGAAATAAGTATTACTGGTTTTATGGATGAGGACACAGAGGCAGAAGGGTTCAAGTCCCACCGTGGCTTTCAGTCTCAGGCAGCCTGGCCCAGAACCCACACTTCTACCCACTTTCTGCCTCCCCCTCTGTGGTGGTGTATCATTGCAGCTCCATCGCGGTGACACGTAGCCAGGTCTGCGCTCCGTGTCCCCAGGAGGACAGAGCCCCCTCCAGACACCAAGGCTGAAGTCCTCCAGTAGCAGCAGCAGGAAGCTGGGTGTGAGGTTTCTGGGCACCCAAGCAGCCAGATCACAACCCTTTATTATCCAGAGCCTGCCATATGGTGGCTGGATCTCCCCAGGGAGGGAATCTGCCCCTGCTCCCACAGGCCCTTAGAGCTGCTCTCAGAAGCCGCAGGGGCAATCGATGTGAAGAGATACAGCAGGGAAAGGGGAGATGCACCTTGCAGCTTCCCATCCCCTTGGCGGGCCACAGCCACGTGCCGGGGAAGGTATCCTGAAAACCCATTGGGAAGGCCCTGGGGCCAGCGGCCGGGTACTGCTTGGCACTTCCCTCCGGGAACAGCAGGCGGCAGCATTGTACATGTCTTCACCACCAAATGAAGGCCTTTTCCCTGCTGTGAACTTTGGGTATTGGGGTGGGGGCGGAGGGAGGGGGGGGCGTGCTTGTAGGCATCTTAGAGACCAGGGGCTTCCAGAAAGAGAATATGGAGGAACTCAGGAGGGGATTGTGACTTTTCTCTGTAGCTCATAAAAACATGGGGCAAGGATCACTTTGGTCGTAAACATAGCTCTCCAGCTGAACTTCCTGCTAACAGTCTGCTCATATTTTGATAGGGAACCTCCCAATAAATGATGAATGTGTTTCCCAGGGACAAAGAGAAATGCAGAATAAGGGTGCTGGAGAAAAGAACCCCTCTGTGATTTTCCAGTTCCTATGTTATTTTTAGTAGGGAAAGAGAATGTGCTCCGAGGGCAGACCGTCCTGGGTTCAAATTCTGGTCCTGCCATTTATTTATCTGCAGTGTGACCACTGGCTGTGATTTCTGTCATCAGTCTCGGGTCCTTTGCGAACTTGAATCACTGACACTATGCAATTCCATGACAACCGAATGGTATCACCTCTGCAGCTCACACGATGTCTGGAACAGGGCTGGGGCTCAGGAAACAATGATCCCCTTTCTCTGCTTTTGGAAAGGCGTGCTATCTCTCAGAAGCACAGGCCCCTATAGGTTGAGGTTCACCCAGGCCCAGAGATGAACAAACTTTTACTTTTCTTCCCTCCTATTTCCTGTTTTTCAGAAAAGGCCATTGCATTGGAAAATAAGATCATGATGGTAAGGGAGAAGGAAACAATGAGAAGAGAAAGAAACGAGCCTGAGAAGGTGATGAAGCATTGGGAACGAGAGCCACTTGAGAACGAGAAAGAGACAGAAGACAAGCTGTCTCAGGAGATTCTGAGGATCACAGCAACTGGACAAGAAGAAAACGGGCAGAGAGAAGTAGGGGGAGCCCGTTCCTTTCAGAGAACAGGGCTGGGAGCCACGGGGCAAGATTCAAGAGACGTTGCCAAGAAAGCATCCGGAGAAGCAGGCGCAGAAAGGGCGGGAAACGTGAGCAGAAGGGAATCGAGAGAAATTTACAGGAGGCCTTCAGAGCTGGACCAGAAACTCTCAGGGGACTTAAGTGGAAAGGAGTCGGAGGCACTGGAGAGGAAAGTTTCAGAAGCCAGCAGAAAAGAGTCAGAAGTAGAGCAAACGGAACTGGGAGGAACAGCAGAAATGACCACAGCAGAAGATGCTGAAGAAATGGAAAAAGACGAAAAAGCAGATGAATGAAGCAGTCAGCAGCTGGCATGAGAATCAGGGGGCTTGTGTTCCCAGGGGCTGTGGGGATCTTAAACTGGACTTTCGAGCTGAGATTTGTCTTTAACGGGAGAACATGGGGCCTAGGCTCCGCAGGTCACTTCTGCCTAATTCTGTTACTGTTTTCCCTTTAAATAGATACCTTTCATTCTTACAAACCCCGAGTCTGTCATTTAGCCTCCCTCCTCTCCCACAAGAGCCTTAGAGAACGAATAACCCAGCTCAACCCAGCTCGAGGTACCGTATTCCAAGCGAAACTCGGACCTGACCCTGACCAGGTGACAAAACAGACCCCAAGCAAGGGCTGACCCAGAGCGTGTTCAAGGTGGGACGGGTGGTCCTCTCCCCCAAGCCCTGTCCAAGGACTGCATGGAAGAAATGAGAGAGGTGCTAAGAAGAAAGGGTTTCAGGAGGGTGAAGAAACAGGTAAGCTCCAAGGAACCAGGCTAACTTAAAGACGGGAATAGAGGTATGTCTGCCCAGGCACCGGCCATCCGTTCATCTTGCTGAGTGCCTACTGTGTTCAGGGCACTGTGGGAGGCTTTATGGAAGAAATAATGATGGGACAGCCTCAGCCGTCACAGTGAGGAAGCCCTACTTGTAAACCCTGAAGCCTGGAAGGCAGAAAGAAGTGAATGCTGGCACTGACAGGGGCACTGTGTTCTAGAAACCCAGCTGGAGAAAGTTCCTGCCCAAGTGCAGGGAGCAGCCCCAAGTAGGAGTGGCAGCTCGCCTGCACCTGCACCACTTCCGGGCGGCATGGTCAGGTAAATCAGGCTCCCGCAAGCTTGTTTCCTCCTCTGTAGAATGGGTATCTGTCTCCCGGGTTGGTGTGAGGCTTCTAGGGGTGCTTAGCAACAGCACTTGGTACACGGGAAGCTCTCAAAAATCCAACCGAGCTTTCAGTGGCTTCCCAGAGGTGGTGGTGGCTGAACAGCTACCTCAGGGGATAAGCTAGGATTTCACTACGTTATCCATCTGTCCCTTGGCTATTGCCATCCTTGTTCCATTTCTGCAGTCCTTGTAGGCGTTAGGGCTGACGTGACGCTAGCTAGGACCAGGCCCCGACTAGGGTGAGGCGAGTGAGGCATTTCAGATGCAATTTTTCATAAGGTGCCAAGAAACTCAGTAAGCGACATAACAGTATTTTAACATAATATTGTAAAACACACAAAAATTAACGCAAAACCCCACGATGAATAAAATACCAAAATTTTAAATAAAGACAGGATCTGCCTTTGCCCTTGCACGACCCTGCCTCCCTGGCTTCACCCTAATCCCTCTGTGGGACCAGGGAAGGGTGACTGCCTCCCTCTTTCTAGAGCTCGGCTGGAACTCTGGCGGACACAGGTGCGCCGCGGCCCAGCTGGGGGCTGGGCGGCCGCTTCCTCCCGCGCGCAGTCAGTTTCGGGTTTCGATTCGCCGCGCCTGCGCCGAGAGCCCCGCCCCGGCCCGCCCTGGCCCGCCGCGCGCTCCGCCCCCCCGGGCTATATAAGGCTGCTCCGCGGGGGTCGTACCACGGCTGGGCTCCGTGTCCCTCCGCGCAGGCGGGAGGTCCCGGAGAGCTAGTGCCTGCCTAGGCGGCGACGGCGGCGCCCCCCTCATCATGGTGAGCGGGCGCGGGGAGGCGGGAGCGGAGGGAGCGGGCCGGGCCGGCGAAGTACCCTTACGGAAAACGGGAGTGTGGGGGGATTTTCGGGAGGAAGTGCCATGCAAATGAGCACTCGAAGTTCCGGAGTTGAGCTCTGGCTTCTGGGCCGTGGAGTGCAGCCCGAGGTAGGGGAGACGCGAGCCGAGTGGGAGGGCGGCACGGCCGCCGCAGGAGGGCGGGTGCCGGGCGCCGCGGGAGCCGGGCAGACCGAGTCTGGGTCGGGGGTAGCGCGGGGTGGGCATTCCTCGCCTTCTCCGGCCCGCGGGCCTTGTCTGAGAAAAGCGAGGGCCAGCGCAGCGCTCGGAGTGCTGCTGCCTGGGGGCGGAGCCGCTGTGGGAGACCGCGTACCGCAACAAGTGTTACCACCTGTGGCTTTTAGCGGGGCGGAAAACAAGTGGCTCAGGGAGGTGCCGCTGACAAAGTGGTGGACAGAGCTGGACCCTGGACGCAGGTGCCCTGGACCGCGCGGTCCTGGGGCAGGCACAAAGACCACGACTTTGTAGGGGGGGCCAAGGGCAGAGGAGGAGGTGGCAGGCGTGGTGAATGAGGCCCTTTGTGCGGCGCTCTCCTGCCCTGCCCCCCACCAGGCCTTCTGTGGGACCATTGTCCCCCCCCCCATCCCAGACAAGAGAGTATTATCTGTTGCTGCCCTTGTTCGGGGGAGGGAGGCAGTCTTTGGGTAACCCTTCTCCACCCCCACCCTCCTCTGCACACCCAGAGCCAGGGCAGCTGTGGCTTTGCCCAGACATAGCAGCCCCACCTCCAAAGAGGTCATCCTTAATAGGTGCCAGGAATATAAAATTAGGGTCCTCGCCTAGAACCACAGGCGCACACTTAACGCTTTCCCTTGAGAGGTGGCAGCAGTGGGGGATCCCTGAAGCTATAGCTCCAGCCAGAGGGAATTAAGAGTTGAGGAGCGCCCAGACAAGCTCTCCCCTCCCTCCTCTACAACCAGAGGCTGACCGCTACATACTACAGAGAAGGGAAAGGTTCGAGCTGCCGCCCGGCAGGGTGCCCGCAGCCCCGGGGCTGCTTGTAACTCAGGGCTGGGAGCCCCGATTCGATTCGAAGGAGGCCAGAGACAAGGGGCGAGAGACTGGCGGGGTGGCCCCAGGCGAGCTGGCTGACTCTGCTCTTCCCCTCCTCACACAGAATAGAAGCTTCTCCCGAAAGAGCCACGCGTTCCTGCCCAAGATCTTCTTCCGCAAAATGTCATCCTCAGGGGCCAAGGACAAGCCTGAGCTGCAGTTTCCTTTCCTGCAGGATGAGGAGACGGTGGCCACACTGCAAGAGTGCAAGACGCTCTTCATCCTGCGAGGCCTGCCGGGGAGCGGCAAGTCCACGCTGGCGCGGGTCATTGTGGACAGGTACCGCGACGGCACCAAGATGGTGTCTGCCGACGCGTACAAGATTAACCCCGGCATTCGAGGAGACTTCTCTGAGGAGTACAAGCGGCTGGACGAGGACCTGGCGGCCTACTGCCGCCGGGACATCCGCGTCCTGGTGCTGGACGACACCAACCACGAGCGGGAGCGGCTGGAGCAGCTCTTTGACATGGCCGACCAGTACCAGTACCAGGTGGTGCTGGTGGAGCCCAAGACGGCGTGGCGGCTGGACTGTGCCCAGCTCAAGGAGAAGAATCAGTGGCAGCTGTCGGCCGACGAGCTGAAGAAGCTGAAGCCGGGGCTGGAGAAGGACTTCCTGCCGCTCTACTTCGGCTGGTTCCTGACCAAGAAGAGTTCCGAGAGCCTCCGCAAAGCCAGCCAGGCCTTCCTGGAGGAGCTGGGGAACCACAAGGCCTTCAAGAAGGAGCTGCGACACTGTAGGTGGCAGGCTGGCCAGGGTGCGGGCGGTTAGCCTCATTCGCGAGCCTCCCTCGCTGGGCACGGGGTGCTGTGTGCCCGGGACCGCGTGGTGTCCCCGCGTGGGGAGCCGGCTGTGGCAGGCAGGTGGAGGCTCACCTGGTGTGAGGCACGGTGGGCTGTGGGGGGAGGCGCTCCCCGGGGCACCTCTCCTCTCACTGCGCCCTTCCTACTCCCCCTCCCCCCCTCCCCCCCATAGAGACCACTGACCCTGTCTTCAGGGCAGGAAACATAGACAGGAAATGCATCAACATTTCGTATAACCTTAGAGGGAGGATCTGGTCCCGTTGTCTTCTAACTTGTTTTTAGCCGCAGAACCATCTTTTGAGATAAAGTATTCCACGGAGGGGGCGCCTGGCTGGCTCAGCGGGAAGAGCACCTGGCTCTTGATCTCAGGGTCATGCGTTTGAGCCCCGTGTTGGGCGTAGAGATTACTAAAAATATAAACTTAAAATATTCCATGGAATCCTAAGCTGCCCAAAACTGACAGGACTATTGTGACCTCACTGAGGATGGGTCCAGGTCTCAGACTGGTTTCCCCCCATTTTGGACCATCTTTCTACTTGCAGTGTCCCCACCCATGTTTCTGTGTTATCACTCAGAGGCAGGTGATTTGTGCCTGCGCGTTGCTCAGAGACCCTTCTTGGCTCCTAAGGCTGGAATGCTGGGAAACCAGGAAGCCGTGGAGCCTACGGTGACATCGTCCAGGTGTGACCCCTGTGCCCGGAACGGCTTGGCAGAAAAGCACCGGCCAGGCAGGGCTCCTGGTTAGAGCTGGTGGCTCTGCCTTGGAGAGTGGCTGCCTCTTGAAACTGCTTTTACCGTTAAAAACTACAATCCTTTTCTGCCTGCGACACAGCAGGAGAAATGTAATGGGCCTGCTCTCGGGTCTCCCACCCCTGGGGAGGGTAAGCGACATCCTCGCAGGGACTAGACTCTGGGAGTAAATAGGACAGACCTAGTGACTCGGAAGCTAGCCACAGGCCTAGAGTCTGGAAATTGAAACCCCGGATACTCCAAGTCTCGCCACGTAATATCTCTTCATATCCCAAGCATGGTCTCCTCCAAACAGGCCTGCAAGGTACATGCTCTGGTGACCAGGTAACTTCTTGTCCAGGAAGCTCCGAGTGCAGTGGGGCACGACTCGGAGTGACCCTGGGGAAATGGGTGTATAGTCACCCTGATGGTACTTGATAAAGACAGATAAGGGTCGATCACTTGCCCCAGGCCGAAGGGCTTATGAGTGGGCTGGGATATTAATTATGCTCTGACTCCTTCCGTCGTGCCGCACAGTTCCAACACTCCTTTGCCTTTCTACCCTATTTTTCATGACTTGCTTCCCTCTTTCAGACGTGTAGCTGCTGAAGCCGATTCCCTTGGCCTCTGCTGCCTGTCCCTGGGTTATAAGTGCCTTAGTTTTCAAATCTGGAAAAGAGCTATAAAAATCTGCATAACTAATGTGAAGTCAAGGAATTTAGACACCTTTTTGTAGCTCTGGCGTGGCTGTTTGACCACCTAGTAAATGAGTGAATTATTGTGGATTACTGAGGAACTTCTGTTTGATCTCCAGTTTTTTGTTTTTTTTTTCCTCTTGAGCCTCCATGGTTGTGGTGACAGATGTTGGGATGGCCCCTGCTCTCCTGCCCTGACTGCCCCACTCTCTCTCCCTGCAGTTGTCTCTGGGGATGAGCCCAGGGAGAAGATTGAACTGGTCACCTACTTTGGGAAGAGACCCCCAGGCGTGCTGCACTGCACAACCAAGTTCTGTGACTACGGGAAGGCTGCTGGGGCAGAAGAGTATGCCCAGCAGGATGTGAGTGCCCCCCAGGGACACCCAGCTGAGGTGGGGAGAGGGCAGGGTCTCCTGGAGATGGGTGCCAGTTCAAGGCAGACACCAGAAACCAGACAGCCTCTCAGAAGAAATGGCATATCCTGCTCCCTTCATCCCTCCACAGGCTTAGTCACACAGATGTCACCTACCCTTTCTGGGGAGCACCCCCCTGCCCAGCACGCCACCGGCCTGTGCATTCACCCCGAAGGCCCGCCCACCAGAGCATTTTACTTTTGATGCCCGGCAGCAGACTCGTGCTCTGGCCTAAGCTTGTGTGGAGTCCCGAAGGCCAGATGTCCCCTGCCCCCAGGGAGCCTGGTGCTCTGACATCCCTGTCCCCGGGTCCTAGGCCTGGTCTTGCCCTGGAGTAGGGCGCATGGAGGGATAGTGAGGCTTGTTGGCTTTGAGGTGCCAGACCCCTCCCTCCCACTCTGCTGCCGCCCTAGCCTCTGCCGTGTGGTCCTTACATAGCAGGTGTCGCCCGGCCGCACGCTGCTGTCTCCAGCCTCCCCGGTGTCTCCCCTGCTCGTCTGCCTAGGTTGATGCGGCAGCCATCTTCCTGTTTATTGGTCTCCCCAACTTGCATTCTTTACTTTGGTTTGTGGTAGTGTTCTTGGCACCTAGCACAGCTGCATGAACGAATACGTAACATTGTCCACTACCATCCCAACCACTCGTGCGCGTAACAATATTTATTAAGCACCTGTTCTGCGCTAGACACAAGGGATTGTGAGCAAAAGTGGAGACGTTTATGGTCAGTCGGGAAAGATGGCCTTTTTCAGAGAATCAGATATAACCAGACATGTAATCAGATGTAAACCAAGGTGTACGGGGTAGATTCTGGTTGAAGGCATTGACTTCTGGCCCCACCCTGTCCTCTGGGATATTGCCTGGGTACCAGGGTGGCTTATTACCAGGATGAACTGAATAGCAATGGCATTGGCACTTGTCACATGCCTGTTACTCTTCTAGAGTCTTCACCCAGATACTCCTTTAATCCAGGCACCGAGGTAGGTTCTAGTATCATCCCTGTTTTACAGGTGAATAAGCCAACACAGCAAGGTTAAACAGCTTGCTCGGAGCCCTGCAGCTGGTGGGCAGGGAGGATGGCTGAGTTCAGGGAGTCTGGCTTCCAACTCTGCCCATGTCTGGCACCTCTGGCACCTTGGCTTTGTCACATTAGCCTGAACGGTGTCCGTAGAAAGATGTCCTCCTGGAACACACGGGCTGCGTGCGGCTTTCCCCCCAGGGCTCGGCTGCCTCGTGCTCACCTCTGTCAGGTCCATCCTTGGTCAGCTGTCCACCGCAGGGGCCACCACCTCCAGCTTAGCTGTCGTCCTCTCCCCACAGGTGGTGAAGAAATCCTACGGCAAGGCCTTCACGCTGACTGTCACTGCCCTCTTCGTGACGCCCAAGACTGCCGGAGCCCGGGTGGAGCTGAGCGAGCAGGAGCTGCCGCTGTGGCCAAATGACGTGGACAAGCTGTCCCCCTCTGACAGCCTGCCCCGGGGCAGCCGTGCTCACATCACCCTCGGCTGCGCGGGGGACGTGGAGGCCGTGCAGACGGGCATTGACCTCCTGGAGATTGTGCGGCAGGAGAAGGGGGGCAGCCGAGGCGAGGAGGTGGGTGAGCTACACCGGGGCAAACTCTACTCCTTGGGCAGCGGGCGTTGGCTGCTGAGCCTGGCCAAGAAGATGGAGGTCAGGGCCATCTTCACGGGGTACTACGGGAAGGGCAAACCTGTGCCCACGCACGGCAGCCGCAAGGGGGGTGCCTTCCAGTCCTGCACCGTCATCTGAGTGTCCTTGCCGCGGTCAGCCCCTTGTTCCTTACAGGGAGAGCAGGGAGAGGGAAGCATGCCTTCTGCTTTTTTTTTTTTTACTCAAAGTTAACCTTCTTGTAACTTTTTAAAAACTTGTAACTTTTCCTGCCCACCCTCCTCCCGCTAATGCCCAAGCTTTCAACACAAGGTGGGGTAGGAGGCACCATTCAGGAACCCAGAGCAAAGCTGCCCAGGCTGAGCCAAGCTGGGCCTGGAACTGCAGCCACAACCCCGAGCCCAGCTGCCTGTTACTGGTTCCCCTGCCCAGAGCTGGCCAGCGGGGTGGAGGAGGTCACCTCAGAGCTGCAGGTACCCACAGGGCGGTCACTGCGGCTGTGGGAGACTGGCGATGGATTCGGGGTGGGGGGGAATCCCTGGGCTTAGACCCTGGATCTTAATCATTGCAGCCCCAGGAAGTCTGGGGCTTTTTACCAGAGTAGAAAAAGGGGGTGTACGTCCCACCTTTGGCCCTAAGTGCCTGTCCTCTCCTCCTCCACACTGTAACTAGGGAACAGGTGGATAAGTAGGGGAGAAAAGAGAACAGTAAGCAACAGCCACTCCCGGATGGCCACAGGGCTTCCCCCTTCCTGGGATGGGGACGGGCTGGTCATCCTTTCCAGCGGTGTGGCTCTGCTGTGGGGATGGGGAGATCAAAGCCAGAGAAAGTACCTCGGTGGGGAAGCTCCTATCTTGCCGTCTGCCCAGCCCAACTTGCCCCCTTAATGCCTCTGCAGGCCTGTGTGCCTCCTCCAAAGGGCGTCAGTTGGTGGGGACCAAGAGCCAGTGGGGTGGACGCCTGGCTGTTAAGGGCCAAGCCCTGCCTGGTGCCTCCGGGAAGGGGTTTGGAACATCGGTGCCTGTGCTGCGGTTCCTGGGGTGCCCTCTGCTGCCCCCTGCTCAGTAATAGGGCCTTGCTCATTGAGTTGTTACTGGACGAAAGTGCTCGAGTTACTATCCTGGCTTTGCCCAACCTCAGTGACTTGTAAGACTGACAGTGAAATAAACCGTGTTAATCCTGGCCGCGTGCAGTCTCTCTCACCCCTTCTGTGCCCAGCTCGGGCCTCCCTGGGGCCGGGGTTGGCGTATCAGGACTGGCTTTGTCCCGCAGCGTGGGGCCATCGGTCCTGTCTCCCCTCTGCTGGCCGGGCACAGCTGTGGTGAGGCTGGGCAGCTGAACAGTGTTGGCTTTCATGAGGAGGCAGAACGGAGAGAGGCTGATCTTAGGCACAGAAAGCGGGGGCTGCCTGGGTCTGAGGGACATGGAGTGGAGCCTGTCTCCCCCACTGACTGCAGCAGTGGGCCCACAGGTATGCCAGCCCAAAGCAAGGAGAGGGCCTTCCCAGCAAGACCCACGGTCCCTAGTCTGGGTCCTTCAGTCCTCTAGGGACGGGCCACCCTTAAACACAAGGCAACACCTGACACTGAGGAGTTTTGTACAGGCCAGTAGGAGCTTCTCAGGCCTACCTCGGGCGTCCTGTCACCATGGCCTCGGCGACAAAGCGGGAAGACTGGAAAGGGGCAGGGGCTCAGAAGGAAGAGAAACGTAAGTTACCTGTTTGGTCCACAGTCTTTCCCCAGCCATCGCTACTACCGAAGCGCCAGAAGTCTAAGCTTCAGCCAAAGTCTCAAGTGTCTCTGCCTGGAACTCCTAGAAAGATTACTTGCAACAAACACTAAACTTGACCCGGATAGCAGGACCCTGACCACTATTTCCTTCCCCAGTTTGCCTCCCACACAGAAAGGGACACCAGTGGAGAAAGTGAGGAGTACATGCTAAGAATGCTGTCTCTAAGCGTGTGAGTTTAACGTCTGTGCCCCAGGAGCTGCACGTCCCACCTGGAATGGGCCTGGGGGTCAGGGAGGCCAGGATTTTGTCCTGGTCCCCAGCTCCCTTAGCCTACACTGGCAATAGGACAGCAAGGGGGTCTGGGTCAGCCCAGCCACATTCCATGTGAGCTCTGGACACACACAGCTTCTGGTGATTTGTGGTGGCCCTTACATCAAATAAACCCGTTCTCTGAACTCAACTTCCCCATGACTGACATCAGGCTGGGCCCAACAACATACTCAGGGCCTGCTGGGTACTCACATGGCTCAACAGGTTTGGGAGAGGCGGCCAGCATCCCCTTGCCATCAGGCCCTAGGTGCCCACATCCCCTGTGGGGCAGCTTGCTGAGCCTGAAATCCATGCCAGCACCAGCTCCGTGCTGGGGGCTCAGCTCTGGCCCACCGAGTCTGGAGTGACACAAAGCAGCTGCCAGAGCAAAGTGCCAGAAAGGGTCAAAACATTTTATTCTCTTAATTTTTTTTTCTTTTTTAATAAAGTTAAACAGTAAAACAAAAATTCACAAGCTGCCTCCCTGTCCACCCCCCGCCTCCCTCCCCTCCCCGCAGTCTTCGGCGCTGGCTCCCTCTCCTTCCCCCCACTCACACAGACACAGGGCATCCAACTAAGAAAACGAAACTGCTCTAAGGATGGGGAGATGAGATGAAGGGAGGAGGTGAACTGTGCCCACGTTCAAGGTTACACTGAGCAAGTCTCCACTTTCTGGGTTCTGGATGGTTTCCTCTCCTTAGCCAAATTGAAAAAAGAAATTCCCTGGACCAGATGCTGTAAGGGAAAAGAAGGGCTTGTTAGTTGGCTCTGTGTGGGAAGATCACTTTGCTCTGATGACGGGAAAGTCTTCGAGGGCTGCTTCAAGTTCAAACAGAAAAGCTGCCAAGTCAATCAACAAGCCTGGGCCTGGGGGTATAAGGGGAGCAGGTGAGCAGCTGTCTGTGCAGCTTCTAACCTTCACTCTTGGAGAGGCCCCGGTACTAGACCGCGTGAACGCCTCCCTGGCCCTGCAGAGGTGGGGCACCAATGGTCCCGAGGCATGGTACACCCAGGAACTTCCCTACCACCATCCTCAGCAGCACCTGTGTGGATCGGTACCCTGCTGGGTGGGGGTTCTGTCACCTCTACTTAAGGGCCCCCCTGACTCTCCCATAGCGGGGAGCTGCATTATGGGCCTGTGATCTGGAAGCTCCCAAGAGCAGCGGGCATACCCACCTTCAAAGCTGAAGCCCCCAGGACCGCCAAAGAATGCCTTGAAGATATTGTTTGCGTCAAAATCTGTGCAGCAAAGTGAGAAACAGGGAAGGGGCAAAAGGTGAACAAGTTAGACCTGTCTGAAAAGGAACTTAGGATGACATGGCAGATGGGCCCCCAAGCTTTCCCAGACACACCCCTCACCTCCTTTCCCTAAAGTCATTGATGGGGGTGGGCACACGTATCCCCACCCCCCCATGCCTAATCCTACTCCTGGGACATGTTCCCTTCTTCTTCCCAGCGCAAACCTGAAGGAAAGCTTTCTTCACCTCCACCTACTTTGCTGGATCTTCTTCACAACAAGTGGGATGCCATTTGTACTTACATAAGACTTTCCTCACACTGTCTCTCTATAATGCTGGGCTGCTACTGAAAAGGCTAAAATCTATCACTTCAGTGCTAAGAACACTAAATGTAAGAGTAAATTCTAAGATTTATTGTATTCGTTTGATTCCATGCTGTCTAGACTAAATGCCAGAAAAAAAGCGCCATGGCTTATGAAGCACCTACTAGGTGCCAGTCGTGGTGCTCGGTACTCTGCATGCCTTACATCATCCCCAGTTTATACTCAACAAAACCAGGTAGGAGCTCAAGTAACTTGCTCAAGATCACGTGGCCAGTGAAGGCAATAGAACTGAACATTCCAACTCCTGCCTGACTCCAGTACTGTGCCCTCATCACCAGGCCACAGCAGGTCTGCTGCCCCTACCCGCGCCTCCGTTGCTAAAGTCCACAGAGGACGCATCTCCATCAGTTGATCCAGCAGGCACATTGTATCCAGATGCAAATTCTTCCTTGCCTCTCTGTATCTGCTCATCTTGGGCCCCCTAGCTCAGGTAATGGCTCCATCCAGTCAGCCGTCCAAAGCCACTCAAGTTCATCCTTCCCCTCTTCCAACACAGACATGAATCAAGCCCTGCCCTCCCACTGTGCCCTCCGATTCTCTCCCCCTTCACCGCACCAAAGCGCCTCTCCTCACCGCCACCACAAATATTCTGCCACCTAACTCTGGTTCATAGTTCCCCTACCCCTACTTAGGATCCTTCAACAGTGGGGGGAGCTTCTAACCAACAGGAAAAAAACCCATATTGCCTACTCTAGCCCCTGCAGGGGGATCCAGCTACTCTGGGGCTTCATGCCTTAGCACCCCCTGCCTCAAACACCCTCTATTCTTCTACATTCAGCCCCTTACAGCTCCCCAACGGTATTATTTCTGCACTTCCAAGCCTTCCCTTGCTAGTGCTTATGTCCTCTGCACCCTGGGCACCCACTACATTTGACTATACTTGTTGGGATTTCACATCCAGGGGTCAGAGGTCAGAAGTGGCTTGTGGGCCAGTTTGCAAAGCCCTAGACTGGGTTCTGAGAGCACAGGGAACCTGTTTGATTCACCTTTGTTATTTCCAGCACCCATCACAGTGCCTCATACGTTACAGGTATTTATCTAGGGTGTGCCTTACAAATCACTATGCATCACTAGCTACTAGACAGACTCTCCGTTGGAGTGTCTTAAGAAAAATTCTAAAGATCCACACTGGTCAGGTTCGTCCCAGGCTGCCCCAACCAACTCACCACCCATATTCATGCCCTCCTCATCCAGGTCCTGTCCACTGTCATAGCGAGTCTTTTTTTTGGGATCAGAGAGGATGGTAAAAGCTTCTCCAACTTCCTTGAACTTTTTCTCCTCCTCCTTCTGAACTTCGGCACTGGCTCCACTGTGCCGATCTAAAGGGAGGAGTACAGGAAGAACTCAGGGTCACAAGAAAATAAAAGTTGAAGAGAAAGACCACTTTATGTCCAATTTTAGAATGTGGTACTTCCAAAATTTGGAGGGTATGGAACTTAGCAACACCTTATTACCTATCAGCTGAAGGGCCAGAAACTTTCTTCCTTTTAAAAGTTTATTTATTTTCAGAGAAAAAGGGAGGGAGAGGGGGAAAGAGAGAGCAGGTGAGCACAGGGTAGAGGCAGAGCGGGGAGAGAGAGAATCCTAAGCAGGCTCCGTGCTGTCAGACTGGAGCTTGAGGCGGGGCTCGATTCCATGAACCGCAAGATCACAACCTAAGCCGAAATCAAGAGTCAGATGCCCCATCAACTAAGCCACCCAGGCGCCCCAAGAGCTGGGAACTTTCTGGACTGAGTCCTGGTTCGTTCTTCCCACCAAGTCCCCTCCCCACACCCACTCTACCTGGATGGTGCATCAAGGCCCGTTTCCGGTAAGCTTTTTTGATCTCATCCTCAGAGGCATTCTTGTCCACTCCCAGAATTTTGTAGTAATCTTTCCTCTTACTCTTCTTCAGTTCCAGCTGTGCATTTTTTAGGAGCTGTTTGTGTTCTGGAAGGAGACATCTAGAGTCAATGGACAAATGTGACTCTGGTTTCCCTTACTAACCCAGATGCCTTGCAGTCAGAAGCCTTGTTAACCATACATACCAGGTGCTTTTATGGTGTTTTCTTTCTGAAGATTAAAAAACAAATCTACTCATACTTCAGTTCTGCACATCAGCCTCATTACACATAAAAGGAAGTAAAAGCGACAGGATATAGGGCCAGAAAATAAGTGCCTTGTCCTGCACTTGGGGTCTCTGTTAATTTCTTCCTGGCTGGTGATCAAGTAAGCCCCAGGTATGTCCCTGATCCGTGAATCAAACTGCTCCTATGTCTAGTTTTAGGGCCTATGAGTAAGACCTCACATTTCCCTGAGAAACAGGCTCTCAAACACCTTTACCTTTTGTTTTCTCCGTCTGATACACTTTTTCATAGTCCCGCACTGCTTCCTCATACTGTTCTGTGTCCATGTAACTGAAAAGGAAATACAGGGTGGTCCATCAACATAAACAGCAATCACCTTCAGTATCACTCTGGGAGAAGAGGCACGGCTCAAGCAAGAGACACACACTTTCGGTTGAGATGCTTCATGAAACAGGAATCCTTAAGCTAGCTGTGAGAAAAAATTAACTACCAGTTCCTCAAGTAAAAAGAGACAGGTCTCATGCCACTTGCACCCAACCAGCAAAGTGATACTCTGCTTTGAGCAGAAAGCAACTAAGGGGAGAAAGTTCCTTCTGATTTCAGAGCCACCAAAAGGCATCTGGATTGCCACAGGACAAGGCAATGTGAAGGCTCCTACTTGACTGATTACTTGGGATTAAAATGCAAGAGAAAAAGATCATGAAGTGAGAGTGGTGAATATGGAAAAGCTTTGAAACCTGCAGTGCCATAAACATGCAGGGCCAGCTCCAATCCAGAGTACAAGTGGGATTAGTGAGCCACTAGAAGGATCAAGTTCAAGATGGTGGCTGCTGGCAAATGCCTCCACTAAGACTAATCAATCTGAGAGATGGAGGTAAGTGAGAGAAAAAGGAGACTCTAAACACAGGCTTGCTTTTATTTCAGGAGTGTAGAAGAAAGGGGAGGGGGGGCTGCCCCAAGATGGGCGGAATCTAACTTGAAAGGCTGATTGCCAGACCTGTTAAGACCTTCTTTTCCACAGAAGCAAAGTGGCATTTTCCATGTCCCGATGAGATCACTGGTGCCAAGACTGGCCTACCAATTAAACAGACTGTGTAGGAGTTCCAGAGACAGACCCCATCGGCTGGGGAGCAGGAGTGACTGTGCGGCACAGCTAGCTGCTGCCCAACAAAGACCAAGTTTACTACACTGCCACCACACATCCCATCTTTGCAAACATCAGAGCCCCGGTGGGCTTAGAGGCCGGAGCAGAGGGGTGCTGCTGATGTGGCTGGCAAGACAGAGCCCAACTTCTTAGGCATCTCTGATTTTCTGGCAACATCTTGATTTACAATTTTAATTAAACAATGGTGACAAAAACCAGTGCCCTGTGGACACTGGGCACAAATGTTACCAGGAGCTCAGAGAACCCATTTACAGCATGAAGAGTAATATAAGCTGATGGTCCCAGGTGTAGAATGATCTGTCAGATAAATAACCTTAATGAACTTTCAATGCCCTTTTGGAATGTATTAAACAAGCTTGTATTACAATGATTTACATTTTTACTTAATGTGTTTTTTAAATTCAAGGACATCTTTCCATTTAAGTTTTTTTTCTATTGTCATACACCTGAAACATTACAACACTGTATGAAAACTATACATCTATTTTTTAAAAAGTATTTTTTTTAAGTTGAAGAAAATGCAGAGAAGTAGAGCTTTAGGGAAAATGGGAAACTGCAATGCATGATGGGAGATGTAGCAGAAATCTGGCATCTCCCCGTCTTTAGGGATAAGTTGAGGTAGCAGTCAGGACTCTGGTAAGGGTTTGGCCTGAACTAATCTCCACTACTTCATGTCAGTCCCAGCTGCTTGAGGGGACTGTTTGCCAAGTTCTTGGCCAACTGTGCCCCAAAGTGCACGCTGTGCCCCGTGGTGGGATCTCAAAGGCAGAGCCACTCAGAGGACAGTTCTGTTTCTACCACAAAGATAAGCTGTCAGTTGTCTGATTAAAGCCATTTGATTTTTCTTTATTGAACACATATCAAGATAGAATTGTCCACCCCTTTATCTTGCTAACAAACCAAGAATATTCTCTCCCCATTCTCTGTTCAAACACAGCAGAGTATCCACTGAGTTGACACAGTGTCATATATATAGCCACCCCCGCCCCACTAGACGCTTAGGGGATTCTCCTTGTTTGCTCTTTCAGATAACATCACAGTAAACGTGCACATAGCATTCTGGATCTGTTAACATTAGTCTTTAGCTGGATCATAGGGTACCTGCTGTCTTCCAAAGCTTCCATGTTTGCCTGCCAGCAGTTTGCAAACATGAGATGACAGACAGCTAGTTTCAGGATCTATAATACAATTCTGTGTACGTTTCTGTTTGATAGACTTACTCATCTACTTAGAAATCCACTTGGAAAAAAAAAAAAGCACCACATACAGGAGCACTTTTCCTGCTTTCAAAAAAAGTGGATCATTTTGGGAAAACTAAAAGGGAGGCAGGCCACACCCTGCACCAATGAGACTGAGGAGCTTGAAGAATGAAGGGCTCATCAGGCATCAGTAGCAGCACCACTTCTTTGGATGTGACATTTCAGGACAAGGAACGGAACGAACGAATGCTGGAGAATTAGTATACAACAAATAGGTCTTCCTTCTGGAATTTTAAGATAGAATTGTTCTTCTCTGTCTGGGAAATAATCTGAAATAAGAAGAAATGGATTTGGGGGAGGTCTCTCCTAGCCCTTGCTAAGGTTCCTGTCTGCAGAAAAGAGTCTGGTGGGTCCAAGAGTAAGAAGGACATGTAAGCTGGGGAGCACCCCGATTCTGAAGGTGAATCCGGGCACTAGATCTAGGCAGGCACATCCTGGCTCATAAGTCTCCAAGTCACAGAGGTATTTCAAAAAGGGTTTCCTTATACTGCTGGGAGGCTGAGCCAGCTTAAACTCCTTTCTGTCTTCTGTAACCCGGAACAAACAGGAGAAGCAGAACTCTCAACTGTCTCTGTCTTCCTCTTTGAAGCAACATACATTCATTCGACAAAACATTTATTAAGTGAGCACCTACTGTGTGCCAAGCACTGTGCCAAGTTAGAGCAAAAGTGTACAATACAAAATACAATCTCCAAAGGAAATGGATTTAAACTTTAACAAAAGGAATTTGGGTCAGGCATCAGAGGAAACTTACTGACCGTGAGGGGCGTAAGACACAGGCATGGGAGACTGAGGGAGCTGTGCAATCTCCTCGGCTGGAGGTCTATAAAGAGAGTCTAGGGCTGGAACAATCCCACCTAGAGGCAGGGGGAAGGACCAAATGACCTCACAACATCCCTGGGGCTGCTTCAGCATCCATAATGCAATCCCCCTGGCAGGCCGGCAGCAACTCCCTCTTCCCCTCACCCTCCAGCACCACTTACCACTGAGCTCTTCTCAAGTAGGCTTTTATATAAGTGTCATCGAGCTTCACTGCATTTGTGCAGTCTTCTATTGCACCATCTAGTTTCCTAAGCTTCAGGAGAGAGAGAGCAGTCATACTTCACACCTTCGGTGACTGAGGGAGCCCAGAAGCTGTGAGCACGGCTTCACAATTCTAAGAGGATCAGTCATACCAGGCCCCTGTCACACTCATTTCTGGTCACTGAGAAAGCCCTCCAGTATCTCGGAGGGCTACGGACACTGGCTTCAAACCTGGTTTCTCTTCTAAGGGATGGAAGCCAGGCACACCTATGGGCAAGGATAAGCCACCTCTGCCATTCCAGGGTGGTGCCCAAACACGACATGGAAATACTTAAGGGTGGTTCCTGCCCTCCACTCTCCAAAAGGCTAACTACAGGAGTAAGAATCACTGATTTCTGACCACTGGAACGCTACAAGAGCAAGAGCTTGCTCTGGTTTCTCATGGTATGCAGCACTGCAGTGGGCGCTCAGACCATTTTCAGTTGAGCATGCTGGACAAAAAAACTAAGCCTGCTTCATTAATTTCCTCCAAATCACTCCCAAGGAAGCCACAATCACTCGCTTTGGCAAAAAGCAGCAACAATATTTGCTTAAAAAATTATCCCAAAGCCTCTAGCCATTCCCTTAGTGGAAGGAAGGGATCTTGAGGAAGACCAGATAGGAATATCCTTCCCAGCTGTCCCTCAAGTGCCCTGAAATTCTAGGAAAAAGGTAAAAGCTTGCTTCTCAAAAGGAAGTTCCTAACAAGCTGAGATCTCAACCAAAACCACTATTCTCCTTTCGTGTGGCTTGTCCTTATTAAGCAGACTCCCCAAGACCTCTCTGATGCCCCTTAAACATATCTCCGTAGGCCCCAAGACCCAGACCGAGTGCTTACCTTGGAATTAACCGTACCCCGATTACAGTAGAGTTTAGCATTTGTTTTTATATTGTTAGGGTCTATCCCCAGGGCTTCTGTGTACAGTTCATAGGCTAGCTTGTAATTTCCTTCTTTAAATGCTTTATTCCCATCTTCTTTCTTTGCTTTAAGTGCTTTGGCATTCTACAGGGAAAAGCAAAGGGAGGTTAGTTCACATCCAGGAAATCTCAGACCACCGTACAGAGAGGCCCGAGTCTATTTTCAATTTCTCAGATCCCTGCTGTTTAGCATCTTACAGGTCCTTATCCCCCTCCCCTCCAACCCCACCACCTAGGCTATTTGCTGTTCACTGGTGCTTCCTACGGAGTGGACAGGGGAAACCAAGATTTACAAGAGAATACCAATGAGACCTGTGTCACCCAGGGTTTACCTCCACTTCCCAGAATAAGCATTACTATTTTTTCTTTACCGAGAGAAGAAAAAAAAAAACACACACACACCTAGTATTAGGAGGATCATATATGATCACATCTGCCTTTAGGCAAATAAAAGTAGTTCTGAAATAATTTCTAAGGAAAGGACCAAGCATCCTGGCAAGGTGGAAAAAGCATGTCCAGCATGCTCACATTTCACGTGGTCCTAGAATCTTCTATTTGTGACTTTCTTAAAGGCTCAAAAAGGAAGCTTTCTTTCCTACTCAGATGTGGGGCCTAGAACTTACTCTGCAAGCCACGCAGGCCTTCTCATGGTCAGGAGCCATCCTGAGAGCCTGTACAAAAAACTGAACCGCCTTCTCAATACAATCTTCATAATAAAGGCAAAGACCTCGTACGTACAGAGCATCTGCGTTGGTAGAATCCATTCGTAGAATGTCACTGCAATAGCCGTAAAGGGACATGCTCAGCTGTGGTTTGGATCTCTCCACCATCGCTAACATTTGTGATTACTATAGCCAGTTTTTCTCCTGACCATGTGCCTAGTATGGAAGTATCCAAAGGTAGACAGATCCCAATACCTTCCCCAAATAAACCACCTATATTTATCTCTAATACACTTCATGCATCTCAGTCTTTATTAGAACAGTGGTTGGTAAATTACAGCCCACAGGACCAAATCCTCCCTGCTACTGTTTATGTAATAAAATTGTACTGAAACCTACCCACATCATCCACTTATCTATCATCGATGGCCACATCTGCACTATAGTGGCAGAGGTGAACAGTTGCAACAGAGACCATATGACCTGCAAAGGACTGATCAGCCCAAGCTGGCCTACCTACAGGACATATGGTAGCTCCTGCTGTAGAGAGCTGCCAGACGGCACCTGTCCAGTGGTATCTGGTGCGTCAAGGCCGAACTGGCCCGACTTCATACCTGGCCACAGACTGTGCTTCCGGATAACGACCTAGCATTGCTAAACATTCTGCTTTGAGGATTTTGAAGCGATGGCAGGCAGGGGCAAATTCTAGGGCACGGTCCATGCAGAAAACCACCTATGGGGAGAAGGAAAGCAAATAACTCTCTTCATTCTAGACTCTACAGAAACATCTTCATTTTAGTTTGGCCACAGGCAACAAACAGATTCAAAGGAAAGTGGTATCAGAGTTTAGGAACATATCTAAGTCATTTGATTAAACCACTGAAACAAGGAGAGCAGGTGATCCAAATGATAATGATGACAGCAAACATTAAGTACTTTATATACTGACCCACTTAATGCTCACAACAATTTTATACAGTAATTTCATGAAGTTCCTTATTTTGTTAATGAGAAACTAAATGAAAACGCAGAAATAAAGTAATGTGTTCAAGGTGAACAAAGCTAGTAAGTGACAGAAACAGGATTGGGTCTCACACTGAGACTCCAGAGCCTGTAACTGTAATCACCATGCTAAACTGCCTCCACACTGAATCATATCCAGTGACTGTGGTCAGAATCACATTCTGCTAATGTAGACTCATTTGCTACTCTGCCTAACTCACCATGTTTAGCCTATTATGTAAGACAAGGATACCCCAAATAACCTGATGTAGACTCATTACTCCTTGTATGATCAGAATGGCTCACAGTTCCTTCCTCCCTGTGCCATGAGCCTCATGTCTCACTAAGTACCCTGGTGGCCACCCTTCCACTTCTATCTTAGTACAGAATATACCAATAAAATGGCGCATTTTAAATGGTCCTAATAGACTTAATCAGAGTACTGTACCCAACATGTTGCTACACAAACTAAAAGGCAAGTTTCTTTCTCTCTCACACACGCACGTGGCTGGGATTACTTCAATCTTTCAGCTTGATAAAGACTCTCCATGTATTCCCATTTTCTCTTTAAAAAAATTTTTTAAACTTTATTTTTGAGAGAGACAGAGCATGAGCAGGGGAGGAACAAAGAGAGAGGGAGACACAGAATCTGAAGAAGGCTCCAGGCTCTGAGCTGTCAGCACAGAGCGCAACGTGGGGCTTGAAGTCACAAACCAAGAAATCAGGACCCGAGCCAAAGTTGGACGCTCAACCAACTGAGCCACCCAGGTGCCTCCCCCTGTTTTTTTTTTTTTTAATGTTTGTTTATTTCTGAGACAGAGAGAGAGCGCAAGCAAGGGAGGCGCAGAGAGGGAGACACAGAATCCGAAGCAGGCTCCAGGTTCTGAGCTGTCAGCACAGAGCCCGAAGCGAGGCTCGAACTCATGGACTGTGAGATCATGACCTGAGCAGAAATTGGTGCTCCCCGCCCTCACCCTTTTTCTCTTTTCAGAAGTTTGTTCTCTGAGCTTTTAGTTTTGGGTTAGCTGCTATTCCTGGGAGATCCGTGCTGAATCACCATCTTGTCCAGTAATAAATGACCCAAAGGAGAAATGTGGAATTAAGGGACACCCATTTCCTCTCAGAATCTGGCCCTGGGGATCAGGAAGAGATGAAGTCTGAAAACTCAGAAGCAGAAATAGGACTAATTCCAGCAAACAGGCAACTGGTTAGACATTCATATAATGGGATACTACATGCCTCTAAAATACAATAAAGACGTTCTCCATATATTAATAAAGACTTCAAGGTCTACTAAGTGGGGGAGGGGGGAAACAAAACAAGGTATAGAACAGTATACAGCATTATTTCCTTCCTCTCATGCAAAAAAAAAAAAATTAGAAATCTATGCTTCTCTTTGCTTATATGTGTACAACTAAACTGGAAAGGAACAGAAGAAACAAGAACAGTGGTTACTTTAGTGGGTGAGAACTAGGCAGATGGAAATCAAGTTCGGGGGGAATACCTATCACTGAGTATCTGTTTGCACTTCTTTTAACGATGAATGGCACCTATTCAAAAATTTTAATTTGAAAATATGTGGAAATAGGGAAACCCCACAAGCTGCTCTGCTCCACTGGGAAGACTCCTTGCAGGGTTCAGAGCAGTGGTGGGGCGCCTCTCTTTCAGGGCACGGGTTACTATCCTGGAAGTCCCAGGACTGTATGAAGTTTTAGATATGATGTAGAGTAGAGTCATGGTGCTGACTTTTTCTCCCTTCGACAGAAAAATAATTGGGGGGGAGGCGAAGCAGTCAAATGTAAGCAGCCACACCCTGCTGCCTTCGCAACGCTCTGTGCGGAGATGGTTCTGCCCATCGGGTCAGTGGAGTGTGAGCTAAAGCTCAGTGCCTCACTTCCCACCCCCATCTCCCCACGACCAGGGACAGCTGCAGGCAAAGAAGATCTTTGTTTCTTCCAAGTTCATCTGCTTCCCCTGCCAGGATCATAATTCTTCATTTGTGACATCACCATGAGCTACAGTGGGGGGGCTGGGATGTCACAAACAGAGGATTCTGTCACAAACTGGGGATTCTGGCTCCAGAGTGGGCAAGAGAGAAAAGAAACTCAAAAGACTGCCTTTTGAGACAAAGCTTTTGCCTATGTAAACCTCAGAAAACATGACAGAAGGCAGAATCGCTTTCCAACTACACACACACACACACAACAAAAAAAACTTATGAATCACTGTGGTTATTACAAAGACACTGTGGTTATTAAAACCAATGGACAGAAGAGGGATGCTGATAAGTTAATGCTGGGACTCTGCATAAGCTAATCAGAAATATTTATTACCAAATAAAAGACCTGCACAGTTTTTGACTTATGAATAATTCTTAACTGTATCCTTTTATCAAACATTTATTGAGTCCCTTTTACAGAAAGCACTGAGCAAATTCTCACATGTTCCCTGGATGATACAAACTTTTTTTTTTTTAATTTTTAAAGTTTATTTTATATTTTTGAGAAAGAGCATGAGCACAAGCAGGGGAGGGAGAGACAGAGAGGGAGAGAGAGAATCCTAAGCAAGCTCTACAATGTTAGCACAGAGTCTGACTCAGGGCTCAAACCAACCACGAGGTCATGACCTGAGCCAAAATCAAGGGTCGACCACTCAACTGATACAATACAAACCTCTTTTAAGTGATCCTGAAAACTGATCCTGATCAGTGGTTTTTAACTTTTTTGGGAGCCATTCACTGTCCCTTTTGAAACTAATGAAAGCTACGTCAAAATATCATCTAAAGAAGAGAATTCAGAACTATACAGATGAGGCATAACAACTATACACAAGATCTAGAAAGATATCTCAAACTTTTATACCCTTCGCATGTTTTCAGACAGGGCAATCTTTTTGGCACGTTAATTTTCATGGGACTGTCACACGGCCCCATAAAGGAGACTAGTGGGTTTTCATAGAAAGGCTTAACATCAATGGGGCCCCTGGGTGGCTCAGTCGGTGAACCGTCCAGCTTTGGCTCAGGTCATGGTCTCACAATTCGTGGGTTTGAACCCCACACTGGGCTCTGCGCTGACAGTGCGGAGCCTGTTAGGGAGTCTTTCTCTCTGCCTCTCCCCCACTCACGCTTTCTCTCTAAATAAAAACTTAAAAAGCAAAAAAGCCTAATATCAAAATGGTACTGATGACAGGTTACATACACTGTTCAAGAATCTAAAAGGAGCCTCTCCTTTTTAGTTACAGCTGCATCCAGTTCACATAAAGCAAGAGTTAGAGCTAGCTCCCATTGTTTAAGTAAAAATGGATTATCCAAACAAAATATTTAATTCCAACCAGTGTTTCCTCTATTAGCAGCACACTTTTAGGCTACCATCTTATATCAAAACCAGGAACAAACTCAAGTAAACTATTACTGCTTTTCATCATAAAGCCAAATATTATTAAGAAAATAAGTACCTTGGCCCAAAAAATTTTTAGATGCTGGTGATGATGTGGAGCAACAGGAACTCTCACTCATTGCTGGCGGGAATACAAAATGGTACAGCCATTTGGGTGGTTTCTTGCAAACTTAACATACTTCTACCATACGATCCAGCAACTGCACTTCTTAGTATTTACCCAAAAGGGGTGAAAACTTATGCCCACACAAAAACCTGCACACAGATGTTCAGAGCAGCTCTATTCACAACTGTCAAAAATGTGACTGTAACAAACGTACTTCTGGTGGGGGAATGTTGATAATGGGGGAGGCTATGTATGCGGGGAGGGGGGGTAGAGGGCATAGGAGAACTCTTTTTACCTTCCTCTCAATTTTGCCGTGAACCTAAAACTGCTCTTAAAAAAACAGTCTTTAAAAGAGAGAGAAAAAAAAAGAAAAAAAAGTCAAAATAAAGTGGTAACTTATTATTCTGGATCTTGTGTACTATACCACACACACACACACACACACACACACACACACACACACACGCACACACACACGAAACCTTGTGACAAAGGGTAGGTGAGATCTCCCCATAGTTATACTTTACCTTCCGAAAATCCCGCTTCTCAAAATCCGTTTCTGCTATTTTCTCATATTCTATGACTGCATTAGCATTCTTGAACTATACCAGAAAATCAGATAAGGAAAGTTTTAATGAAGTTATAGTTTCAACAAACACAAAAATTAAGGCTTTGATGAATTATTAGTTCAAGAAAATCAGAACCACAGACTTTACAAATCAAGTTGGTGAAGATGCAGCTAAAAGGGTAAAGCCCAACCTGCACCCTCAGTTTGAACTTAAAGTCAAGAATACAAGAATCATGCCTTGAAAGATATAAAACAAGGGCAAGGCATTGTCAGAGGTCGAGCAGAAGTTTCCAGATTCTCACTAAAATGCAACCAGAGGTAAACAGGGTATATATGGAAACGGAACTAAAACATGTTTTAGCTGCTACCAATTTAATCAGGATTTGAATTTACTCAGATTCTTCAACTTCATTCACATCAGTTCCTTACAGCATCTGCCCACCCCCCAGGAGTCTCAGAAACCCTCCAATTTTCACAGATTCCTAAACCTATAAATCATACTCAAAACTGTCTACATACACAAAAATCAAGCCTCAGACTGACTATGAGACTGCCTACAGTTAGCCAGGTGTGGCCGGTGGCAGGAGTGAAACTAGCTCAGTTCTTTTTTTCCAGCTCTCAGTTCTGACTTTCAGGTCACTATACCACATTGTCTTTTTCCATACACACAAGATCAGAACCATACCTCCTGTTGTGCCTGAGCATTTTTGTGATCCAGTTCTAGGGCTCTCTGGAAACTACGACATGCCGCCATGGCATTCCCTAGAGATAGGTGGCATTTACCCTCTCGTAGATGTCCCTAGAAGAAACAGAAAGAGGGAAGAAAAGGAGCATGATTGGCCAAGCAAAAAGCAATCAACAGCAGCAAGAAACACCCACAGAAAACCGACATGGGATGAAAATGGCCAGAGCAGTGGTTCTTACCAAGGGAGATTCTGCCCTCCATGGCATGGTTAGATGGTTAGCAATGTTAGAGACATTTATGGTTGTCACCACTGGGGCCAGGGTGGGGTGGGGGGGTGCTACTTATACCCAGTGGTTAAGGGCCAGGGATGTTGCTAAACATCATATAATGCACAGGATAGCTCCCCATGACAAAGAATGATCTGGTCCCAAATGTCTACAGTGTCTAGACTGAGAAGCTCTAGGACAGAGAATTTAATTGAAACAACCGGTCCTCCCCAGCTGATCCTTCCCCAACCATTTCTCCCCAGTCAATCCCCCCCAACTGCTGCCCCCCTGCCCCAGCCGAGTGGTCACATCACGTACCCGGACGAAACTGTCATCCAACCTCACGGACTGCTGTGCATCTCCAAGAGCTTCCCGGAACTTTCCAAGCATCATCAAGGTGGCTGCTCGATTCCCATAATAGCTAGCATTTTTAGGACACATATCTACAGGAAGGGCAGAAGAAAGTAAAATACAGCTTAGCCAAGTCACTGCCTCAAAAACTGCGGGGCCATCTCCCTCAGAACTGTATTAAGGCAATCAAACTCTAACAGGAATGCTGACATACTCTGTTTAAAAGGCCATGGCCAAATTTTTGACTACTTGTGCAAATGGACAGCAGCAATGGTGCAACCAATGAAAAAGGAAGTTGCTTAAAAATAATTTACACTTAGCTTTAAAGTGCTCTATCTTTTCAGGATAAAGATGGGAGATGTCAGCATATTCATCTTCTTTTTTTTTTTTTTAATTTTTTTTTTTTTTCAACGTTTTTTATTTATTTTTGGGACAGAGAGAGACAGAGCATGAACGGGGGAGGGGCAGAGAGAGAGGGAGACACAGAATCGGAAACAGGCTCCAGGCTCCGAGCCATCAGCCCAGAGCCTGACGCGGGGCTCGAACTCACGGACCGCGAGATCGTGACCTGGCTGAAGTCGGACGCTTAACCGACTGCGCCACCCAGGCGCCCCTTCATCTTCTTAATGAATTGTATTTTATGTAATAAGACATGAAAATGAATTTGCATTTGTTGAATTAGGGGTAGAGAACCTGTAAGCAAGTTAGGTGAAAAACATGCTGACATGGGATTAAAATATGCTGGCAAATTGAGCACGGAAGTAGTTAAGGCTTGATAATATCTACAAGGGCCATTTTCTAAGATAGTTAAATGAACTGGAAATGGCTGAGATGCATTTAGGCGGTTATCTTTTTGCCATTAGATCTAGAATTTCTGGAATTGCCTTTAAACTACCCATTTGAGCTAGAAAGTGTCATCCCTCATGAAGCCATTAAGTCCAAAAGAGTTCACATGCCATTAAGTCCAAAAGAGTTCATAACAGTTATGAACCCACTACGCCAAAGGCTACTTCTTCGAGAGGGGCTACTTATAATGGTATTCAGCAAATTTATCTTTCAGCATAGGCAGTAGGTCCTTCTCACCTATGGCTTTTGTATAATAGTTATAAGCTTCATTGTAATCTTTCTTGGCATAGTATGCATTTCCTTGTTCCTTGAAAGACTCTGCTTCCCTGAAAAGGAAAGAGAAAGAAGGGCACGTTATTTTACACAGGGAGTAACCTCTGTAATCTCATGGGAGCAATCTTTGGTCTACAGCTCTGGGCATATTGAGCTGAAAGTTAGTGCGATACTTGAAGGAATTTATAGATTTGTTCGATGCTGTTTTTTGGGGGGGCTTTTTTTGGTCAGATACGTTTAAACTAAATGAAGAAAACCTCTCTTGTGTTGCCTGCCTTTCCTCACTATTCTGGCCTACAGTCACACCCCATACAACAGGCAAATTTAGACATCCTCTCACAGAAACTAAAAAATTTTTTAAAGTTTATCTATCTATCTATCTATCTATCTATCTATCTATCTATCTATCTACCTACCTACCTACCTACCTACCTACCTAAGTAATCTCTACACCCAACATGGAGCCTTAATTCGTGATCCCGAGATAAAGAGTTGCATGTTCCTCCAACAGAGCCAGCCAGGAGCCCCAGAATTTTTCTATTTATTTCCTTTCCACTGTGCCACAACTTCTGCCTCTTTAGCAACCATAAAAAATCAGTTACAGATCATTCCATTCTGGGGCAATGACTTCTTAATGTGAAATGGGTCACATCTTTAGAGTTCTAATGATCTGTTCTCTTGAAAACTGGCTCATGCATTTGTCACTGAAAGGACAAGCAGAGCAAAAGCAGGTGGCAAAGGAGTTAAAAGCAGAGCATATTGATGTTTAAGATGGAGGACGGAGTTGAGTGACAGCAGAGACCAAGAACGTGGGTAACAGGGACATACGAGGTACAGCCTGCCGGGGATATGCTTTGAGAAGTACCCATCTACTGACACTCTGCCTATCACATCTGGGTGGGTTCTTACTGCCCCCTATACCGTTCCTACTGTACCTTGTATAACCACCAAGTGGGTAGTATCAGAATTTTTGCCCTACTCCAAGATCCATTTTTTGAAGCTGTACCATTAGACAAATTGTTCTTTCCAAAAGGAACAATGTTATGTGAGAATTATACTCCAGACCAAGGAACTAGAATTAGGACATGACCAACAATGTTTCAAAAGAACTACTAACCTCTATCAAAGATACCCCAAATCATTCTAATGACTCAATTATCTTTGAGTGACAAAGATAATTCTTTACCAAAATGATTACTGCAATATAACTAAATACCTGAGCATTTTTGCTATAAGGAAGAATCTGTTTCTTTTTCTGTCCTCTACACACACACAAGAGAACCCAGTTCAAGGGAAGCAAGGACAAAAGTACCTAGTTCTTAACTTTGGTGATGGTATGGGAGTTTACAGCTTGATTCTACAGACATCAGCATTGGGAAGATTTGTGATTTTTTTATTTACATATTTTAAACTACAAAGTAGCAAAGCTGCTCTCCTTTTAGATTGAGGCCCTCTCCCTTTCTATTCTTCTCCATCACTGTTCTGGCAAGCCCTACTAACATGAAAAGGCTGCCAGAAGAAAGGAGAAACAAAATGGGAATGATCTACAAATGCTGACAGATTTGAACTGTGATGGACATGAATCTGTTTGAATAACTTTATTACACCAACTGTCACAATGCTGTAAAGAGGCCATCTGCTATTAAGTCCTCAAGAAGGATCCCCCAGCTGCAAGATTTACAGGACCAACTGCAACCTTTCTACATGGCAGACACCATCCTGTAACTCTATAAATTAAGCAAGGCACTATAAAAACTATGAGGAGCCTATCTTTTAAGAGCAGACATGCCAAGAGATCTGAAGAAAGGGTTTCCCCAACCCTGGATGCCAGAAGCTGAGTCAAACCACTGTGAAGACGTGAAGTGGTAAATTCAAAGCAAACACTGAAGATGTACCTGAAAAGATCTAGCCTTCTCTTTTAGGCTAGTGGCTAAGAATACGCAAATCCTAGAGGAAAGCCAAAGGCATCCAGGCACGTGAACAGACACTGTATCAGCAGTATAAAGCTTGTTAGTCAAAGGTGAAGCAATCTGCAGAGCTACAGAAAGGTGCTCTTTCTTTCCTGAAACACTAACACCCATGGATACAAGGAAGTTCAGCACTGGCTTTTAGTAAAAAGGCAAAGGATGATTTCTGTGGGAAGTCAGTATTAATTACTGAAGTCTGGTACTTTCCATATGTTATCTTCCCATCAGGTGTTTCACATTATTCCCATTTCTCATAGGAGTAAAATAAGGGGTAGAGGTTAAAAACTGGCCCAAGGTCAGGATGTGGAGCCACACCTGTCAGATTTCAAAGCCTGTGCGCTGAGCTATCTACTACGCTTAGCTTTCTCTCTAATGCTCATCTCTATCTATTGCCTAACTAAGACTTTAAAAATTAATCTGTCTTGCTAGGAACAAGACATGGGCACCGAGCGTGAATTTCTTCAAACTAAGACATAAAACAGCCACAGCGTGTAAAATCCAACTCCAGGACTACAATCTGGATCTAAACAAGCTAAATGACATTCCTAACAATTAGTCACAGAGAGCAGGGCTCCTTTCTCTTTAAGATGCAAGACCTAGTGAACTGGACTTTGCCTCCCCCAAGAAATGCATTTCATTTTAGTAAATGGTGAGTAGATTCCATTCTAGAGCAAACAAAGCGAGTAATGTAGAGTCAGCCCACAGCAGAAAGAACAAGAAGAATTGTGTTGTGACAAGTTACCATGTTTTTAACCTCACACTGCACAGCATCAGGCCAGAATTAGCTATTCCCACACAACTGCCTCATGAAAAGGACTTATTTTCATAGAAACATGGTTGATTAACAGCTGCCTAAACAATGGGCACTTAGTGCTTTTAGGCTGAAGGCTTATTTTTTGCCTCCAGGTCCAACTCCCAAAGTGGAGTCCCTCCTCCATTTTGAACCTCCCCACCAAGTACGCGACAAGCTTTAACCAATGGGCCTGACCCTGTGAGACCAGTCGAGGAAAAAGTGGATCTTTGGAATCCAGCATGGCAGCAGCAAGAACTGAACAAGGCTGCATCAGGAACAATTCCAGGGTCAAATCCATTCAAGTCCTGCCCTGGGAGTCTGAGAAAGGGCTGAAGCTTGTTCAAGTTGCCCTTACAGCAAAGGGACTGAAGGATGAGATGTCAAAGGCGTGGGACTGGAAAAGAAGGAGAAGAGCTGGTTAACACCGGAATTGAGGGCAATCTGGCACTGGTATCTGTCACACCGCTCGCTGCCAGAGTCGATGGGTAACAAAGTGAGGTTACAACACGTACCTACCAAAACACATGGGCACTGAGAAAGAAGAATTAGGATTAATTAGGCTCACCTGGACTAACCAAAAAGAGGAAAGGATTCCAAAAGGGACTAATTAAGCTACCAATTATTTTCTAAGGCCACAAAACGAAATTCAGATCAAACCTTGAAATATAATATCACATCAAAATATAGACTTGGCCCTAACTGACCTGATGGAGCTATTAATAGCCACACTGTATCTCTAGTGCTTTTTCAGATTTTCAAAGCATTTCCAAGGAAGATCCTGGCCTCCTGAAGTGGTTATGGTGATACTATCACATGTCCTTCGGCAGAGGAAGAGCCGGAGAGGCATCCAAGGCAGCTGCACACATTCCCTAACTCCAACAGTCTGGTGTTTCTTGCCCACTAGATCCTGTCAGCTGGCATCAAGGTTTTTAGATTAAAACTAATTTATCTAGTTTCCCACCCAATCTCTAAGCAGAATAAGCTTCGCCACTCTGACTCACCAGGAGACACACAGGGAAAGAAAGATTCTAGCCTCCACCAAACCAGTCCTTTCTCTTTAACAGCCAGCAACAAATTCCTGTGAAAAGAGCCACTGAAAGATTTTCAAAACTCTCTATCCTCTTTGGAGGTTATAAGGAGGGTCCCAAACAACAGGATCGCACCAGAGGGCCGGCAGGCCTTCTCTCAAACATACAGATAAGCAGACTACATTCTGCTCTTAGTCTGCTTTGCTTTTTTAAAATGTATTTTTTGGAAATAACTTCATCAAACTTCAGCAAACTGCAGCCTCATAACCTGCTCTTCTACACTACACATGTGTGAAAAATCTGTGTGTCCTCTGATCATGCAGTTATACTCTCTCTCCCAATTTAGCATCACAGATGCTAATTACTCCAACAAAAGGCCAAGGGAATCATTTGGTATCACACAGGTCTTAGTAGGGCTCAGCATTATGTGATCAAGTCAGACAACTAGGGCTTACAATCACCAGTCAACTTTGCACATTTACAGCTCAGCTAAATTAAACATACCTTAAAACACTGCAGCTGACATTGCAACATGACCCCCAATTAGATGCTCTACAAAAATCTTCATTTTCTCTCTAAATATTCCAACTTGAACACTTAAATAAGATCTTTGCCTTAGGCAAACTAGTCTGTCTTTTAGCAATGAAAGAGTTATGCAGAGAATTTTACTCATCCGCTTTCATTAATGCAGGATTCACTGGGTGGCAGTTTTTTTTTTTTTTTTTTTTTTAAATTTTTTTTTTTTTCAACATTTTTTATTTATTTTTGGGACAGAGAGAGACAGAGCATGAACGGGGGAAGGGCAGAGAGAGAGGGAGACACAGAATCGGAAACAGGCTCCAGGCTCCGAGCCATCAGCCCGGAGCCTGACGCGGGGCTCGAACTCACGGACCGCGAGATCGTGACCTGGCTGAAGTCGGACGCTTAACCGACTGCGCCACCCAGGCGCCCCAAGGTGGCAGTTTTTAAAACATCCTCAATGACTTGGCTCTCTTTGGCACTGTTTCATGCTTCAGTATTTGTGAATTATTAAAAGAGGAATGAGATGCTTCATCACTTGTACCGTATCATTTTAAGATTTAATTACCTCAGTGCATGAAAAATACAGACTAACATAGGTCACTATTCTGTAATATTTGCAACCTAGGAAACACTAATCTGATTTTTGTATGACAAAAACATACCAGACTGCTTTTATCTATTTCAAGTATTTGGCTACAATAATATACTTTTAATAACATTCAGTTCTCCAAAAACCATTTATAATAGTTTAAATCAAAAGAAATGCAGAAGCTTGAATCTTTTTTTTTTTTTTTTGCACCTCTTTTTTTTGCATTTTCTTGACGTATTCTGCTACTCTTAATGTGGAAGAAACATCTAAATGCTAAAATTACAACTCAGGACAAGATGATTTCTTTTGTTAGAGCAAAGGAGTGTTTCAGGGCCTTTGATTTTGGAGACTATTTTATTGGCAGAAAGAATCTTAAAAAAAAGATATCTAGGGGCGCCTGGGTGGCTCAGTCTGGTTAAACATCTGACTTGTGCTCAGGTCATGACCTCACAGTTGGTGGGTTTGAGTCCCGTATCAGGCTCTGCGTTAACAGCTTGGAGCCTGGAACCTGCTTCGGATTCTCTGTCTCCCTCAGTCTCTGCCACTCCCCGACTTGCACTCTATTTCAAAATAAATAAACATTAAAAAAAAAAAAAAAGATATCTACTAACAATACTTTATATTGCCCATAAATCAACCTTTATGCAATCTTATAATTACTAATTCCAAAATGTCACCTTCACTCTGTGATTGTTGCACCCATTTCTTTTTTTCAGTCAAGTTTACTAGTTGCCCGTTGATCTAGAAATGTCCTCCACCCTTTAGAATTTACGGGATCTTGGCCAGTCTCAGAGTAGAAATTCCTTCCTCCTTCCCACAGACCAAGACCTCTTGTCCCCGAAGACATGTCATGGGCCTGTTTCGTGCTGTACTCTCTCTGACCTCCACGACAATAAACTAAAAAGAGCCCAGGAGCCTTACTTTTATTCCATCTCACCAAATGAGTAAACTGTTCTTTCTTTTGTAACTAGTCTAGGGATGAAGCGACAAGTTTTATAGGTGGAAGCCACATATGACTTGGAACAATTCCACAGATTCAGTGCTTGCTAAATGCAAGTGCTATATGCTGATTGTGAATAAAGGCTTCATAATGGTCCAGCGAAAACAGAGGGTGGGCAGTCCAATGGCTACCAGTTGGTAAAAGTGGGCTACCCAGCATCCTTTACCCAATTTGCTTTAGAATAAACAGCTTCTGCTTTCACTTTAAAGCACAATTAAAATATCCAGCCTTCTCCTAAAAGAGAGGAGATCGAGATGAAGAAAACTCATTAACAACATACCAGTTCAAAGTGTTCTCTTTCTGGACATTCAGGGGGAAGCCTCAACAGGGGCAGAACCAGAAGGGACCAAGAGGCACCAAGTGGAGTCACAGATACAGGCTACACAAGGCAGTAGCACTCTCTACTGCTCAAGCAGGGAAGGACACCAGGCAACACCATGGAGTTGGCAATGTCTTATTCAGTGGGGGGGGGGGGGGGGGGGGGGGGCGGGAAAGGCAACCAACTAATGGATCCATCCAGACGGAAATCCCATTAATGCAGGCAGAAAAGACAGTCATATGAAATAGCTGACTCAACCGTAATACATTTATGCTAGTTCCTTAAATGGGAGGTATCACAATCTGTGGCATCTACCTAATCTTCTTTACTCCGGGGAAGAGGAGACCTGGGGAAACAAGCTTCTCAGAAGCCACTCTTGAGTCCACATGGCATTGGCCTTTCAGCAATAGCCAGAGGCTTGTTTTCATAACACACTCCCAAACCCACCATTTTCTATCCCTTGGTTCCCCATTCTGTGAGACCCACTATTTCCCTCAAGGGGACATTAGTACACAACAAAAATCTAGAACTTAGGAACTATAATTAAGAAAAAAGCTGCTGAGGTTTTTTTCTTGGGGAGAGGGGGGGAGTGAGTGGGTAGAGATGAAAACCAGAGTGGGGAGTCTAGGTTGTCAACTGGTATGTTGCTTCCAGAGTTCTCTTGGTTCCTTATTTTAACAGGAGGTTGACTATCTCCAACTGCCAGAGGAAAAACTCAGGACAGACCAAAAACAAGAGAAAATGCTGCTTGCCTCATACACCCCTCCCCCAAAGGCTAACAATAGAATCAGAAGAAATGGTTAACACTTTGTTGATCTGACAATCTAGCTTCCCCACAAAAAATTTAAGTCACACAACACCAGAATATTAGGTGTCAGAATTAGACTTTGAAAGTCGAATATTCCCCCTCATATTTTCATTCTCAAAAGCTTCAAACATTCATCCCCCTGCCAATGGTGGGATAAAACAGAGGAACTGTTATTTTGATCTGGATGGGGAAGAAAACAAATTGTCAATCCAATAAAATGAATAAACACTGAGATAATTTGCACGATGAATCCGGTCTTACTGCTGAAATTCAGACAGTTTAAAAGAATACCTGGAACGACCTCTAAGTAACTTCCACATCACTCAGCACTGAAGAAAAGGGACCAAACATTAGTGGAGTAAGGGAGAAATGGGCTCTCAGAGGGACTGTGCATCAGACCACAAGGCACCTAGGCAGCCGCTGACCATTGTTCTCCAATCTTCTAAAGTCCTAGAGAAAAAAAGCAAAGGCAAGTGCCCAGTACTCAGCTTTTAAAAACTTTTAAAATACTAGCTTCAATGGCTACACTCATCCCTGATTGGCTAGAATGTTCAAAAAGCCTGGGTTTTAAGCCAATCAGAGTTCTGGTCGTTGGAATGGACTAGACACTAGAGCAACTGCCATTCAACTTGGCTCAATTTGGTTGGTATCTGGTTCTGGTTAGTACGTGGACCTGAATTAAAGCAACAAGGACAGAGAGACTCTTCCTCTGTGCTCTACCTTTGCTCTAGTTATGACTTAACAATTTTTTTAAAGATTTTATTTTTAAGTAATCTCTATACCCAATGTGGGGCTTGAACTCGACCCTGAGATCAAAAGTGACACTGAGCCAGCCACGTGCCCCTGATTTAACAATTTTGCCACTTGTTAAAATCAGATTCAATTCATTTGCTGGTTTGGGATTCTGTATTCCTAGGTTTATCTGTTCCTTAACCATGACTTATTTGTCCCACCTCTCATTTCTTCACCACTGACCCCGCACTTAGAGTATACCAAAATGAAAATGAAGGCTGCAAACAGTGTTTTCACTGATTTGGGTTTAAGGTCAAAGATAATATCCCATTCAGCTTGCAGGCTTACTGAAACGTCTAGCTTCATTTCATGACCTTGAAGACAAAGTTTAGAGAGACAAATGTCTAAGAATTTAAAACAAAGTGAGGAAGAAGAGCTGGGGAAGACAACGAATGCTACAAGCTCTTCGGCTATGGCCACAAACACCAAAATGTGCCAGGAATCTGTAGTAAAATAAATAGCGCCTACTGCAGACCCTGGGATATGGATTCAGGGTTCAGTGCTTCCCAGCAGCAATAGGAAGAGAAATAAAAAGCAAACTCTACACAGCTTACAATACCTGGATACTAAGAAGGGACCTAATGTTCTTGCGTGCATTCACACATATATGGAAAAGATTATCAAAGAATCAGAAAAGGATGTTCTGTCTTCTAAATCTATGGCTTCTGTTTTCTTTTAGACCCTACTGTCCAGTCATGCCTGATATACGCTGAGATACAGAAGTGTTTCCTCTGTGGAGGAACAACTTGAAATCCTTCGATATTACCATAATAAAGACTACCTACGGTGACCTTCCCAGCCCAGGAAATGTGACCAGACAGCCTTCATTCAAGACCGGTATTCTTACATTACATAAAGCAATCAGCATCTTCCCAGGAAAATGTAAGGCTTGAAATTAAATTAAATTAGCTGAATTGTAAAACCTCTGAAATTTAGCTCTCTGGCTCCCTAAGTAGCTTTATCTGTTTTGGTGGGCCAAGAGAAATAAATAATCTTCATGTTCAGAACCCTGATCTATTTTGGATGCCAACTAATACATCTTTTATTTTAGCCTCTCAGCTGCTATGGAGGAAAAAGAACTCTGTCAGAGTGACAAGCAAAAAAAATTGAAGTACATTTCTTTTCTCTCTAGAGACACTAAAGTTAATGAAATAAAACATGTAGCCCTTTAAAATGCTGCAGCCATGAGGCCCCAAGTCTTGAAAGCTCCTCTCGTTTTGCCGCTGTGGGACCATAACAATTTAGCAGCAGCAGCAAGCCCTTGAACCAAGATGCACAGAAGGAAGGATTCCTTGCTGGACTTCACAAAAACAACCCAAGAGACCCATCAACTCCGGTGTCCCCAAGTGAACTGGTAGTAGGACTGTAATAAGAGACACAAACTTGGCCAAATGACTAACCAAGCCAGATAGTAAAGGGCATCTGTAAGGGATGTTACTATCCCTGCCTTCTGCTATGGGTACACAGGATTCCAGGACACATGAAAAATGTAAAACCACCTTCCTCCAAAACTTCTACATCATCACTCCATTTTCAGCATTGGAAAACCATACATAACATGGTTTTTTCTTTAGATTCCAGTGCTTACTTACTCTCCAAGGATGCCTTATATGGCAGAAAGTCAAACTGTAATTTTTTTTTAATTTCACTATACTTTCCTTTTGATTGGCTCGCATAAGTGATATATAATAAATATCCATTTTTAGCCGTATCTAAAAGAGAGCTATATAAATATGTGTAACATGGAAGTCTATTTAGCAAGGATGTATCTTTTCTTAGTGGCAGATAAAACAACTGTGCGTTTTACAATCGATGACATCTTAAATTCCATGTAATAAGGCAGAGTTAACCTACATTGACACCTCTTCTACCAAATACCATGTTTTTGTGTGATGTGGTCACATTACAGCATCACCCATTTTGTGTTTCTTAATGTATCTTCAGGTTCATTTGCTATAATTTTATGTTAGAATATCCTCTAAGGCTGTGTGTTGTTTTTGTTTTGTTTTTGTTTCTGTTTTTTAAGGAAAAGGACCTGCTTCAGACAGAGGGCTGTGAAGTAAAACCCAAATTAGGGACAGTCCCTACATCAGAGATCTATATTATGTAAGAGAAGGTTTTTTTCAAATTACTACACATAGCCCAAGTCTCTATAGCACCAAAAAAACAACAACAACAAAAAAAACCCACTGAATTCTTCATAATCCCAAGTAAAGTAAATCCTTGCAATTAACGTAAACTGTGTATGTACGGGAGGGGGGGGGGAGGGGGAGGGAGCGGTTGTTTCCCGTGGTGTAGTTCCTTAATGATGCTTAATCCTCAACACCTGAGAAATAGGTACGCTGTGAAAACTCAAAACCAAGAAGAGAAAGAGACTAGACTCTGGCGTCCTGCCTTCTCTGATCGTCCCAAGGACTTACTACAACACTGTGTCAAGCCTCTCAGTTCTCAACAGACCTTGAGACACAGGGTGCAGTAACCTACCCTGAAGCTTGATAACTATTCATTCTGCCACCCTGAGTACCTCCCCGTATTTTAACTTGGATAATAAAAAATCCTCAGAACCCTGGTTTCAGATCTCATGCAGCCAGAATGAAGCCATACAGACAGGGTTTGGTACAAAGATAAGAAAGGCAAGGGAAGGAGACTGAGGGCACTGTAGTCAATTAATCTGCAGTTGATAAGGAAAGGGCCCCGCGCTTCCAGAACCATTTCGTTAATTGTCCTTCAGGATTAGGACAAGTATGACTACCCACAACTGTGTTCCAATAACCTGCCTTAGCTGTAGCCAGAATCCAGAGTGTTCTCGAAAAGCACTCACTCAGCAGCTCCCTTGGCTAGTCCAGACTGGCAATCTCGAGCCACTGCGGCGGCCCAGCGGTGCCAACAGCGCCCAAGCAGTTGCCTTCCTCTCTGCTGCTTAACTTAAGAATGAACAGTCCTGGGAAGAATGAGGATCTTACTCCGGAAGGACGGAAGGGCCGGAGTTTGACGTGTAGAGCATGAGACAAACCCCTCACTCTTCCTTCTTTCTCTCTCATCTCCGATTTCTGGGGTACGGGGAGGGGACACCAGGTCAATAATGGAGACACGCTCGGACCTAGGCTCGTGGTCGCTGGGATACATTACTGAGGAGAAGGGGTGAGGACAACACGGGCTTCGGAGATGCAAAATGCTGATAGACAACAATGCACAGAAGTTAACAAGAGCAGGCGGGGGTCGGGGGCGATGTAAGGAAGTCGTCATCGTCGCCGCGCAGCCTCCCCCACCCCACAACAGACCTCTGAGGTCCCCTCCGAGACCCGGCCTCTACACTAAGGGCGACATTCCTCCCTGCTTGGAGAACCAGGCCGTGCCTCAGCTCTCCAGCCAGGCGGAAGCAGGAGGGGAGGGGAGGGCCGACCTCCGGGAGCGCCCCTTCAGGGGGTCCATCCGGACTTATCTCAGATGGGGGGGGGGACGCGGAGGGCGGGGCGTCGCCTCAACACGGGCTGCATCACGGAAGGGACGGGTTTCCCGGGGCCACGGAGCTGAAGCTCGCCCCTTCCACTACCCTGCTACTCGGTTACCTCTTTGCTTCCTCGTCGTCGAGCAGCTCTGGCTCGGTCGCCGCCATTACCACATCGCACTCCGCGGCAGCCGCCATCTTACCGCCGGGACCAAAGAGGCGGGTGGGAGGCAGGCGGTGAAGAGCACTTCCGGCTGGAGCATCGAGCAGCTCGGCGGCGTTGCGCCCAGAGGGGCTCCCTCGGGCCCGTCTACCATCGAGAGGCTCCGCTTGGGGCCAGAGAGGCCTCCCGCCTCCGGAGGTCCACGGTGGTCTCCGTGCCGGGCCGGTGGCCCAGGGACGGTTCCTGTGCGTAGGAGGCGCCACTTTACCCGTGCGTCGGAAGTGAGGGGTACAAGAGGGTGATGCCTCTCTAGGCCTGAGCTCTTCTCAGTATTCTGAGAGCCTCGTTGCCATAGCAACTTCCAATCCTAGAGAGTCTCCAGTAAGGTTCAGGAGAGTCTGGGTTGGGTTGGGGACTCGGTGACCCAGGACTCTGGAGGGAAAGAGCCCCCACTACTACCTTCCTGACCTTGGAGTGTGTTCACAGCTTCCTACCGGGAAAGGCAAGAAGAGACACTTTGAGCCCAGTTCCCCTAGCTTTCATCGGCCCTTGGAAGCCCTGCCCAACCAAGCCAGGGGAACGCAGGGCGTCTTCACCCCGCGCCTTTCATCCCCACTGGATCTCCAAGCAATAACTGGTTCATCACCCTAATGACGCTGACCCTTTAATGAGGCTGCTTTCATGTCAGCTGCCTGGGAGTGCCATCTCAGCATTAAGCCTAGGAAGGGTGGCACGGCGCCCCAGACCCTGCCCTGGAGTTTATAAGGCAGCTCTCAGGGTGAGGTCCCTGCTCCATAGTGTCCCCAGTACTCATCCTTTATGGAAACACCCTGCTCAGCACGCTTGTTTTGCCGAATGCAGTCTGGACTGGGAACTCGAACCAATAGTATTCGTGGGTTTGAATAAAACCGGGGTTTTCTGAGGTTAAATTAAATTGGAGGAGTTTGAGGTTAAAACTTTTTAATTGAGAACTAAAGAAGGGGACAAGTGAATTTGGAAAGGATCTACTCCTTTCCTCCAGTAAAATAGTGTCATCCTCAGTAGGCTTCTTGAAAGGCCTCTGCCTATGGCAGTGCTAAGGGAGCAGAAACCACACCCACCACTGGCTAGAGAAGGTTGGGAGAGGCTCAGTGGGTGGGAAGAGAAGTCATTCAGCCAGCCAATCATTCACTAGTCTCTCCAAATGGCCTACTTGGGGAGTGTGCTAGATTGGGCGGATACTCACAGACCACCTGCCCTGCCTGCCAATGGGTCACAATCTATGGTCTAATGCAGGAAGCCAACCTGTCTGTGGACCACCTTCCCACTGTGTGTTCTTTGCATCTAAGCCAATTCATTTGCTCCCATAGCTTTCATTTGAGCTGTAGATGACCCTCAACTTTGTCGATATTTCCAACCTAGACCTCTCACTTGTGAGTTCTAGATCTCTATATCCAATTATCTACTGGATGTCTTGTATGTTTCACAAATCCTGGAGACATTTATATTTAAGTCAAATTTGTCATTCTCTCATTCAACAACAACAACAACAACAAATGCTTTACTTATTTCTCTTTTCCTGAATTCCTTATCTTGTCAAGTGGGTTCACCAATTGGCCACCGAATTAGAAAGATAGGAGACATCATGAACACCCCTTTCTCACTCCTGACTCCCAATTTATCACCAAATCTTGTTGATTTTCCTACCAAATGTCTTCCAAATCTATCTGTCTCCATTCCATACCAAATCAGGCTCTCCTCATTTTTATTTTTAAAACTTGGAATACTACCATAGTCTCCTAACTGGCCCGTTGTCTCAACTCCATTCTTTACTCTTCTGCCAATGACCTTCCTAAAAGCAAAAATGATCATGTCACTTCACTGGCATAAAACCTATCAATGGCTTTCCACTGCTGTTAGGATACAGTTTGAACTCTTTGACCTACCACACAAGGTCTTCGATTATTTGCCTCCTTTCCACCAACAATATGGAACCAAAACACTTGTAGTTCCAGAAAAATGTCATGACTTTTGCCATGTTTCCTCCACTCTTTCCTCCCAGACCCTTCAAATCTCAAAACAGACATAACCTCCTCCAGGAAGTTTTCTGTGATGCCCACTGTCCCTGAAGTCCAATGTTTTTTGCTATGCTCCCATAGCACCTCAAAAATAGTTTTTACCATGCTGCCCTGTAGATATCTAGCTCCTCTAGACGGTGACGTTCTCATGAGCAGCAGCTACCTTGTCTAATTACATTTTTTCTCAGCATGTGGTTTTATACCTGGCACAGAGTAGCTGCTCAGAAGACATCTGACTAATAAACGATTGAATAAATGAAGCGTTACTGCACTATGGTAGCCTTTAGAGAAAGAACATTTGGGCATTAGAGACACCAGCCCCCCCTGTGTCCAAGTTGCCTAGAACCTTGTGCTCACGTGTGCAGCCAGCCCTGGTGCCGGCTTTCTCCCCGTCATTCTCCCTTCCTGCCTCTGGGGGCGCTGTGTGCCCGGCTCCTGCAAGCTGCAGCCGGAATTGGTCCTGAAGGACGGAAGCTGGGGGGCGGGGCCAGACGGAGCCTGGAACGACCCGGGAGGAAAAGCGGAGTGCTTGTGGCTGTGCTGCCCCTCCCCTAGTCCCGGCGCGCCTGGAGGGGCCCAGCCGGGGTGCTGCGAGGGCTCCGGGAGGTACGGAGGTGGCAGGCCAGGGTCGGTCACCGCATCCGGGCCGCTTTAGGTGGCGAGTCTCTGCCTCCGATTCCCTCTAGGGGCCCCCTCGGGGGTAAATCGGTGGCGGAAGCCCCTCTAGCAGTCTCACTTGGGGTATCCTTTCATTGTGGGGCCCACTATTTGGGCCCCGAGCGGGGAGGGGGTCTGTATCGGGAGTTTACTCGAGAGGTCTCTGTTTAAGACACCTCTTGGGAGTGCCCTCTGTATCTGCTCTCTGAGGCAATCCTTGTCTGGGGTTTCTTCTGGGAAGCTTGTGTTTGGAATGCCTTCGACGAGATCTCTGTCCGGGAGGTTTCTGTGTCTGAGCCTCATTTTGACTTATGAGTTCAAGGGCATCACAGATTTTCTCCTTTTCCCCTTAGATTCTTTCACTCTTTCTTGTGTGATGTTCTTCATCTTAGCCATGGACTTGACTGGGAATTAGAGGGAATTAATTGTCCAGATAAATCATACAGGAAAGCAAAATCCCATTCTCATTAGCTCGCTCTCCAGACGAAGAGCGGCTTAAGACCAATCCACACAATATAGCATTCTTGTTTATTTCTCCATGGAGGCATGGCTCAAGACAGGAAGCTGAGTGGAGCTCCCTCCAGCTACTGGTCTTCCACATCCTGTGCACAGAAAGGAACCCGGCCAGTGGTTCCTTTAAACCAAAGACTCTCTTCCCCCTTTACGGCAACAATTACTGAAAACCTCTGAGCCAGTTACTGATCAGGTGCTTGGAATGACAAAGATGAGTAAAGTACAGCCCACTGTCCAGTAGCGGCCAGAGACACATCACTCCAATACACCCTGACCACAGTAGGGGACAGACAGTGCTGAATCCCTGAAGTTCTGACGTTCAGAACCTGACTCTCAGTTATAGGAGATCTGCCCTCTGTTTTCATCCCACCTCACCCAGTGTGCTTCTCTTCTTCAAGGCAGAAGGCTAAGCATGGGGAAGAGCTGCAAGGTGGTCGTGTGTGGTCAAGCATCTGTGGGCAAAACTTCAATCCTGGAGCAGCTTCTATATGGGAACCATGTAGTAGGTGAGTGTTGTTGGGGGTAGGGACATGGTGGAAGAATAAGTAGGATGTGATCATAACATGAAAAGGCTAAAAGCTGCTGCTGATGGTTATTGTACCCCCAAAGAGTGAAATCTACATAACGACCTTAACCCCAGCATATTGAAATCTGGAAAGAGGAAACCCAATATTTGAGATAGCAAGGAAAAGCTCTCAGGTCACGCTTTTGCTTAGTATGGCGTTAGCATGAGATCCATGCTGTTCCCCAAGTCATCCAGTCTTGCCTGTCAGTCCCTGGCCCTCTGTCCCCAGCCCCACATTCCTTTCTTTCCCTGGCTGATTGGCCTGTTAGGATATACTCAGTCACCCACGTTTCCCATCTTCCTTCTTTCTACAAACAAGTTTTTTCCTCATTTTGCCCCAGGTTCTGAGATGATTGAGACACAGGAAGACATCTACGTGGGCTCCATTGAGACCGACCGGGGGGTGCGGGAGCAGGTGCGTTTCTACGACACCCGGGGGCTCCGGGATGGGGCCGAGCTACCCCGGCACTGCTTCTCCTGCACTGACGGCTATGTCCTGGTCTACAGCACGGATAGCCGAGAGTCCTTTCAGCGTGTAGAGCTGCTCAAGAAGGAGATCGACAAATCCAAGGACAAGAAGGAGGTGTGTGTGGGGATCCCTTCTCTACCTTTCCAGCCTCATTCCAGCTTCTGGGGCTCTGAAAGACATATCCACAGGTGGGGTTAGGAGAAAGAGTGGGCCCTGGGCTGGCTCTGGGGAGCCTGGCATGGCTGTTTTTCATTCCTATCCCAGGAGGTAGGGTAGGAGCTAGAGGCGGGATGGAGGCCACTGGAGGGTGTCTTCACCCCTACACGTGGCTGTATGTTGAGGCAGCTCAACCAAAGAGGCTTTCCTTTAGTTTTAGAGGTTTCTGACCTAACTTTGGGAGCCCCCACTAATCTTTCTTTGTGATGGTTCTTTGCTCTTATCCTTCTGTTCCCAAATCCCTCTTTAAGCTGCAGGTGTTTGGGGAATGTTCCCTCACCAGTTGTTTAGCCAGAAACAGACTGATTGCTCGTAATGAGCAGGCACGGGTGACACAGGGCTTATGAGAGAACTCTTGGAGGGAGGGCCAGATGGAGGGTAGAACTTAAACAGAGGAAGGAGAATAAAAAGCAACCATCTCCCTCTCCCCAGTCATTGTTTCCTATATAAGAAGAGGCAAAACGTTAGCTATTGAGACTTTTTCTTCTGTTAGGACTTCTAGGTCGTTGCCAACCCTCACACCCAACTCTGAGGCCCATGGTACAAACTCAGGCCTCTACTCTGTCCCTCTTCCCCAGGTCACCATCGTGGTCCTTGGCAACAAGTGTGACCTACAGGAGCAGCGGCGTGTAGACCCAGACGTGGCTCAGCACTGGGCCAAGTCCGAGAAGGTGAAGCTGTGGGAGGTATCTGTGGCTGACCGCCGCTCTCTGCTGGAGCCCTTCGTCTACCTGGCCAGCAAGATGACCCAGCCCCAGAGCAAGTCTGCTTTCCCTCTCAGCCGCAAGAACAAGGGCAGCGGCTCCTTGGATGGCTGAAGACCTGTCATCCTTCCTCCACCTTCCCAGCCTCCTTCCAGCTTCTGGGGCTCTGGGAGATATATCCAGGGGTGGGGTTAGACAAGCTGTCCTTCCCAGGCCAGGCAGCTGGGCTGTCCCAGGCTCAGGTCACTTTTGCTCCCTCCCAGCCTTGGGAAGTGGAGATAATCTAGGTTAGTGCCCCCCAAAGCCTCCCTCCCCACCAGCTCTCATCATACCTGCCCTCCATGACCTGGGGCAGTTGTGGTCAATGTCCCCTTCCACCTGCCCTGGACGGGAAGCTGAGCTGCCATGCACAAGTGCCCAGTCTAGGCTCTGGTTCCTGTCACAGGGGTCCCCCACCTGTGAGCTTTCTGCCAGTGACAGACACACACACACACACACACACACACACACACACTCATACTCATGGCACCAGACTGGACTCCAGAGGAAGGGCGTCCAGGTATTATGTATGTGCGTGTAGACGTGTGCACAAGTGCATGTGTGTGCATGCTGGTGTCCAACTCTGACCCCCTCACCTTTCTCCTGTCCTCTCCTTGGCTGGAAGAAGCCAGCCTCCTGGGAAGTGTAATTTTCTGCTTTAACTCCCCCCCCCCCCCCCCCCGCAATTGTTTTGCTTCTTCTTCCTGCTCAGGGAGCACATGGCCCTTATTGGCTGAGGTGGAAAGGAAGGATGGCTGGGCTTCACCAGCTGGCTTTGGGACCCTGCAAGTCCTTTCCTCTCTCTGGGTTTCAGTTTTCTCATCTGTAAGGTGACGGGAGTTGCTTAGATGATCTTCTGGATCCTCTCCAGCCCTCTTATTTTATAATACCTGTGGCTTGGGGCTGGCTCTTACTGTACCCTTTGCTTCTCCCTCTTCAAGGTGCTATGCCTACTGGCCCTGGAGGCTGAGACACTGCTCTCCCCCAACCACCAGGGGGCAGGCGTGCACTGCCTCTAGCTGCCAGAGCGGCCGCCCGCCCAGTGCCCGATCAGCCCACCTCACACCCGGTGGGGCCTGGCCTTCACCCCTTCCTGTGGTTGTTTTCAGCTGATAGCTGGACTCCTATTTATAAATTACCTGTGTTTATATGCCTGCTGCCATGGTGAAGGCTGGACAAGGTGCTCCTCTAGCCCTTCCTTACCTCAGATGCCTGAATAGAACAAGGCAAACCAGTAGCAGCTTCTCAGGAGCTGACAGATCTGTCGGGGCTCAGAAGGGTGGTTACACTTTCAACATGCTATCAAGTGAGCTTGTAACCCACGACTTCCTGTGTCCACTTCATGCTTCTAATGTGCACACCCAGCAGAGATGAGACACCAGAGCCAGGTGACCTCTAGTCCACACCCCTTCTCCCCGGGATGGGAGAGGTGAATAGGGCAGGGCTGGGTGAGTCGAATTAGGGCATCTACAGGCTCGGGCTTGAATTCATTTATTGATGCATTGGACACAATAAAACCACAACTGTTATCAAAAGGTTCCCCTCCCCTCCCCCCTTCTTGTCCTCCCATTGGAAATATCTAAAAAAGGAAAAGATACAGGTGGATACTGGCAAAGTCCCATATTGTGGGGTGACAGAGCAGTGCTGGGGGGTGGGATGGAGGCTGTGACATTAACAGCATGAAAATGGGTCTTGAGTGTGTCAGCCTGGATCCCAACACTCAGCTTCACAGTGAGGGGGCAGGATTCTGCTTGGGAGGAGGGGAAGCTGGATTTAGTGCTGGGGACCGGTTTGGGGTGAGGAGCCTGAGGGGAAAACTCTTTTGGGAGCCCTGGGGGAGAGGGGGCTGGTGTTAGCTGGGTCCATAGTCTGGAGAGATCCAATGCCCACCACCACCCTCCACCCCCAGCTGGGGTTCAGGAGAAATCAATGAAAGGCTGAGGAGAGAGCTTGTGTGGGATTGATGACCTCTGTTAAAACTGGGCCCAGCCAGAAAATCACCCTCCTCTACCCCTCTCCCAGCCCTGTCTGATCACAGCAGAGGAACCCCAAAATCTCTCAGCCCCAGCCCCACCCTGGCTTTGCTCCCTGCCCCCCCCTTTCTCCTCCACAGTCGTCTTCCACTCCCCCAGGGTCACCTTGTCCAGATAGCCTTGAACCCTGTCCAGCTTGAGACCCCATCTGCCACCTCCAGTGATTCTCCAGAGAGTCCAGTGAATGGAGAGGGCCTCTTCTCTAGACTTCTTGCCAGGCTCAAAGTTAAGATTCCTAGGACCTCTGACCATGGGGTTCTAGGTCTCAGGTGGGGGAAATGAGAGCACCATGGGGCTGGGGCTAGGATTTTGCATAGATCTTTGGGATTTCTCAGTTTGCTCCCTGTAAATCAGGCTGGGCAATGCAGGGGAGCCCAGTGCCAGCCTGAGGAGGCTGGGGAGAGGAGGGTTGGAAGGTCCTGGGCCAGGAGGGTTGTAGTTGAATCCGCAGTCCAGACTGGGCAAAGGGCAGCTGCCCTTAAAACTAGCCCAGCTCTTCCTAGATTGGGCAGGAAGCTTTGGCTGTAAATGGCAGTCTCCTAGGGGATGGAGGAAACTGAGGCATCTCGGGAAGAGGAGGCAAGGACAGCGACTGCTGGGTGCCAAGCACCGGCCTCCCCAGGAAGCCTAGTAGGGGGCAAAAACGATGGGCCCTGTGGCAGGGCGGACGGCTCCTGCTGGGGTGCGAAACAGAGCCGGGCCCAGGATGGGAGCTGGGAAGAGGGTGGTGGCTGCTGTGGGGGCAGGCCTGAGGGCCAGGGGCCCTGGCAGCGCACAGATGGCTGCGGCAGCGGCGGGGATCGGGCTGGGCAGGAAGCGGGCTGCAAGTGTCTTGGTGAGTTGCTTCTGCAAGGCTAGCTTCGACTGCAGAGGAGAGAGAGAATGGACACAGTCTGACCCAGGAAAATCCCAGCCCTCCCGGGGCCCCATCCTTGGGCGTTCTGTTGCAGGAAAGACGTGCCTTTTAGGGTTCCAAACCTAAACCCTTCCCACCCCCAAAACATCATTCCAAAGGGCTTTCTCCAGCACCTGTCTTCCTGCCCAGAGGAAGGAGGCTATGGGGGGTGGGGGCAGAGATGGTCTCTAGGAGATGCACGCCCACTCCTCGCTCTTGACCCAGAGATTACTATCCTCGGCCCACCTCCCCGGAAATTCCACTGGGCAGATCCCAAGATGGTCCAAAACCCCAGCCCGACTCTCTGCCCAGGCAGCCTTAAAGGGGGGGTGGCTTCCTTCCTGCCCCACCCCACCAGTCCCCCCCAGCTTGCCCTTCTGGCCCATCCTCTCCCCTCTTGACCCAGGGCCCAGCCCTGTCGCCGGGAGACAGATACCTTGAGGATACTCACAGCCAGCGCTGCATGTTTCTGCAGCTTGCTGTGCTGGCTGGAGGGCTTGGGGGGCTTCCCAGCCAGGCGGTCTTTGTGCCTCCTGCTGCTCAGGTGCTAATGGACAGACAGACAAACTGGCAACAGGATAAGGAAGCCCAAGGACCCCTAGATGACTATCATCCTCCACTAGCTAACCCTTCCTCACCCATGAGTCACACGTCGGATGCACACCTACTGGGTATCACCATGGGAAGGGGAGGTGAGACCCAGCCTTGGCCCCTCCAGGAGCCCACTGCCCCTCCAGCCTCCCTCTTTTTCCTCCCTGGCTCCCTCCTGTCACCTGGGACCGGTCCCACCCCTCAGCCCTGCTCTGGTTTCTCCCACCTGCTTGAGTTGGGTCTCTGAATTGACCTGGAGCTGACACAGGGCACAGTGAAAGGGGGGGCTGGGCCCCTGTCGGCCGCCCTGGCCCCCTGCCACTCTCTTGGCCTTGTGTCCACCTCCCCGGGGCACAGGGCGGCCCCGGCCCCTTCGAGGAGCACCTCGCTGACCTTCCACCATCCACCGGTGCTTGGCTCCTGAGAGAGAAGGAACAACAGCCCCAGCCTGTCAGCACCCAAGAAGGGCTCCAGGGCAGGGGAGATGCCTCTGAACCAGGTCAGGCTGGCTGCCCCCTTAAGCCGCCTGCACACGCTCTCCCCTCCAGCCGCCTGAGCGTTCTCTTCCCCACTCCGCCGGGGCCTCCCAGCTTCTCTTGTCCCCCCCACCCCCAGCCTCCCCAGAACGCCTCCCTGCAGGGGAGCCTTGTGGCTTCCCTTTGCTCCCATCTCAGTGCTTTCCTTCTGGGTCTAAGATAGATGGAGGAGGAGCTTCCTGCCTTCTCCCAGCGACCCTTCAGTTCCTGCTACCACAGACTTCTCTTTCCAATTCTCCCACCTCAAGCATTAGTGGGAGGACCCCAAATGACCACCCAATCACAGCTGAACACAACACCTCTGTCATGAAGCCCTTGGGCAAAGTGCCCAGAAACTCCAGCCTGCCTGCAGCTGTGGAGGGGGTCTCCCTGCCCCACTCCTCCCTGGACTGGGGTGGGGGGGGGGGCGGTGAGGGTGGTGGGAGAGGGAGAGGGGCACGGCACTGACCTGTGTTGTGAGCCTGAAGCTGGGAGGCGGAGTTCACTGTCACCTTGCACGTGGGGCAATAGAGGCGTCCCTTCTCGCTCCTGCCCTCCCCGTTCACACCGTTTCCCACAGCAGCCACTGCAGGCTCAGGCCCTGGTGCCTCTCTCCCAGGCTCTGGAGAGCAGGGTGGGCAGGAGGAAGAAGAGGAAGAGGAGGCAGCATCCAAGAGATCTGAGTGAGCCGGCTCCCTCGGCGTGGGGTCCAGAGTCAGCGGTGGCTGGAGTTGGGGGCCAGGGGGTGGGGCTGCAGGAACGGCTGGGGAGATGGAACGCATCGGGTTAGAATCATCTGGAGGCCATGATTTTAAGTAGTGACATATTGGGGGTGGCATGGCAGAGTGGAAGCATCCCTGGTGTCGGGATGACCAGCAGTGGGTTCCAGACTCCACTCTCCCACCAACTCACTGGGCAGATTTGGGCCTCTTTAGGCCTCAGCTTCCCCATCTGAAAATGTAGAGTTGGACAGAGTGGTCTCAGATAGCCCTCACAGCCCCGATACTTTACAGTTCTTTGCTAACTGTTAAATAAGCAGAAGTTGCCGATAAGATGTGCTGTTATATTCATATAGCACTATTCGTAATAGCATAAAACTGGAAACTGTCCAAAAATCCATCAACAGGAGAATAGATTTAAACAAAAAAAGAGAGGGGAACCTGGCTGGCTCAGTCAGTAGAGCAGGCGACTCTTGATCTCGGGGTTGTGAGTTCAAGTCCCATGCTGGGTATGGAGATTACTTTAAAAACAAAAATATAGGGGCGCCTGGATGGCGCAGTCGGTTAAGCGTCCGACTTCAGCCAGGTCACGATCTCACGGTCCGTGAGTTCGAGCCCCGCGTCAGGCTCTGGGCTGATGGCTCGGAGCCTGGAGCCTGTTTCCGATTCTGTGTCTCCCTCTCTCTCTGCCCCTCCCCGTTCATGCTCTGTCTCTCTCTGTCCCAAAAAAAAAATAAATAAAAAACGTTGAAAAAAAAATTAAAAAAAAAAAAAAAAAAAAAAACAAAAATATATAGTTTTAAATTTTCTTTAGGGGCGCCTGGGTGGCTCAGTCGGTTAAGCATCCGACTTCAGCTCAGGTCATGATCTCACGGTCCAGGAGTTCAAGCCCCGTGTCAGGCTCTGTGCTGACTGCTCGGAGCCTGGAGCCTGTTTCGGATTCTGTGTCTCCCTCTCTCTCTGACCTTCCCCCATTCATGCTCTGTCTCTCTCTGTCTCAAAAATAAATAAATGCTAAAAAAAAATTAAAAAAATAAAATAAAATTTCTTTAATGTTTATTTTTGAAAGAGAGAGAGAGACAGAGCATGAGTGGCGGGAGGGGTAGAGAGAGAGGGAGACACAGAGTCCGAAGCAGGCTCCAGGCTCTGAGCTGTCAGCACAAAGCCCAATGCAGGGCTCGAACCCATGAACCTTGAGATCGTGACCTGAGCCAAAGTCAGACGCTTAACTGACTGAGCCAGCCAGGCTCCCCTCAAAACAAAAAAACTTAAAAAAAAAAAAAAAAAAGACAGCGTTGTACGGTCATTAAATGGAGCACTACACAGCAATAAAAAGGACAAACCATAGCTGTATGCAACAACACGGAAGAGGCCAGGCACAAAAGTTCCATGCGATAGGATTCACCAAAACCAGGTGCAACGGATCGATGGCAAGAAAAGTCAGGATCACCTGGGGGAGGGTGGTTGAATTCAAGTGGTTGAATAGCATCACCCCAAAATTCACATCTGCATGAAACCCCAGAATGTGATCTTTGGAACCAGGGTCTGTGCAGATGTTAAGTAGTTGAGATCACAGTGGACTGGGGTGTGCCCCAATCCAATGACTGGTGTCCTTATAAAGAAGACCACATGGAGACACAGAGACACAGGGAGAACGTGATGTGAAGACACAGGCAGAGATTGGAGGGATGCATCTACAAGCCAAGGAACGCCACGGCTTGGCAGCAAGTGCCAGAAGCTAGAAGACAGGCATGGGACAGACTCTCCATCTGAGCCCCCATGAAGGAATCAACTCCATCAACACTTGGATTTCAAACTTCTGACTTGAGCCACTGAGTTTGCAGTCATTGATTATGGTAGCCTAGGAAGCTACTACAACAAGGTGGTAACCCGGAGGGGACCAAGGAGGGCTTCTGGGTGCTTGTTTCTTGATCTTGGTATATTCAGACTGGGAAAATTCCTCGAGCTCAACACTTGTGATGTGTGCCTTTTTCTGTATGTATGGAATACCCCAACACACGCAAAAATAATAACAATATGCAGAGGCGCCTGGGTGGCTCAGTCAGTTAAGTGTTCGACTTCGGCTCAGGCCATGATCTCACAGTTCGTGACTTCGAGCCCCACATCGGGCTCTGTGCTGACAGCTCAGAGCCTGAAGCCTGCTTCAGGTTCTGTGTCTCCTTCTCTTTCTGCCCCTCCCCCACTCAACTCTGTGTCTGTGTGTGTGTGTGTGTGTGTGTGCGCGCGCACGCACGTGTGTCTCAAAAAAATGAATAAACGTTTTAAAAGTAATAATAATGTGCAGAAATCTCCCAACCCCTCGCCAGAAACCAGATTTGATTGGGGAGAGGGGAGAAGAGTTCAGGACTGACCTTTGCTGTGCGGCTCTCCAGGGGATCCACTGGCTGGAGTCAGGGTGGGGGACACCAGCACCCCATCCCGGGCCAGGGTTTGTGGCCTCTGCTTGCTCTTGGCGGCTTCGACAGCCTTGAGTTTTCTGGCATGTTTGTGGCCTTTGTAATGTGCTTCAGCTTGGTTCTGGGGAGGGGAGGACTTGGGGTCACCATTTTTTGCTGAGTCCACATGCCCCATCCATGAGCTGGCGAGGGGCAGGGGGCAGGTCAGAGGGGACAGGGCTCTGGCCAGACAAGAGGTGAATCCTTGTCATCACAGCATTTGTGTGGCCTTGAGGTTTACAGAACTCATTCTCATACATGAGCCTCCAGGCAAGCAGCCTCTGGCTTCAAATTCTGTCTCAGCCACTTGATGAGCTGTGCATCCCTGGGCAAATCGCCTCACTTCTCTGAGCCTCATTTTGCTGACTTGTAAACTTTGTGATGACAATACTGACCTTGAAGGGTTGTGAGAATTAAAAAGAGAACAGGAATGACAGGGGCCTAGTACATACGGCACGTGCTCAACGATGTTAGTTACCAGGTTCATAAATGCACAAATGGAAAAAATAGAGCAGTCGTCATGCTTCGGGTATGTGCACCCCAGAACATTCATCTCTTTGTTCAGTTTTTCAGCAAATAGTTGTTGAGCATTCGCTCTTTGCCAGGCTCTGTGCCAGGAGCCCAGCATGGAGAAGACATGGTCCTTCCCTCAGAGCGAGGTCTTTCTGTCCATCTCTTATAAGGTTCATATAACCTGAAAGCCTGGAGGAAACCCCTGAATCTGGCCTGTTCGTGTCCTCCCCCCTTCACCTAGGGGTCCCTGCTTGTTGCTCCCAAGTATAGGAAAGACAGGCCCCCATGGCCCCTCCCTAGACCCTTTCACCAGAGCAGATCTCTCCAAGCCCCACAGTTGTCCAGATAGAAGGTAAATCTTCCCTGGGAGGCCAGAATGAGGCCTCTCTACTATCTAGGGGAGGCTGTGGTGGAAAGTATGTGGGCCTTGGGGTCAGCCAGGCCTGGGCTCAAATCTCAGCTCTGCTACTCACCAGCTGTGTGACCTCGGACAAGTCACTTAACGTCTCTGAGGCTCATTTTCCTCATCTGAAAAGTGGGGATGATAACAGGGCCTCTATCCATCTAACAAGGTGTCATGAGAACTAATTAAGATGATGGGCATGAAAACGTTCAACACGTTAACTGTCAGATGCTTTAAGAACTCAGCTCCAGACTAGGAGCTAATGGTGTCCCTTGGGACCCAGAGCAGGAAAGGTCAGTCTTCTCTCTTGCAGAAGGATCCAGGACACAGGAGAGAAGCGGGAGGGAAATGGAGTCCCAGGACCACTAGAGAGGGAGGGAAGAGGCAGAGGAATTTGGGGAGAGGAGAGGGTGGGATGGGTAAAGGACCAGGAGTGCCTTTTCTGCACCCAGGGACAGAAAATATGGACCCCAGTCCCTTTGCCGGCCTTATTCCTCCAGGAAAGACCCCGGAAGCCACTGTCCAGCCCCCTCCCTGCCCAGCCTCCTCCCCAATCTGTTTCCACTACTCCCTCTCACCGCTGAGTTGAACCTCAGGTGACAGATGTTACAGGAAATGAAGAGCTTCTTCTTCAGAGGGGAGGGGACCCCAAACGTGTGGCTGATGACAGCTTTCTGGATTGGGTCCATCTGTGAAGGGGGTGGGAGGGCACAATAACTCTGGGGTCAGCTTGGTGGGGGGAGGGGGCAGTGCAAAATGCCAAAAACTAGAGACTATTGGGGAGGGCAGGAATCAGGCCGTAGGAAGAACTTTCCCATCCTTGTGGATAGGAGACACACAAACAATCTCTTCCCCGGGTTTCTGCTTGGAGGCAGTGGGATGGCCAGGGTGGCCTCCATGATCGGGAGAAACAGAACCATGTCCTGGTGATCACCTTGGCATCTCTTGCAGCCCCTCTGGTCTCTGGTTTGTTGTTGTTGTTGTTTTCCTCATTCACAAGAATCACAACTATTGGGACAGAGTTAGAGGCAGGGAGAAGCAGGGAAGGGACAAAGGGTCTTCTGTTGGAAATCTTGTCCCACAACCCAGCTTTGCGCTGGGCCCATGGGCTGGGACAGAGAAGGCTGATCTCATCAGCTCTTCCACTGTCACAGGGCCTGAGAAGGGGAGTGAGAGCAGGGCTGGGGCAGGTGGGGGGCCGGGAAAGGACAGGCGGCAGCACATGGAGGCCAGAAGTTTCCCCGAGCAGCAGGATCATTTCTTTGGAACATTAATTTATGTGGTTTCTTTTTCCCTTTTCCTTATTTTAACTATTTTTTTTTTCTCTTCTATCAAACCAAGCCTTCCTGTTCCCTTTTCTCAGGGCCTGGCTTGTTGGACCAACAGCAGAAGTGGTCTCAGCTTGCTTATCAAGAGGAACTTTCTCAACCTTCCTGAGAGAAGAGAACAGAGGCTTTGAGAAAAAAAGCATGCCTTCAGAAACTTTCCTGGGAACAGAAAGAGGTTCTAACCCTCACCTAACAGCACCGAGGGCTGGGGGCAGGCAGAGGACAGGAGAATGGCCAGCAGGGCCCCCAGCGAGAAGGGCGACAGAAGCTTTACCCACTCCCAAGGGACTGTGTGCATGAACAGTGAGTGTGTCAGCAAGTGACAGAGGGGACTGAAGAACAGGGGACCCTCCCCAAAGGACTCAGGCTCCTTCAGATCTCTGTGTGACCTTGGAGGTTGGAAAGGGGCTCCAAAGGGTGACTGAGACTGAATTTCCCGCCATCTTGTCAGGTAGGGTGGGCTCCTTGATGATTACATTTGATTTTCCAGAATTAAAGAAAGCAGGGAGTTACTCCTTATCACTCATGGAGTGAAGTAAAATTCATGCTCCCTACACTTTCATTCACACACATGCACACATGGAAATACACAGACTGGTATACACACACATAGCACATAAGCCTACAGGCAGTTACAAATCACAGAGCCATGCAGAAAGATACACGCTCACATGCATACGAATGGCACACTTGCACAGACACACAATTACCCAAACCACACAAAGACACACACACTCAGAGGTCACACATATCAAACACATACAGAGTTGACACAAAGACACAAAAATATCTCTCAGATACACAGGCATACATGTTAATTACATACAAGGACCCAGGCACAAAGAGATGTTTACAAACACACACACACACACACACACACACACACACACACACATTCACAACCACAAGGAACACACAAAGACCCACAGACACATAAACTAAAATAGAAGGGCATACCCCAAATGCACACAGACGTACACAGATCACCCATAGATGTCCCTATACAAAAATTCAAGCAAAACCTACAGACGACAGGCCCAGCAGGTGTTACTGGAACCATCCTCATTCCCTGGCCTAAGGAAAAGCTGGGCCAGGGGTCCCCGTTTGGGGGGCACCTAGTCACTCTTGGGGATGTCGTTTCTACTTATACCCAGCTTCTGAGAGCCAGCCCCTCTGAGCCCACCTTCCCTGCCCACCCCAAGCTTGGCCGCATGCCCCCACCCGCCAGCTGAGCCCGTACCGTGCTGAAGTTGGGGGTGAGACTGAGCGGGGTGGCGCCATTGAAGTGGAAGGCGAGCAAGTGCTTGAAGTCCAGCGGGGGCTGCAGAGGCCTGGCAGGCAGGGGCAGGGAGGCCAGCAGGGGGCTGGGGGCGCTGGAGGCCGGGCCTGCTGCAGGAGGAAGAAGGGCAGGGTCTGAAATGGGGAGCCACGGGGCTCACATCTACCTCCACAGCCAGAAAAAGAGGCTGATGGGCTTCTCGGGTGTGGAGCCGGGGCAGAAACTCCTGTCTCCCTCTTCACAAAGTAGCACTGGCTAAACCCAGGGCAATTACCGCCCATTTCTGTGCCTCTCCTCTCCACAACCGGTGGAGCAGAAGCCCACAGTTTGTGGTTCCCAGTCCAGGAGGATGCCCCTCCCATCCCCTATAGAGGTAGCAGAAGTACCCCAATGAATCCCAGGCCAGAGGAGTCCTGACACACACACAGCACCATGGAGACTGCGAGATGCACTGGGTTTCCAGTTTATTGCAAGTTAAACCCAAACCCCTCTCACTAATGCCCACACAGTCACAGCAAGGCTGACAGAGGGGATGGGAAACCCATTGGAATCTGAAGGGATGTGTCCTCCTCCCCCTCCACCCCCCCCCCCAGCTCTGGTGAGGCCCCAACTCCTTCTCCCAGGAGGCAAAAAGCCCTCCAGCTCCTGGGTGTGGCCCGAGGCTGGTCCTCAGAGTTGGCCCTTCCAGCCCTGTGGTTTTACAGTCTTTGGTCTTAAAGGTCTGAGGCAAGGGCGGGGGAAGGCTCAGAACTTTGGGGAGCAACCAGACTTTGAGGAAGAAAAACATTAGAAATAAATGCAGTCCGTTGAAACTTTTCTGGACTCTGTCATTGCAAAGCCGGAAGAAGTCCTTTTCGATTTTTTGTGTGTTAACGATATGCAAGATAGGATAGATTTATTTTACATTTGTAGATGTGTATATCTATATACACAGCCACATACAGGCAGCCTACCGGTGGGTGGGGGAGGTAGGGCACCACCCCCACCTCCCTTGAACTGGTAGCTTGTGCACAGAGAGGGTGCTGTGCTGTGTCGACACCAAGGAAGTCATCTGCCGTCTAGTCCTATCTGAAGAGAAGAGATGCTGCCAGGTGGGGAGCTAACAGCCAAGGACCCATTCCTCTTTCCCTCAATCCCTCAGACCCAGTCTTCCTTTCTCCCTCCAACCAAGACTCCTCAGCTTTTCTATGGCCCAAACCTGGGCTGGGTCCAGAGGGAAAATGGTGAGCTACTCCTCCCCAAACTCTGGCAAGGGCAGGAGTGATACTGAGGGTGTCCCCAAACCCAGCACCTCCGTGGGCTTGCCCAGGACCCCCTCCACACAGCCCTTCCTCCACAGCCCACGGGGCTGGGTTAGTACTCAGCGTGGAGCGGAGGAAGCACGGGGCAGGTGGTTGGAAGGCCACAGTTAGGGGGTCAGCTTGGGTGCAGCACGGTCACCTAGAGTCTGTCTTGGCCCCTAGAGTGCTCAGGGCCCCAGGCTGTCTGGGCGGAGGGAAGGGGGCCGCCCTCACGTGAGCTGTGACCCCAGGAGCCCCTCCGCCCACCCACTCTCCAAGAACTCCACGGCGAGTGCAAAGTCAAACTCGTGCAGCGGAGGCCCATCCACGGCGATCTTCACCGCCGGGCCGCCCCGGCCTTCCCCTGCCCCGCTCTGCCCCCACCACCGCAGCTCCCGGCTGCGGCCCACCTTGTCCAGGAGGCCGGCGCCCGCGGGCAGCGCCAAGGCCAGGGCGGCAAGGGCGGCGAAGTCCGGGAAGAGCTCGTGCAGCTCTGAGCGCGCGCAGGCCAGCTTGGCGCACAAGGCCCGCGGGCCCAGCCGCCCGAGGCTGCACACCACGCGCTTGAAGAGCGCGAAGTCGCCCAGCGCCCTCTGGCGCACCACGGCGGGGGCGAAGGCGCGCAGCAGCACCCGCAGTGCCCCCTCGCCGTGCGCGCCCAGCTCCTCGGGTGCCTGCGGGTAGCCGCGCGAGTCGAAGATCGCCGCGAAGGCGGCCACGGCGTCCAGCGAGGGCCCGGGGTAGGAGTCCCGCAGCCCCCGCCGCATGGAGTCTAGGAAGGCCCCCCGCAGCCGCTGCAAGCCCCGCACCGCAGCCTCGGAGTAGCCGACCAGCTCCACGCCGCGGTAGGTGCAGCGCCCACCGCCCAAGTCAGAGCTGGAGGACGCCAGCTCCTGCAGGAAGCCCTGGAGGCGCGCCCCACCCGAGCTGCGCAGGGCTTGGAGGGAGGCTGCGGCTGCCATCACCAGGGGTTGCAACAAGGCCAAGTCCGGCTCTTCAGGCTGCAGGACAAGGGTGAGCTTCTGCATGGATGGCAGAGTGTCCAGCAGCAGGTGGGTGAAGGCCACGAAGGTGAACTGGCGTAGGGCGAGGGCCAGTGCCCTGGCTGTAGGGGAGGCTGGAGCAGAGGCCTCCAGTGTGGGCACCAGGCAAGGCCAAGCCTCAGCCACTGCTTCCACGATAGGCAGCAAGGAGGCCCAGGGCACTGGCCGCGGTCCTGCCAAGTCAATAGCTGCAAGGTCCAGTGCTGCCCGCAGCTCAGGGACCATGTGAGAACTGGGGCCACCGTGGAGGCGGAATAGGGCATCCAGCACACTTTCATATTCGCTTAGGTAGGCAGGGGGCTCGGGATCTGTCCGGCCAGGGAGGCAGTGTAGTTCGGTGAGCAGCGGGCAGGCGGCCCGGAGTTGTGGGCCCACACGCCCAAGGCGGTCACTGGGGAGGCTCGAGCTGAGCCAGGCCAGCTTGGGTGCAGACACGCCGAAGGCCTGCAGGATGTCCAGGAGTTGACCAGCGGTGGCCTCACCCTCCTGTAGCTCCACACTGCCCAGGAAGGTGGTAGCAGGCTGGCCATCACAGGGGGACACCGAAGTGGCAAACAAGGCCAGACTGTGGGACTCAGGCCAGTCCCTGGTCTCATCCAACACCAGCCCCACATATGGGGATGCCTTCAGGCGCTGGCAGGCCTCTGTGTGCAAGACACTGGCAATGGCCACCTGGGACAGCCAGGGAGAGAAAGGAAGGGACAGAGTTAGGCTCCTCCTGCAAAGGGGAGGCAGCAGTACTGGGGAAAGAAAGGGCACAGACCTTGGGGGCAGACAGACCAATCCTAGCTTTGCATCTTACTGGCTGTGTGATCTTGGGCAAGTTATTTCACCTCTCTGAGCCTCAGTTTCCTCAGTTCTGAAATCAGGCCACTGCCTGCCTCTAAGCTCTTAAAAGGTTGTTATCAATTGGGGCGCCTGAGTGGCTCAGTCAGTTAGGCGTCCGACTTTGGCTCAGGCCATGATCTCCTGGTTTGCCAGTTCGAACCCCGCGTCAGGTTCTGTGCTAATAGCTCAGGCCTGGAGCCTGCTCCAGATTCTGTGTCTCCCACTCTCTCCGCTCCTCCCCTGCTCATGCTCTCTCTCTCCCTCGAAAATGAATAATTAAAAAAAAAAGGGTTGTTGGCAATTACAAATGTCGCTGTGCTTGTAAGTGTAAAAATGCTTTAGGAACCATAAAGATTCTATAGCATTTTATGTGTGCTTTTATGGCATTGCCCTAGTCCGCCTTATTCCTGGGAGTCTCCCTCTACTCTGCTGCTCAGGGATTAACTGATAGACATGTTCCCTCCCAGTTACATAGAACCCCAACTGTGTGCTCCGTTTGTCTGTCTGTCATCGATCACTCTGTAGGAAGAGATCAAACTCTCCCACCCTCACCCCAGCCCCTAGGACTCACACAACTGGTACCTAGGACAGAGCTGCAATTTGCATGCCCCGTGGGGCCACATGGGCGGTACTGGGCTTGAAGTGGGCCAGGGATACACCAAAGGGAATGGAGAAGCCCCGGGTCTGCTCTTCATGCCCTGAGAGCATAGGGACCTAGCTTTTCAGAAGTCACAAATCCACATTTTTATGTGTAATCTCTCACTTTTTCTTTTTTTTTTTTTAACTTGGAAATTAACTTAGGTTTTCCAAAAGCACTGTGAAAATCAACAAAATGTATCTGTGGGCCGATCGAGGCTCCAGGCTTGCAACCTCTGGCCTAGACAGCGAGGGAAAACCTCTGTGCCCCTGAGGACAGGGCCTGGTCTGGCCTCTTCCAAGCTGTGCCCCCAGCAGCTGGCCCAGGGCCTGGCACATGATATGCCTCAGTGAAAGGTTCTGCTGGGTGAAGGTATGAATGAAGCGTTCTGGCTGTTGCCCGGGGGCCTGGCATGCTGGCGCTGTGCCCAGACAGCTCCATGTCCTCCCTCCTCGAGCCCTCCCCCACACCTCTGGCTGCCACCCACCTGCATGTCCCTCACCCTCCTGGGGCTGTAGTAATCGCCATGCTCCGTGCCCAGCAGCGCCTGGCACAGGTTGAACCTCTGCAGCTCAAGCAGGGCAGAGCAGCGGTCATCGGGCACGTCCTCCTTGGCCATGCAGTACACCGTGGTCAGCACCGCCACTTTGGCCGGGTCCACCTCCACCTTGACGCCCCTGGAGGTGGGGGTGGTGACCAGGTCTGGGTAGGCCCCTCCTCCCTCAGCTGGGCCCTCAAAAGTGGGCTGGCCCCGGTTGACAGCCAGAGCCTGGCGGTGGGCCCCCGAGGTCACGTGGCGCAGCAGGGCGTGGCGCTGGAAGTTGTCGGTGCCCACGGTGAAGGCGTTCTCGGCTTTGCCGTGCTTGTTCCGCACCAGGGCCTGGCGGCACTCGAGACAAAACATCAGCTTCCGCTCGTAGTCGAAGTCCAGCCAGGGGAACTCCTCTTTCCAGTGCTCATTAAAGTAACGCTTGCATTTTTTGTTGGAGTTGGAGGCCTCTCCGGCTGGTTTCTTCCCCGGGGGTACCATTCCTGCTCAAGGGGCAGGGCACCCCCGACCCCACCCAAATGCTCTGGTCCCCCAGGCTCCCCCCACACACGGCAGCACCTCCCTTGACGATGGAAATTGTGGGGGGAGGAGGGGAGCAGCGCGCCAGGCTAATGGGGACCATCCATCTAACTTAGCTGGGAACGGTTATTCCCGCTCTGCTGGTGGGAGACTGGAGATGAAAGAGACAAGGGAGAGGCGTTAGGGGGTCCGCGGTGGGTTCATGCTGCCCACAGAGCACTCCCCAGCTGACGGGTGGACTGCACCTAATGGGGAAGGGCTATTGGGAATGGGTGGGGTCATGCAAAGGGCCATAGAATGTTATGCAAAGTGGGGGAGGTTTGGGGGTCCCCAGCCCACTCTGAGTGTCTCCCTCCATCCAGGACAAGGCACTAACTTTGACTGCCGGAACATGTCAGAACTCAGCTCTGAAAAGATTGGCATCATCTATGCAACCACATTTTATAGGTGAGGGCACTGAGTCCAGGTGACAGCAGTTCTCAGAGCCCATGAATAATTCGTGACTGAGCCAGGACTCAAACTCAGACCTTGACTCCTCACTCAAGAGGATGGCCAGTCTCTCCAGTCCACCATCGCTTATTTCATCAGAATGAAGTTAGCACAAAGCTGAGCTCCCGGAGTCACAGCACCAAGGAATGTCCTTTGTTTTCACTGGACCTCCCTTCCCTGAACGTTCACATGGGCGCACTCACACTTACACACACTCCCTGATAGTGGGGTTCTGGGAAGGGAAGCCCAGAAGTGGGGGCCCGACCCCAGACCAGAGGAGCTAGCTGCTTGCCTGTATCTCGCTCATGCTTCCACCGCCCCAGGCACGATGACAGGTGAGCCGTTCAGGACCAGAAGGCCACGTCCAGCCAGCGGCCCAAACCAGCCAACTTCCTAACTGTCCTTCGACCCTGTCCCCACCTCTCCATGCCTACTAATAACAACAGCAGTAACTACCATTTGTCAAATGTGAACTTCATCGGGCCTTGTGCTAAGGACTTTACAGTGACTCCATGAGAAAGCCAAGATTCCTCTTTCAAGTACTCTGAGGGTGGTATCAGCCTCATTTTGAAGAGGAGGAAACCGAGGCTGGGGACTTCAGGTGATTTGCCCAGGGTTCCACGAGCAGTAAGTTAGAGTAAGGCTGAGGCAGAGTTAGAATCTAAGCCCTCCTTATAAAAACAGGGAGGGGGACAAAACAGAAGAGACTCATAAATATGGAGAACAAACTGAGGGTTACTGGAGGGGTGGTGGGAGGGGGGATGGGCTAAATGGGTCAGGGGCACTAAGGAGTCTACTCCTGAAATCGCTGTTGCACTAGATGCTAATTTGGATGTACATTTAAAAAAATAAAAAATTAAAAAAAATAATAAAGTAACTCTAAAAACAAACAAGCAAACAAAAAGAATCTAAGTCCTCCTGACCCCAAAGGCCATGCTGAGACTCTGGTGTCACCTGGATGATACATCTGCCTCCACCTCTGCAGGCATGCCCCCAGATTCATCCCTTGCCCAGCAGCCAGAGGGCGAGCTCAGACACAGATCCCTCTCTCGCTTCCACCTCTTCAGTGGCGTCCTAAATGGTTGCCTGAGTCTACACACCTCACCATGAGCCAGCGGGGCCCTCCCCAGCCTCCCTCCGCTCCCGTCTGCTCGGCCAGCAGCTCCAAAGGCTTACCATTCCCCCCACACACCCAGCTGTTACTTTGCTCCTGCCTCCATCCTCTGTGCCTGGAGTTTCCTATCCCTCCCCATTCCCTGGCTAATCTCCATTCATTCCTGGAGAGCAGTTCTGCATCCCCTCTGCCACCCTGCCCTCCCCTGCCCCCAGCCCCCAGCCGGGGCTGGTGCCTATCCTGTAGCTTCCCATAATTCTCTGCGCATGGGTCTTGGTGATACAATATGGTAAACTCAGGGACTCTCTGTGTATCTCTGCACTTGGTTCCCAGAAGGCTAAGATCACATTTGTTCAGTTTGGGATTCCTAAGTCCCTGGGCATGCACGGCTGGGCATCCAGATGCCTTTCAGCACAAGTTTGTTGTTTAAAAGACTAAAAGGATTTACTTGGGCCCTATGAAAGAACCTCATGTGTCTGAGGCTATGGGTTAGATGATTCTGGGCTCCAAGAAAGCGGTGACTGTCTTGTCCTCCAGATATACCCAGCACCCTGCAATGGAACCTAGCATTTAATGGGTAAGTACAAGGGCAGATGAGCAGAATCCCAGGGGTAGCCTGTTCAGTGCAAGGGAAGGTGCTCTCTGTTGCTACGTGTGGTGAAATTCATCAGTTCTCTCCCCCTAGACTGCTCACCCTACCCTCCTTGAAACATGCTTTTCTCTTGGCTTCCAAGACTCTACGTCCCCTGGGTTTCCTTTCCCCTATCGGCACTCCTCCACTCCTGATGACGCTTCCTCCTCCTCTTCCTAACCTAAAACCATCCAAAAAGTTCAGAACCACCCTTGCCAGTCACCCTGAAATAAACAAGCCTAGCCTGAGCCATTCCTCTGGGCGCCATACCTCTCCATCAAACCACGTTCCTGGCTCGTCTAGATGGAATTGTCGATCTGTCCCTACAAATATGCTCCTCTCCCAGTCAGCCCAGCTCAGGAAATACCTGCTCTCCTACCCGGGTGCTGTGGCCAGAAACCTGCCCCTCCAGCCCCTGCTCTTTTCCACATCCTGGACCCAGTCTATCCACAGGTGCTGTCACTTCCACCTCCACAATCAGCTTCTCACTTGTCTCTTCTCTCCGCTGCCACCAGCCTCATCCAGGGCACCTGCATCTCCTGCCTGGACTACAGCAGTCACTTCCTGATGGCACTCTGGGTTTCCACCTACTCTTAACCCTCTCTGAGCCACCTGGACCTATAGCAGCTGGAGGGGGCTTTTTAAAACATACTGCCTAAAACCCCTCTATGACCTCTTGCTCTCTGAGGCCAATGCCAGGATCCCTTTCGAGGTCTGCCAAATGTCCAGGCATTGCTGACCTCTCTGGTGGCCACTTGTGCCTCTCTTCCCTTCCAGCTACATCCCTCAGTTCCTCCAGAGTGCCAGGTTCCCATCCCCAGGGCCTTTGCGCATGCTGTACCTTCTTCCAGAATGTTTCTATCCTCCCTTGTCAATACTTTGCCTGTTTCACTTCCTCTCTGGTCTTAGTTTAGTTGTCGCCTCTTCCCAGGAGACTTCTCTATCCCTTCCCAGGAGGTCCCCTTCTTTTCTGTTGCTGTTTCCTGTTTGTTTCCTCTACTGTACTCCCCACAGTTTACAAATCTGCTCATTTTCTCTGCATTTCTGTTGCTTGGCATCCTCCCCCCACCCCCACCCTCTGTCTCCCTCTCTCTCAAGAAAGCAGGCTTCCTGAGGGCAGGAAACATAACCAACTTGTTCACATCTGGACCCCAGAGAAGGGAGCACTGCCTGGCACCCAGCAGGTGCTCCACAAAATTTCGGGAGTGAATGAGTAAGGAAGCACCAGCTTTCGGGCAGAGAGAACAATGGAGTGAAGCCTTGGGTACCTCTTGGGTGGCTAAAACAGCTGCCTTTGACCTCTCTTCCTCCTAAGATCCCATGATTCTGTGTGACCCTATCCAGCCTACCACCCAAGGGATCTTAGAATGGGGAAGAGGTGCAAGTCCAAGGTGGTACCCTTCCAAAGTTTGTCAAGTCCCTTCCATATACCTAGAAACTGGCTATCCTGTCCCATTCTGCAGAGGGCTAAAGTTACTAGGGGACCTGGGATGTTTTTGATAAAGGAACAAAAGATTGGTAGGGAGGAAGCATGGGAAGATGGATTCCGAAACTGCTCTGTCAGATATGGTAGCAATAGTCACATGTGGCTGTTCATCAGAATTAAACATTTTAGAATTCAATTCCTCACTCTCACTAGCCACATTTCAAGTTCTCAATAGCCACACGTGGCTACTGGCTATCGTATTAAATGGCCCAGACAGAGAACATTTACTTCATCCCAGAAAGTTCTACTGGACAGTGCTGCTCCAGAGCAACCCAGCCAAAGCATTGGCATTCCCCTCCCTACCTCAACCTGAAGGAACCAGGCTGGATGGGGTGGAGTGTAAATCAAATGTGACTATATGACCAAAGCTGACCAGGGGTGTGCACCTGTCAGACCCAGGTCCCTCACACCTCTCTCTCCACGCCCTGGCCACCTGGACCTGAGCTGGCACAACTTGTGGGGCCCCTGGGGTGACTATGTGTTGTTCTGTAGTCCCCATTCCACCCTGACAGGTCAGCCTCAAACACGGTGCTTACCTGGCCCCAGGATGGCAGTCCCCAGCCTCCTCCCTAGTCCCCTCTGGGCCCCTTCCCTTCGGGAGCCCCTAGGAAGGTCCACGCTCAAGGCGGAGGACAGGCGAGGTAGGGGCTCTCTGCTCGCCCTGGGCCGGACACGGAGGGCTGGGGAACTTCCTCTGGGGGGCGCGTGGTGGGGGAGTTCCCCTCCCCCCCCCCCCCCCGCCTACCCCCCCCCCCGCCCCCGCTGCCCCGCCCGCAGGGCCCCCACCCGTCTCCCGCCCCCTGCCGCGAAGCTCCTGGAGGGGGCGCCCCGCCCGGCCCGGCCACCGTGCCCGCCGCACACACTCACGGAGACTCGGGAGCCACCATCTTGAGCGGTGGACGCTCTGGCCGCGGTCTCCTTGGGCTCCACTGAGCGACAGCAGCCACTAGCGGTAACCGGGGCGAAGAGGCGCCAGCAGCCGGCGAGGGCCGGGGTGGCGGGCCGGGTGGCGGCGCCCCGGGGCTCACCTGCCCCGGCTGTCGCCCAGCGCACGCTCGACCTCCTCCGCTGCGGGCGCTGCAGCCGGAGCGACGGAGGCGAGACCTCAGGAAAGGTGTCCCGCCAGCGGGAGGGACAGAGTCATTCATTCATCACGTGCACCGGTCAGTTCTTAGAGGAGCTCACAGGCGAGAGCCAAACAGGGCGCTAGGGAGGCACCAGCAAAATGCTTTGGGATCACACAGGAGCGCGTGGAAAGCCGTAGGTCTGCGGGGGAGAGTCTATTAGGTTTCACTGCAGGAAAAGTGAAGTTTCACCAGGACAGGGGCATCCCAGGCAGTGGGTGGGCCTGGCCCAAGCTGAAAGTGCAGGGCAGGTTCACGAAGTCAGGGCAGAGTGAAGGTATGGAGGGGAGGGGGCGGTGCCTGCGGCTGGAAGGCTCTGCAGTGAATACTGGGGATTTTGACCTTCAGGCCTGGTGGGGAACCTCCGGAGGTGTTGGAGCTGGGAGCTCAATCTTTAATCTAATGAGTTATTTGTAATGGGGATGCCAGAAGGGGAGGGCTGGTGGAGAGAGGAGGGGCCTCTTCCTAGAATTCTCAGACGCACAGAAGCCCCTCACCCTTATGTGGGTTCCCAGGGGAGGGGAGGAGAAGGTGGAGGAATGTGGAATTGTGGCAGACCACCCCTCCCAGACCTGCAGTCCAGAGGCCTGCACTGGAGTTCCAGAGACATTGAACTCTGAGGCCTTGGGCTGTACACTTAGTCTATGAGCCTGTTTCCTCATCTGTGAAGTGGGAATTATGGCTGGGTGAGGAGGAAAGGGCAGGACAGGAATGGGTCTGAGGAACAAAGGAACTAGGTGTGGAGGTGATTTGAAGAAGGGGTGCCAGGGCACTTGGTGATTTAGTCTCTCCCTCCAGTCAACACAGTCACCCAGAAATGCCTTCCAGCCCCTCCTCCCAACTGGGTACACTTTTCTCCCACACAAGGCCTAGGGCACACGTTGATTTGAGGTCAGGACCTCTCCGGTGGCGTCTGGGTACTCCCCCAGCACCCTTCCCACATCGCTCCTCTGTGCCACCCACCGTCTGCTGCTGACATTCACAGTGAACCCTGGCCCCCAGGGCCGCTGGGATGATGCATGAGTCATGTCACATGCACACACATGTGACCACCTGGCTGTGGGTACGCTCAAATGAAGGGAGACACTGCAGACCCCAAGCCTGCCCCAGGATAGCACCACACAGCCTGGCACCCACGATAGGGTCAGATATGTGTGTGCGAGGGGGAAGGGAGGTCGTCTGTGATGGTCTTTTGCAGCAGAACACCCTCGCTAAGCCCCTCTCCTCCCATCCCTATCCAGAGGTCCACGGCTGGGACCCACGGCTCATTGGACGGCTGCCTCAAGAGGGTGGGTTATTGCTCTGGTCAAATACAAACAAACTGAGTGGCAGAGAAGAGGCCACCCCTAGGGGTCCCCCTGAGGCCGAGGCAGGGGCACAGAGCAGGTGTCTTATGAAATAACATCACTCTGGCTGCCACCCAAGGGAGAAGGTCTGGGCAGACCACATCCTGCTGTTTTGCCATCACTTGGAAAGATACACAGAAGAGCACAGGGACTCACACCCTGAGATCCGTGGGCGCCCACAGAGATGGCAATAGGCACAAACACCACGCACACACTTACACACATCTCCTCGTGATGAGTCCATCTTGGCACACTGAGGTGTGCCCGTACAGAGGTGGCACCACACAGAGATGGCCAGATACCCATGCTGGCTGGGGGCAAAGGCGGACCCAGAGGCCACGCACAAGCATGGACGTACACAGACAGGCAAGATCAACAAAGACACACTCAGACCGCATATACCCAGAGAGACAGACATACGAGGACACCCAGACCCCTACTAAGGGATATGCACATACTACGAAACCACAGGCAGGCAGCGGCAGGTATCGTTACAAAGAGATACGTATATACGAAGATCCATATACAGACACATTTACCCAGAGGTAGGTGCCTGGTGCACACCCTCCCTTACAAAATTAAATGCATCAGACATGGACACAAGCTCATGTAGCCAAACTCAGATTCTCTCTCCCCTCACCACAATTCATAGGGACAGATGAGAGGGTCCTCCCTGAGGCGGTACACACACACACACACACACACACACACACACACACACACCCTCAAATAGTGAAGCTACCCTTCCTATCATAGATGAAACCAAAAACTCTGTGAAGAAAATGGGAGGGAGAGAGAGTCAAAGGCAGGGAAGGGGGGGGGGGGAGGGAGGGTTGATCCAACATCTCCTGCCTGCCCACTCCCCTATAGGCTTAGGATTCCCACCCCAGCCACATTCTCTAGAGCCCCCAGCCACTTCTGGGTCACCCAGCACCTGGGATGGGACGTGTTGATGTTCCAGACTTTCCCCTCTCCCCAGACTGGAGGAAGACCCCAAGACCAGTCACAAGAGCTCTGCCCCAGCCCCACAGCCTCCAGCCCTTGCCCCCGTGGAAGGGGTTCCCCAAAATATCCCTTAAAACATACTGGCTGCCTCCCTCAGTGTGCCAGACAACCCCTGTGTGGAGAGGTGAGCTAGGAGACCATAGATAAAGGTGGGGGGCAGCACAGTGACCCCAGCACAGTGGCTAGACCTCAGTTAGGAGCCACTCAGATTTCTGCCTGTCTCTGTCCACTTCTCTCTCCCTGCTGAATTAATAACTCTCTTTTCAACACCCCTCCCCACCCCCAGCACACACACACCCCTCCTTGGAGGCTCCTGGCAGCCCCTTGGAGGCAGCAGAAGGTATGATTTGATACAAGAAACCTCTGGCACAGGCTCCCTGAACATGCATCTGCCCCAAAGTGTCGCTCACCTCCCTCCTGCAGGGTGCACCTCCAGTTTCCGAGCTGGCCCTGCCCACCACCCCCACCCCTGCCTTTGTTCCCAGCCAGAATGCCCCCCACCCCCGGTCCAGCCCTGGACCTGGGAAAAGGTACCAAGAGTCAACCAGCTCCCAGAATCTTTCGACAGCCAACTTTTGGGGGCCAGCAGTAGCAGGAAGAGGATAGGGCAGATAGAGGAGAGACCCACCCTTGTCTGAGCCCCCTCCCCATGCTCCGGCATCCTCAGCACTCACCCAAGAGCATTTTCTGCCTTCGGAGGCACCGCAGAGCGCGCCGTCTGAGGAGCAAATGAAACCAGCCAGCGAGTGACAGAGGGAAGGGGTGGGGATGTGCGGGACAGGAGGGGAGGGCGGAGGGAGGGACTCCTGTTGCCGCTGGAAAGCAGTGGGTGCAGGGCCCTTTCTCCCTTTGCCTGGAAGGAGCTGCCTGTTCCCTAGTTTCTCCCATCCTGACCAGGGTGGAAAGCACAGGACACTTCCTGCCCCCACGGTGGGATATGGGGCAAATGTGGGGACAAGGGACAGAGTTGACCCTGCCCATACAGCCCAGGAGATTCTGCCAGCCACTTCTCAGCCTGCCAGAAAGTTCTTGCTGGACTTTGAAGCCTTGCCTCAGGGCTTGCTGCTACAGGAGCCCCCATTCTCCTGTCCAGCCTCACTCATCCTCTCCCCACCGTCCCCTTACATTGTCCTCCTTTTGCTGAAGGGGAAACTGAGGCCCGATCTCATCCCAGAGCATTGGCCATGGAGGTGGGGGAAGGGAGCGCAGGCGGCTTGCCCCTCTTAGTCCAGTACCTGGACCATTGGACCTGCTCCCTGGGCAATGCCAGGTGGGGTGGGGCATGGTCATCTGATCAGCTAGAACTTCTGACACCCCTCCCCTGCCCATACCCTTCCCTACCCCTCAGTCTCTGTCTCTGCATTTGCTCCCTCCTCCCCCTCCTCTTCCTGACTGAGGGCCAGCTCTCTACTCACCTGAGCACCTGGTGGCTGGGAGGGGATGGAATGGGGGAGAGAAGGCAGCCAACCCCACAGCTGGATCCAGTCTGGCATTCCAAGCCCAGTCCCAGCACTAGCCCCCCACCCCCTCAGCGTCCTGTCTCCGCCAGACAATAACCTGTAATCTCTGGAGCAGCCAGTACAGCCGGCAAAGGGTCTGGGGAGGGGTTGGCGGCAGCAGCTCCCGAAAACAGGTTTGTTAGGAAGAGGCTCTAGGGGGAAGGAGTTGCTTGTTTGGGGAGCGGAAGGAAACTCAAGCCCAGAGCTAATTAACCCACCCAGACACAGACAGAATCTTTGTCTTCTTGAGGGCAGGGATCTGAGCTAAGCCCCCTAATTCTCCACCCAGACAACCTTGCATTTCCTGGTGGTCCCTGGGGGGGGGGGGGGAGGAAGTGTCTGATGGTCAGGTTCACACCTGGGGGAGGGGGATGTGATGGCTGTCCAGGGACAGCAAGGGGCACTTCTATCACCTGCCATTTAAGGAGAACAGCAGCAGGAGGTAGTGGTTAGACTGCAAGAAGAACTTCCCAGTGGCCTTGGGGGAGCACAGTTTCTCTGAAACATGTACCCAAAGACCTCGGGATGGGTTGGGGGCACTGAGGAGGAATCGGCAGCCCAGGGAGATACTGAAGCAATGGGGGCACAGGCTGGAGGGCTTCCGGGGCTTCCTGATGGGACTGAAATTAATCCATCTGCGGGGAATGGGGGGTGCAGAGCTCATCAAGCCGGCGACTCAGGCGTGACCTGAGTTCAAGGTCTTTGATCTCTGAGACTCCGAATGCAGCAAGATGCTTGTGCAAAGAATCGGAGAAGAGATGGAAGGTCTGATTAGAGCAGGAGCTGGGGGAGGTCTCAGGGTGCAGGGCAGGGGACAGCCTCCGCCTGCCACTCTGATCCCTCCCTGCCCCCAAAGACACGCGTCTATGCCCTGAAATCCATTATAGTCTGAGTTCATCTCTTGTTCTCCTGTCCCCCTTAGTGTCTACCCTGCACTCCCCACTCAAGGCCCCCCTGGCCTGTCTGGAACTTAAGTGATTTCTGAAATCCCCTTCTCTCTGCTCTGGTGTCATATTGCAGTCCTCACGGTGGACCTGGGGGTGGGCCCTGAATTGTATGGCTGGGTCAGTCCTGCCAAGAGAAGGGAGGGATGGATTGGCCTTGGGAGGCTCCCCTCCCCTCCCCAGCTGGGCGAGGCCAAGGAGGAGTTGGCTGGCATCTCCCCATTTTTCAGTGGAGGATACCAAGGCACAGGGCAGAGGAGAGGCCACAAGTTCTATGCACCGTGGAGTCATCTGGGAGCCAGTCCACCTTCTCTGGACATCCCTTCTCCTCATTCCTAAAATATTAAGGCCCAATATCTTTTGTTTTTACTTGTTTCTAATTTTTTTTAAATGTTTGTTTATTTTTGAGACAGAGACAAGAGCGTGAACAGGGGAGGGGCAGAGAGAGAGGGAGACACAGAATCTGAAACAGGCTCCAGGCTCTGAACTGTCAGCACAGAGCCCGACACGGGGCTCAAACCCACGAACCGAGATCATGACCTGAGCTGAAGTCGGACGCTTAACCGACTGAGCCACCCAGGCGCCCCTAGGCCCAATATCTTTTAATAAGCGCTGCTCTCCTCAGCAGCAAAGTGGGTGGGGTGGGTGGGTCAGACAGGCTAGGATCTGAACCCAGCTAGGTATGTTGCTTAAACACCCTAAGCTCCAATATCCAATGTAGAGTGAGGACTGGGGCACCTGGGTGGCTCAGTTGGTTGAGCGTCTGACCCTCGGTTTTGGCTCAGGTCATGATCCCAGGGTTGTAGGATCGAGCCCCGTGTCAGGCTCTGTGCTGAGCATGGAGCCTGCTTAAGATTCTCTCTTCCTCTGCCCATCCCCTACTCGTGCTCTCTCTCAAATAAACAAACAGATAAGTAAAGTGAGGGCTGAATGCCATCACCTACTCCTGGCTTGGCTGGGTGAGAAGGGAATGCCTTGCTGCACGTGGCAGTGCTTTCCAAACAGCTCAGGTCCTAAGTAGATGCTTACGTGTTCCCTGTGCCAGCCCAACATCCACACTAGAGGTTGGAGCTAAGAGGATTGAGCCGGCAACCCTTTCCGTGGATGTTCAGGAACCACCTAACATTGTTTAGAGGTGTGTGTGTGTGTGTGTGTGTGTGTGTGTGTGTGAGATGGTCAGTAGGGTCACTGAGTTCAGCCTTATTGGGGTGGAGGTGCCTGGTGCCCACACTCCCCACCCTGTGGGAGGCAGCGCAAGGAGCTGGGGAGAGATGGCTCAAGACACATTCCTGAAGAATGAAAGGGCGCACTGTGTGGGAGACAGATGGGGCGGAGCATGGGCAGGGAAAGTTGCAGAGGTATCTGGAGAGGGGAATTGGGGGAGTGTGGGTACCTGCCACTTCCTCATCCTGTGCCCTGTCCCAAGAGTTCGAGGCTCACCTAGGTGTGGCAGAGTCAGGAGGCCTCTGACCCACGCATGGGGAAGGAGGCTCAGAGAGGGAAGAGTCCCTGCCTCCCCTTTGCAAGGATGGCCTCGGGCACATGAGCAGGAGAGGGTTCCTGCCTCGCTGCCTGTGACGGCCTGTCGCTGTGCAGGCCGCCAGCCCCACAGACCCCTAATCAAAGTGACAGCTCCAGGAGGCCTCCCAGAGCGGCTGTCCCACCCCCACACCTTCAGCATCCTGCCAGGGAAGCGTGGTCCTCCTGGCTGCCGCAGGTCTGAGACCTCACGTGTCTAGGAACAAAGCAGTGTGTTAAAGGCTCCTTATACTTTGCCTGGAGCCTCTTGAAAGTTAAGGTGTGACTCTGTTTTTCCGGAGCTGCACCCGAAGGGCTCTCTGCTCTGGCCCAGTCCCCGCCAAGGGCTGGGAAAGGCCTTCCGCGTGCCTGAGGTCTTCTTACCCCCACCCCTCACTGCAGGGCAGTTGCTGGCATCCTCTTACGGGGGGCCTGCCTCTCCCACACCAGCCCTCAGAGAGACGAGGAGACAGGAGAGATCCACAGGAGTGGGTGGGTGTTGGGGGGTCACGGCCTGGAGTAGACTCAGAAACAATGAGGCCAATGGAGAGCAGGTTTTTGGCTGGAGCCCCTAAATTCCAGGGTTCCTGGAAATCCGAGGACCCTTCATCCCTGCCCGAGGCACGGCCATCCCTGTCGCATGCTTCCACAGTGCTGCTCACTCCCTCAACAAGACGGTTAGAAAGGTCTGGCCCCATGACTGTCTCCCCCTCTAGACTGTGTGTGCCTGACCGTGTATGTTATCAACACATATGCAATCATAAAGATGCAAAGGGTTGGCAGGCACCAAGCACGTCTCTGTGCAGAGTCCCGGCACGGGCCAGCAGAGACAGATGACTGGAGGGACAGTGACTCACTTCTCCAAGCACCATATACCCACCTCTGTGAAGACTGTTATTATCTTGGACAAACTTGTCTGCGTGTGTATTCAGACAACTCTTTTTTGACAGGTAGGTATGCCACCTTTGAAAAATATGAATTCCCAGACACACACTGTATGTCCTCAATTACATGCAGAATCTAAAAAAGCGAGTCTTTAGACTGAATCCAGGTGGCTCAGTCAGTTAAGCATCTGAATCTTGATCTCGGGTCGGGTCATGATCTCACAGTTCGTGGGTTCGAGCCCTGCATCGGGCTCCATGCTGATAGCATGAAGCCTGCTTGGGATTCTTGCACTCTCTCTCTCTCTCTGCCCTTCCCCTGTGCACCCTCTCTCTCTCTCTCAAAATAAATAAATTACTTTAAAAAATTAAAAAGCCAGTCTCATAGAATAGAAATTACAATGGTGGTTTTGAGGGGCTGGTGGGTCAGAAAAATGGGGAGATGTTGGGCAAAGGGTACAAATTCCCAGCTTTCAGATAAGATCTGGGGATCTAATGCACTGCATGGTGACTATAATTAAAAACACTGCACTAGATACTTAAGTTGAGAGAAGATATTAAATATTATCAACACAGAGACTCCTGGGTGGCTCGGCTGGTTAAATGTCCAACTTTGGCTCAGGTCATGATCTCACAGTTCATGAGTTTGAGCCCCGCATTGGACTCTGTGCTATCAGTGTGGAGCCCACTTTGTACCCTCTGTCTCCCTCTCTCTCTGCCCCTCCTCTGCTCACACACTCTCTCTCGCAAAAATAAACATTAAAAAAGGTTATCAACACATGCACAATCATAAAGATGCGAGGGGATGGAGGTATTAACCTTATCGTGTATATGTGTAATTGTTTTATAATATATATATATGCATGAAGTCATCACATTGTACGCCTTAAGCATACATATGTTCCGTGTCAATGTTTCAGTACAGCTGGATAAGAAGTACAACTATGAATCCTCTGAACAGCAGGTTGCACATAGGTTTCCATAAAGATCTAATGAATTAGTGAGTGGCTTTTGAACTCAGACGTATATAGACACACACACACTCTGGAAACATCCATACAGTCAGATACACTCTTACTCAGAGTCACAGCGTTGGCGTCCAGCCCCTAGTGCTCAGGTGGACAGCAGTTACCAGCCATCAGACTATTCCCTGCCTTTGCTTTACGCAGTGACCTCCGCCTGCAATGTCCCTTCTTCCCATGCGCCTATTCCAGAGTTCAGCACATCCCCCTTCCTTCAGGAGGCCTTTCCTGGTGTCCCCAGGTATAACTACCCTCTCTCTTTTTTACCCACATGTGGCACCCACAACACTCAGCTGCTCTTTTTGTGTCTGTCTCAGACCAAAAGACGGACTCAATCCTGGCGCAGGATGGTGAGGGGTAGGACCAGGATTTGTCTCCAGTCCCCAGCACAGTGCAGGGAACACAATGGGTGACCCATGACTATTCACCAAAAGAACGGGCGGCCTTGGGGCACCTGGGTGACTCTTGATTTCCGCTTAGGTCATGATCTCACGGTCATGAGATCGAGTCCCGTGTCAGGCTCCACAATGAGTGTGGAGTCTGCTTAAAATTCTCCCTCACTCTCCCTCTGCCCCTCTCCCCAGCTTGTGCTCTTTCTCTCTCTCTAAAATTAAAAGGAATAAATAAAAATATAAGAACAGGCAGGCTTGTTATAGCCCTCTGGCAAAGCTGCCTACCTGGGCTGCAAAGTAGGTTTCTGGTGCTGCCCCCAGGAACCAGGCTGAAGTTCTGGCGCTTCCGACCTCCCACACTGGGCCTGGTTCTGAACCTTTTCTCCCTGTCAGCCAGCAGCCTGCCTCTCCTTGCTTCCCCCACGGCCCCTATGTGCCTGTCAGCTGGAATCACCCTCACGAATGCATTCACCCATTTCCCCCAGAAATCTGTCTTGTAGCCAGCGGCCCCTTCAGTGCTTAGAGCCAAACCTCTGCAAAGTCACCCCAGCCAGGGAGAGGCAGAAATCCCGGCCAGGAGTCCAGCGGCCAAAGGAAGAGAGGCTTCCCCTGCCTGTCCCTCAGCTGGAGTGTTCCACAGCTTGCTGAACCCGGCCTTCAGGATCCCAGGACACCCCACAGGTGAGACCCTTGTCAGATAGCCTATCCCTGCCAGAGGGCTCCAGATTGGAGAAATGCTGCTTAGGGGTCCTGCCCCAGAAGTCTCCCCAGGGAGAGCTCCCAGATCCCAAAAAGACCTCAAGAGAAGTCTTCAGCCCTAAAGACCCTCAAGATCCTGAAAGACCCCAAAGAGGGTTGTCCAGATGCAAAATAAAACTCTATGGTATCAGGGGGACTTCAGACCCTGAGACCCCCTTGAGGGGATCCCAGACCCAAGACCCCACAGAGAGAGGCCACAGACCCAGTGCCGCTCATGGAGCCCAGACCAAGCCTGTGGGAGTGGCGCCCCTCGACACTGACCTGGCCCGGCAGGGGTCTTTCCCAAGCTGAGCTGCCGAAGCCGCCTCTGGTGGGCGCGCCCCCCGCAGTGCACCTGGGCCTGGGCTGCTGAGTTCAGCTGGATGTTGCAGACATCACAGAGCGTGTAGGATGGCCGTTTTCTTTCCCGCTTGGGCTTAGGCAGTTCTGGGGGCCGAGGGGGGCACTCAGTAGCTCCAGATGTGGGCGGCTCCTTCTCACCCGGGGGAGATGGGCTCAGTGGCCGCTTCATACCTGAGCAGATAGAGAGGGAGACAAGTGAACCAAGGCTGGGTGTTGTGAATACAGAGAAGGAGCAAGAGGGGTTCAAGACTCAGGAGATACCTGAGTCCCGTGTCCCAGATGAAACTCCCCAGCTTTGGGGCATCCCCAACCCAAGGGTGGCAAAAGGGAGCGTAACGGGGTCCATTTCAACCAAAGCGGCGTTAAAATACAGGAATATTGGGGCGCCTGGGTGGCGCAGTCGGTTGAGCGTCCGACTTCAGCCAGGTCACGATCTCGCGGTCCGTGAGTTCGAGCCCCGCGTCAGGCTCTGGGCTGATGGCTCGGAGCCTGGAGCCTGTTTCCGATTCTGTGTCTCCCTCTCTCTCTGCCCCTCCCCCATTCATGCTCTGTCTCTCTCTGTCCCAGAAATAAATAAAAAAATAAAATAAAATAAAATAAAATAAAATAAAATAAAATAAAATAAAATACAGGAATATTGGGGCTCCTGGGCGGCTCAGTTGGTTAAGCGTCCAACTTTGGCTCAGGTCACGATCTCACGGTTTGTGAGTTTGAGCCCCGCGTGGGGCTCTGTGCTGACAGCTTGGGGCCTGGAGCCTGCTACGGATCCTGTCTCCCTCTCTCTCTGTCTCTCTGCCCCTCCCCCACTCATACCGTGTGTGTGTGTGTGTGTGTGTGTGTGTGTGTGTGTGTGTGTGTGTCTCAAAAAATAAACATTAAAAAAATTTAAAAAAAATACAGGACTGTCTGGAAGAGTGTCACAAATGCCTACACACCAAGAGGCTGACAGCTGGGGACTCGGCCGCTGGGCAAAGCTCAGAGAGGAAGACCTGGAGACCAGACTGGGCAGGCACCGAGGGGCAGGCGGCAGTGAGGTTAGGGGAGTCACGTTCGTGGAAGCCAGGGCCCTATTCTGGGCCCCACAGCAGGCGCTGACAGTCCTGATGCAGGCAGGCATGTGGCGCTTTTGCTGCAGCCGCTAGCCAGAGGGGTGACTGCAGAAACCCTACCTCCCCGTGTCCAGTGCCCGGCCGGGTGACATTCACAAACGTTGACAGTGTGTGAAGCCATCCCCACCCCGGCCCCACGTGGCTCCAGATGTCCCTTGCTGTGTTGGCGACCCAGGGCTGTGGCAACAGTTGATATTTTCAGTAGCGACCTGGGCCCTACTGCCTGCGTCTGCTGAACACAGCTTCTCCTCCCTCCCTCCCTCCCCCCTCTCTTGCAGACACATACCCTACCCCTCCATGCCCCTCATCTGTCACCCACAGTCTTCCCTTTCCAGCTCACTTCTCTGAAATTTTCTTGCCTGATTCCTCAGCCTCTCACTGGCTCTATTCTGGGGTGGTCGACCCCCTTTCTCACACCGAGCTGTGTTAATTTTCACTTCCTTCCTGGATCAGTATGCGTGCTCTCCGCCTGTGCTGCATCCTGGGGGCTTCCTGAGGACAGGGCCTGAGCCTTCCTCGTGGGGCCAGAGAATCCCTGAGGTCAGGGACCTGTGACTTCCTCGCCGCCCTCGGAAGGAACCAACACTGATGACCCCGTGACTTTGGACCTCTAGCTTCCAGGACCGTGAGGCCATGCATTGCTGTTGTTTGGGCCACCTGGTGTGTGGTACTTTGTTGCAGTAGCCCTAGAAAACGAATCCAGGGAAGGTCTGACTCTTGGGCTTTGGTAGGTGCCTTGTGGTTTCAAGGCAGCCGTCCCAGAAGCCTGGTGGGATGGCTGGGGTGCAGTACCGGTGACAGGCTCCAGGCGGCGCAGCGAACATCTAGCTGGAAGCTAAGAGGTGGAACTCTATACCCCTCCCCACAGGGAGGACCCCACTCCTCCACACTTTTGGGGGGAACCAGGCTGCCTCCCCACCCTGAACCACACCAAACCTCCTGTGCACTGTCTGGGGTCCGGGGCACAGTTCTGCCCACAAAGGGCACACTGGAAGGTTACTCCCCTCACCCTGTGACTGACCTCCCCCTTTTATGCAGCACTGAGCCCCCACCTACATTCCGCTCTCTCTCACCTCTAGGTGGAGGTCATCAGGGTTATGTGGCTGCCTGCCCAAGTCTCTCCCCCCATCTCCCAGCAGGAGGAAGGAGCAGGAAGAGAGTACAAGATGCAAGTGTTTTGCAGGTGTGTGTGTGTGGGGGGGCGGGGGTCCTACCTGCCAAGGGGGGAAGAGGCTTCAGGGGAATGAGATTTTCCTGGCCACGCCTAGAAGCACGGCCTGCCCACCAGCGAGGAGACAGGGGGTTTTTGAAATCTCGGGGCAATTTATGACAGGCGGGCTGAGGACACGGGCCACGAGAGCAGACAAATATCTGCCATGGGGCTGATTAAACCCCTGTGATATACAGCCTCTGGGCTCACAGGGCCTGCCTGGATTCCGGGGCTAATTGTGTTCCCCCGGCCAGGCTGCTGGCCTGCTGCGGCCTGCCCTGCTTGACCCAGCCTTCCCAGCTGTCCCTTCAGGAGCCACCCTGCTCCAGCCAAGCTCTGACTCCCAGCCAGAAAATGTGGAGGGGTGGGCATTTTTTAGGGCATGTACACATCAGTCTAACCCCAGGCCAGCACCCCCTGCCCTGGCCCCTATAAAGAAGCAGCACGACTCACCCTAGCTGGACCTACACTTGGACAGGACCTGGTTCACACGTTCTCTTTAACAGAAGAGGAAAACTGAGTCCCACGGTAGGGGAGTGGACTTTTTTTAAAGTACATGAAAAGACAGGGGCATCTGGGTGTCTCAGTCATCCGACTTTGGCTCAGGTCATGATCTCACGGCTTGTGGGTTCAAGCCCCACGTTGGGCTCTGTGCTGACAGCTCAGAGCCTGGAGCCTGCTTCAGATTCTGTGTGTCTCTCTCTCTTTCTTTCTCTGCCCCTCCCCCACTTGCACGCGCGTGCTCTCTCTCTCTCTCAAAAATAAGTAAACATTTTAAAAATAATAATTAAAAAATAAAGTACATGAAAAGACAGCGAAGAGCTGTTTCTAGAAGCTTCCTTGCCTCCCCCTTTACCCAGCTACCCAGGCCACCTCTTTATAATTACAGCCCTGTTTATTGAGAGCTTACTATGTGCCAGGTGCTTTACACATAGGATCTCTTTTAAGCTTCACAACAACCCCATGAGTTGGGCACTATTATTAACCTATTATCCCACTTTATGGATTCGAGAACAGGCATTGAGAAGTTTCACAGCCAGACCAGAACCTACACTTGTCTGACCCTGGAGCCCAAGTCCTCAGCCACTGCCCTATCCCACCTGTCCTTAAGGCCTGCCAAGCCCTCTTTTGAACTTCTGGGTGGGGCAGGGGGTGGTTAGGGGGTGGTTACAAATTCTGGGAAGGACTCCTGGGGACACCTGGGGGTGCCCAGCCCCTAACAGGCTGGAGGGCCAGACAGGGAGGTGCCACACCCTGGCAGGAAGGGGCCAGAGCCAGAGAGGCTGGGAGAGGGGGATGTGAAGAAAGGAGGAGAACTGAACCTGAACAGAGTTCTGAAAAAGACCAAGTGAAAGCAGAGAAAAAGTGCATGCATGTACTCAGGTGTCTGTCTGTCTGATTTGCACAGGAAGGGGGTAAAGCTCCCTGCTCCCACCTTCCCTGAGAAATAGTTAAGGGCTAATGCGGGGGGGTGGGGCGGGGGTGCTGGACGGTGGAGGGGGCCACCCTCTTAAAGGCAGGCTCACACCAGAGCTGGAGAGCTGATGGGGCCAGGGTTGCTGTCTGTCTGTCTGTGTGTCTGTCCATCCATACGGAGCTGGAGGGGGTGGGGAGTGGAGGGAACAGTCAGGCAGGACCCCAGGGCTCCTTCTCCACCACTCTCTTGCTGAGTGACGAATGGACTTGGGACTTGGCTTTCAGTGGGGCCCTCAGGCACTGCAGTGAGGCAGAGCTCTTGGCCTGCCCACCCACAGAGGGCTGGATGGAAAGGGACCTTGGAAGCTATAAGGTACAGAGAAGGGAGTTGTTTCAGATGCAGCCTGGGGAAGGGGGTCCTCAGGAAAGAGCTGCTTTTGCCAGAGGGTTAACGGGAGAGGAAGGTTCTAGGCCTGTCCCCAGCCTTTGGCAGGGCATGAAGGGTTCCCTCACTAAACCCTTAATGAGCCCAATTATACTCTGGTATTTTCCTCCCCGGGTCTGCCAACATCTGCCCTCCCACCTTTCCCAGCCAGGTCCCAGGCCCTGCCTCTGAGCGGGAGCCTGGCTGGCTGGCCAAGCTCGGGCTAGTCCCCGTTCCTCTGGGCTTCAGTTTTCTGTCTTTGGAGAGGGAGGATTGGGCTGGGCTAATCTCTCAGGTCCTTTGCAGGCAGTGTCGCCACTGAAGCACCTAGCAGCTGTCTCTGAAGCAGGGGTAAAGAGAAGGCCGGGTTGTATCTGTTTCTGTCACCAGAGAAAGGCAGGTGGGTACGGGGAAAGAACTGCCCGCGGTGAGTGCCCACTGCCCTCTGGGCCACTGTACGAACACCCTCTCCGTTAACCCTCACAACAACCCCGTGAGGCTTTACAAATGGGGAAGCTGAGGCTCAGAGTCAAAGAGAGAGGCAGGTGAGTAGGACGAGTTCTCTCCCATTTACAGTGCGGGAGCAGGGGGTGTACCCTAACAGCCCCCATCCCAGTCGCTCACAGGATCACCAGCAGGGGTTGGGGAACCTGCCCCACCCACTGACCCAGCTGCAGAGAGAAGTGTCTGGAAGAAGAGAGGTCTTGTCTGTTCTTGGCCTAGAAGAGTGTGAGCCTTCCTGGGCCCAGCTGCCCCCCTCAATACCCCACCTCCCCTCTCCCAAGGCTGACACCTGTCTAGGGTGAGCAAGGGGGAATAAGCCACTTCAGTGCATGGCCACCACAGGGTGGCAACCACCCCAGCCATCCTGTGGACTCAGAGAGCTGGCGTCACCCCAAGGTCACACCCCAGAGGAGCCAGAGGCCCACACCTAGAGGAGTAGGGTGGCCTGAGAGGCGCAGGAGGCCCTGGGATTGGGCAACAGCTGTTCCAGATGTCAGGGGCCAGGTGGGGGGTTTCCATGAGGCAAACCAAAGTGTCCGTGTCTGTCTTCCCCTTCAAAGTGGTGACAGAGGAAGCCCATCACCTTCTCCTGGGGGTGCCGGGTGCTGGGGATTTCAAGAGTGAACTGACTAAGAGGTGCTGAAAGTCAACACTCAGCCCCAAGGAAAGGAGAGAGAGGGCACGAGAGGAGAGGGAGAGTCATGGTCCAGAGATGAGGTCACCGTCTCCCACCACTTCCCCTCCCCCAGTCTGCCCGGTCCTCACCCCCTATTGGCTGGGTGTCCCAGGGGGGCCTCCTGCCATCCTGACACCCCCAAAGGCAGGGGCTGCCTGTTCTGGGCAGCGATACTCCCTCAAAAGACCCTCAAGCCACCCTCAGGAAGGAAGTCCTTCTTGCTATCTAACCTGCATCTCTCTTTGCAGGGGCCACAGTGGCCACACAGCAGCTGCTTCTAAGATTGTGATGGTGGGGGTGGTAAGGAAGGGAATATTAGCCTCAGCACTCCTTTTCCTAGCCTCCGCTGCCAGGCAAGGCCTGGGAAACCTGACTCGTTGTGCAGGAGATCCCCTATGCCCCCTCCCCCCTCTCTTAGCACCAGGGTCCAGGATCTTGGTTCACTGGCCTCCTTGTCCACAGCCTGTTCTCCCCATCCAGGCCGAGTGGTAGCTCCCCCAAACCCTGTTCCCTGCCGGTGATGGCCCCACCATCAGCACTCCCAAACTAGGGCTGGGGGGTTTGTCCTGGGAGCCAGAGGGAGCTGGAGGGAGGATGGTTGGGAGTCCCCAGACTGTTTGAGAGTTGTGGGTGGGAGGCCAGCCAGGAGGCTCCAACCTATGCCCATTGCTGAAAATGAGGCATTGAGCTTGAGAGGGGAAGGGAGGACAGAAAGGCCTCCAATGACTGGGGATCATGAGAGTGGAGAGGGGTGGTGAGTGTGCTCTCTGCACCCCTCAGAAGACAGCAGGAGACCTCCCCTCCCCTACTCCCTCCATTCTATTCTATCCCAGGGGCTGATGAGGGTGGGGTGATTTGGGGGTTCTCTCTAAACTCCTTAGGAAAAGGGGAATGATTTTGTCCAGCTCCCTGTCTCCAGACAATGGTCCCCTCCTTAGGGTGGGAGTCTCACCCTCTCTGCTCTGTGGCTCCCAGCCTCCCTCCCCCTAGGGGAAACTGGAAGTCCTTCTTGCCATCACTCTTGCCCCCCTCCCAGCGTCCGTGTTTGGCTAAGCTGCCGTTTTTTGCCTGCCCCCCCCCCCCGCCCCGCTGCACCCACCCCCGTCAAGGTGGGGCAGGGTCCTTGCCGCTGCCCGCAGCCCTACACCCCCACCTCGGCGCGCGCGGGGCCCCCTCAGGCGCTCAGCCCCAGCGGCGCTCGGTCCGGGATGGGGACGGAGCCAGGAGTGCGGGCCCCTGCCCAGCGCCGGCGCCTACCTGAAGGGCGCTGCGGAGCCGAGCGGGGCTACATCTAGCGGCCCACGGCCATCCGCCACCCAGGGCGATCCGGATTCCCGGCTCCTGGAGGTGCGTGGCGGAGGAGTCCCGGCCTGCGAGTCCTGGGGCAGCCGCCGGTCTCCCGAGCCCGCCCCCCGCCGGCCCGTGCGGAGCAGGTGCCAGGAGCCGCGCCGCTCCGAGCGGAGCGCAGGAGAGACCCCGGAAAGGAGTTGCGCGGCGGCTCTTCCCGGGAAGAAAGGCGAGGGGGGACCAAGCGATGCTCCCTGCAAAAGGGCTGGGCCCTTTGGTGAGTATCCTCCCTACTACCCCTGGCCTGCTAGGCACAGAATGCCCCTCAGCGTCTGAGGGGTCCTAGAGCTCCAGGAAGGGAACCCCAAAGTGGCCACGTCCCACTGCTCTGCTGTGATCTCCCCCGCCCTGCAAATTGCCCCTTTTTTGGGGGACAGCTCAGAGAGAAGGAGGAAGCTTACATTCAGGGAGCACCCACTGGGTGCCAGGAGGGATCGCATTCAATCCTCATAACCACTCTGCCTGAATTGGTTTGATCCCCATTTTACAGACCAGGAAACCGAAAAGATTGGGATGTTAACTGGCCCAAAGTCACACGGGAAGTGAGCACCAAGTGGGAGACTCCAGACTGCTCCTAGGATCCCCCTCTGGGGGTCTGGGGCAGGGGGAGGAAATTTCACCCGTGTGTGTGTGTGTGTGTGTGTGTGTGTGTGTACACACACACACACACACACACACACACACACACACACACACACCTGGGGGTCTTTTCTGATTTCTCCCAGGGAGTCAGTGCATGGTGTCTGGCCCAGAGTGGGGGCACAGTGCAGGAGCATGAAGCCAAGCAGGGGAGGGCAGGGGCTGGAGGCAGGACTTCTGGAGAGTGCTGTTAATGGGGAGGCAGTAACAGGGTCAGAAAATTAGTCTCAGAGGAAGGAGACAGAAATGGTTCTTGTATCCAAAGAAGAGGTGTCAATGCTGCTCACCCCTGGTTGGGTTGGGCAGGCCTCCTGTGGACCAGGCCTGGAGAGAGGAGGTCCCACCATGAGGAGCCCTGGCCATACCCCGCCCACTGGGGCAGGGCACCTGGCAGCCACTCAGTTTCCCAGAACTGCTTGCTGGGCCTCACACCCACCAACTCACTCCTGTCTTGAGGCCTTTGCTCCTGCTGCTCCCTCGGCCTGGACTCTCCCCTGACCTCCGCAGGGTTGTTTCCTTGTCGCTCAGGCCTCAGCTCCGATGCCGCCTCCCCAGGCCCCGTTGCCCTAGGGCCATTATTCTTTGCTCCAACCCCTGCTTTATTTCCCTCTTGGCACATCTCCCAAGATGTCATTCTTTTGCTTGGACACTTACCTGTCTCCTCTGTGAGGACACAGTCTTTATTTCCCAGGTGCCTAAGGCACCAGCACAAAGTTGGATGCTTAGCAAACAGACGCCGGGTAGACAGTTATGCATGAGTTCATGTCCACTCTACAAGCAAATCCGCAGTGCGTTGCACACTTCAGCTGGGTGAAGTGGATGCTGTGTGAATTATATCTTAATAAAGCGGCTATTATAAAAAAAAAAAAAAAAAGCCCATCCGGCAGCACACCCGCCCTCTCACTTGATCCAGTCACACCTCTGTCCGTCCCAGTCCACATCCTGTGTCTGTCCACGGAGAATCACAGTTGCTCAGATTTGGAAGGGGTCTGAGAGGTCATCCTGTCCCTTTTGTAACTTGCCAGAGTTACCCTCTGGCCTCTGCTCACACATGCCAATGACAGGGAGCTCACTGCCTCACAAGACAGCCTATTCCATTGTTGGAGGGTTCTCAGTGACAGAAGTATGGAGGCCTGGAAGCTGTTTCCCTGTAACGCTCACGCTCACGCACAGGCCCTAGATCCGCTCCTCGGTGGTGCTGAAGGAATGCACACCACCTTCCACAGCCAGCTCAACATGGCTGGCAGCCTCATCCTAAGGGGTCTCTTCTCCAACTGTTCTTCCCCTGACATGGCCACCTCCTCCAGGAAGCCCCTCCTATGTTCTTCCTGGACACCTTGTATTGGTCCCTAACACGGTGTTTATCACACTGTATTGACGTGTCTTCCCCAAATCCTGCCCCAGCCACCCCTCTGCACCAAGTGGGGTAGTTCCAGGCTTTTATTTATTTTCTTCCACCCAACACCTTGCATGGTGACCAACTGAGCTGAACTAAGCAACTTAATAAACATTTGTTTCCAGGGGCTTTATTATCCTAGTCACATCCCTCTAAGCTAATTTAGGCTTTCGATGTCCTCTTTTAGGACAGAAAAAGAGAGAATCACTCCCCTGATCCTCAACCCTGTTTTCTCCTAATGCTGCCCAGTCCTTAACTTTTCTGCACTCTTGAGTCAGCTCTATACAGAACTGAGGGTCCACGAACTCCCACCCCCCAGGGCTATTTCACATGATATGCTGGCAAGTTCAGCCACCCCATCTCGTCGCCAAGAGAGTGATTTCTTGAACTGGGAGCACCAGGCCTTATGCTTAGGCTTACTGGCGCTCCGTTTCTGCCCAGCCTGTTGAAATCATTCAGCAGGAACACAGGTGCCAGCTTAGTGCCACCGCAAAGACGTGGCTTCACCTAGACACCTGGGAATAACATGCCCCTAAACTCCAACCCCACACACAGACAAAAACATTGCCATTAGTTGAGGCCCTTCTGTATTCTGTATTCTTCCCACACCTTTATCCCTCCCCTAGCCCTGAGGAGTGTTCCTCTTCTCCCTTTGAAGATAAGGACAGGGAGGCTCTGAGAGGTTAGTTCACCTGCTCAAGGTCACACAGCTAGAAAGGGGTAGAGTTGGAACCCATCTGGTTGACTCCAAGGTCTAGGCTCTCTTTGCTCCATGTCGTGGTGGCTCTAAAGGCCTTATCTCAATATGCTGGTGACTTTTCCTGTAACCTCACTTGTGGGGTGAGGAGGAAGGAAGCATGGAAAGCATTTTCATGAGGGCTGGAGGGGCCAGGCCGTGCTCCCTTGCCCACTTACCACTCGTCCAAGGAGGGATTCAGGCCCTGGGTATTGGCTTCCCCTGGCCAGAAAATGACCCTTAGTCTAAATAAAGCTGCTTAGTCTCTAGTTGGGCCACTCAATTCTCAGGGCAGCCCAGTCTCATCCTGTTATCTCCTCTCCCTCTGTCTTGTCTGTGAAGAATGTCCAGCCCTAGAGCAATGCTTAGCCCACCAAAGGCAACCAATACTTATTGCTGGACTTGAGGAAAGAACCGCCCCTCACTGTGAGCACCAGAAACGGAGTGGGTTCCTTACTCTGGCTGTGTGGGCTTGGGCAAGTTACTTTCCTTCTCTGAACTTCGGTTTCCTTATCTGTAAAACAGGACCATTAATACATAACAACACACAGGGTGATGTGAGATCATCCCTGCAGAGTGCCTGACGTAATATGTGTCCAATTAATGAGTATCATTAATGAGGTGTTATGGTCCCCGCTTGAGAGACAGGGCAGTGGGCTCAGAGGGGGAAGGGACTTACGTAACCCATGGTACCAGCTTGGAAGCAGCCTATATAGGACAGGAGCCTGGTTGTGCCTGCCTTAAAGGCTTTTTCCCAGCCCCACGGGGCCTTCCCTGAGTGCTCAATAAATTTAATTTCTACCACTAAATTATGAGATGGCTACGCTAATCATTCCTACTAGTGACTAATACCCAGAGCTCCAGCTAAAGCAAAGCCCGTAGCAAAAGGGCTCAGGCTTCTATTCTGATCATGGCCCCAACTAGGTTGGGGTGTGCAGAGTAATTCTGGGCCCCCGGGTTCCAGGAGGGTGAGAGAAGCCTTACCCTCAGGTGGGCCTGTCTCTTCCACCACAGGTCCTTTCTATGCCCACCAAAAGGACAGAATCACTAATGGCTTGAACAAGTTCGCCATGATCCCTCCCCCAATGGGGCCAGCCTTTTGCCTCCTAAAATAGCCCAGAGCCACCATGTGCCCAGGGCGGCTCCCCACTGGTTGCAAATCCCCCTGAAATTAAATCCCCATCCTGCCCCAAGCAGGATGGCACCACCTCCAGCCCTGCTGAGCTCCAGGGCTGGCCAGGCTCCCCCCAGTGGAAACTGGGACGGTTGTCCTTCACGGTGACCGAGACATAAATCCCCAAATAATGAGACAGGCGCTGGGAACACAGAACCAGACACGGTGTTAATTGGTTTACTTCTGGGCAGGCGTGATGTAGAGGCAGTAGCAACAGGCCTCGGTTTCCCAGCCAGTAAAATGGAGTGGGGGGCTGTGTTGACTTCCGGCGTCCCTGGCTGGGGTTTTCTATGCCCTCTGACGGGTCTCCCACCCAGATTCTCCAGCAGCCCTTCTTACTTTCCTAGAACACTAACTTCGCATATGTAAAAGGGAGGAAGTGGGGTCCACTTGTCCCGGTCTTGAGGTAGGGAGACCCAAATTATCCTTACCGTGATCTAGAACCACCTTCTTTCCACTAAAACCAAGCCGAAAGGCTCAGTCCACCTCGGCACGCATCAGGGTGGGGGTGGGGAGCCGGGAGGGCCCAGCGTAGCCTTCCTGCTCATGGGATGAGGCCGGTGATGGATTCTTGGACGAGCATGAGGGCCTCAGTTTGCAGTGATCAGGATGAGATTATCACATTAAACTTTAAAAGTCTTTGCTCAAAAAGAAGCAGCAGCTGACACCCTTGACTCCCCCAACTGCCACCATCATCCTCTCTTGGATCATGGCTGCAGATGCTGGCCACTTGGTGGCTCCACTGCACTGGGCTAGAGGCAGGGGGATGGACAGAATGACCTCTCCAGGCCTGGGCTGCTCCTGAGTCGTGGAGAGATGGCAGGGGGAGGAGCCAGGGGAAAGGGATGAGCCTTGTCTGTGGGAGTAGTTTGCAGGGCCTCAGGGGAGCCCAAGAGACTTGGGATCAGCACTTATTACAACTTTGCCACTTACTATCCTGTGACTGGGGGGGACACGCCCCTTTGCTCCACACCTCAGTATCCTCATCTGTGAAATGGGGACAGCAGTAACAGTAACTACTACTAACTCCCCCGACCCGAGGCTGACAGCTGAGAAGATTAAATAAGATAACATATGGACAATTCCCTGCAAGCTGGAAAGAGCCACTGCGGTGTGAAGGATGGCATTGTTAGTTACCGCGGGAGGGACGGTGACAAGGCTGCAGAAAGAACTTCCTCACGGCTGTGCATTGGAAACCAGTGGGGCAAGAAGAGAGGGGAGACAAATGGGCCTGGGGGGAACCCCCAAAATGTCACCCACGATGCCCCCTCCCATCCAGGGTGCCCATCCCCGTGTCCAGACCGACCCCCTCCCCTCCTGCCCATCATCTTCCCTCGCAAGGCTGGCAGCCCATCCCCAGTCTTTCCCAGTCCAAAGCTGTATCCAGCTTGTGTTTGTTGCCAACGCAACGGAAATTATTTCAACCTCCTCACCCAGCTTGGCAAAGCTGCCTGGGTTGTATAGGAGAGGCTGGAGCTGGAGGAGAGGAAGCTGGGAACTGGGGTGCCCACAGCAGGGTGGCCCCCTCCCCAGAATATTAACTTCGATAGCAGCAATCAAGAAGGCAGTCAGCCTACTGGGGGGACTTCCCCATGCTGCCCCATGGGAGGGAAGGGAAAGGCTGAAGGCCCCGGGGTCTCACCGGGACCTTGGCTACCTTCCCTCTTACTTAAAGAGCTGCATTCAGAGCAGGCCGGGAAAGGCCCTGACTACCAGCCAGGATCAACCCTGCAGAAATTAAGATCTTTGGATTTTCCCGACCCACCCTTCATTTCCTGATGCTCTTATTTAGTTAGTTTGTTCAACAGAATCCTCCCACCCCAGCCCACCCCACCAGACCTTGGGGCCCTTCCCCTTCCTCAGTATAAGAAGCCGAATCCAGAAGGATGGAGGCAGGGAGAAGCTGAAAATGGCCCTGAGATTCCGGGGTCACCCTGAGCATGAGGGAGGGAGAGCCTCCAAGCCCACTGTGGCTGAGGGAGATGGTGGGGTGGCCACGGTCCACCTTGCCAGCCAGGGAGAAGTCCCGACCACATCAAGGAGTCCTCCTCTCAAACTGGCTGGTTGGTGGGTGGAACCACATGGCCGTTGCAGGCCATGAAGGAGGCCTTTCAAAACCAGCTGAGAGGTTCCAAGAATGCTCCTGGGATGGGCTTTGTCAACATGCCCCATGCCCCCCTCCAGATCCTCTGTCTGGCTTCCTATAGCAGGGCTGCTCAGTGACCTTAGCCGGGGAGGGGGAGGGGGCATCATGGGACCCGGGACAGAGACCAGGCTCTGGAGTCATCAGACTTTGGGCAAGTGGCTTCACCTCTCTGATCTGTAAAATGGGCCCAACGGTATCTACCTCGTGCGATTGTTGGGACAGTTAAGAGATAATGTAAGGAGAACGCCTCCCTTTGTGCCCAGCACAGAGTTGGGGCTCAATGAACTCACTAAGGAAACATTTGTCGGACACCTACTATATGCCAGGCCCTCCCTCCATTCCTCGCCCAGGGGACCCAGCACTGAACAACAGTCCTGAGGAGCCCTCAAGGAGCTTGCCAGCCAGGGACAATGGTCACAGCCACTAAATAGCTAACCACACAGGTCAGGGAGGATGAGTGGCCAGGAATAAGCCTCTCTCAGGAGGGGACAGCTCAGCCTAGACCTGGCTGACTTGAGGGACAGGCCTGCCTGAGGGTCCTCGACTGTAGCTGCTCACTGGAATCACCTGGGCAACTTTGAAAACTTCAGATGGCTGGGCCCTCCCCGGGGATTCTGACCGGATGGGGCTGGGGTGGCGCTGAGGCAACAGGATTTGATTTAATTTCTGCCCAGGTGATCCTGATGTACAGCCAAAAGTGAGATCCCCTTGCCCTGCACTTTCCCCAAGTGCCTGTCCATGTGAGTATCACCTGGGGAGCTTGTCCGGCATTGCAGGCTGGGCCACAACCTTAGGGGTTCAGATTTAGGGGCCAGGCTAAGGCCCAGCATCTGCCTTTCTAACAAGCACCCAGGTAATTCTGAAGAGCAGACAGGTCTAGCGATGTGTCTAGGAGAGTAAGTCTCAGGTCACAGCTTGGCACGGAGCGCCCCCCACCACGGACCCCAGCCACGCCCACACAGGACCACCTGCCACATTGGTTCCCACTGCCCCATCTCTGCCCTCAACCTGAGAAGTGCCTCCTTTCTCAAACAGGCAAGTCCCGGGCATGTTCCTAGGCTTATCATGAAGCCTGAAGGTCCCCACCGCTATGGGCGTGGGGTCTGTTTCCCTACTACCCTCGCTCGGCCCCTGGGCCCAAGCCCCTGTGCCATTCTGTCCATGCTTCATGCCCGGCCAGACCCTGGGCTCTCAGGGGTAGGGCTGGCTTCTCCAACCACATGGCGCTGAGCCTGGCATCCCACAGGGTATGCCTCGTCTTAGCTGAAGGAGTACCAAATCTACCCCAGCCTCTGCTGGGCGCACTTGCCCCCACAACTGAGCCACAGGTGGGAAAGTTGTGACCCGCCCTGAGAGATTCGTGCTCCGCTCCTTCTCCTGGGTCTCTGATCCCGGATTCCTCTTGTGGAGTCTGACTTCTCTCTCTCCTATTTCACCCTTAGCCCTGCCCTACGGGCCAGGCCCTGAGATAGGAGACATGGCCCAGTTGTGCTCCCCAAGGCAAAGGTGTGCCAGAATATACCCCTATCCCTGCTGAAGAATCAGGGTCACCCTACTCCAGGCGCCTGGCATGATGCCCACCCCTTCCTTTTGGGAAGCAACATAGTGTAGCCATAATGCCTGGGTTAAATCCCACCTCTGCCACTTCCTGTGTGACCTCGGTCTGTGCCTTGGTTTCCCCATCTGCAAAATAAGAATAAATAGTACCTCTCCTAGAGGGTCATTATGGGATTAAATGAGCCAATGGTCATAAAGCGTTCAGCAAACAGGCACATGGTAACCACTGTGTGTGTTTGTTAAATAATGTTTAAAAATACATGATTCTCTGAAGGCCATGCTTTCGTCCGTCAGCAAAGTGGGTCCTGACAATGCACCAGGTCTGGAAGGCAGGGATTAAGATCCCATTTTACAGGCGAGGAGACTGAAGCTCAGGAGAGAAAGGGATGGTGTCAGATGACACCCAAGCCTCGGGACTGTGGCACTTCAAGTCTGGTCTCTCCCAGCACCCCTGGGCCCACCTCCCTCACTCCTCAGGCGCCTGCCCTGGCCCAGGTGGGCTCTGTGCCCTGCACTGACAGAGGCCCCTTTGTACCCCTGCCCAGGGCCACACCCTGAGCTCAGAGCAACAGCCAGACAAGCGCTCTGTGTGTTGGTCTGTTTTGCCGCCAGGTCTGCGGTCACCCTGGCCGCTCCAGCCACGTGCTCTGGCTGGGCGGATCTGAGGGTCATCCCCCACCCCTTCCAGCCCCCCATCTCAACCGCGGCAGGGCATCCCTGACCCTCCCTGGGCTGCATTCAGCCAGGAGGCAGACTGGGAGGCAGCCCCAAGGAAAACACCCCCATTCTTGGTCTCCACCCTGTGCAAATTCCAAGTGACCAGACTCTAAGGTGTCTGGGGCCCCAGAGGAAGGGACAGGCAGGAGCTGAGGGGGTGGGGCATGACATGGAGGTTACTCTGGTTACCCTTTCTATCTCCCTAAATCTTTCTTCAATCTGTTTGCTTCTCTTTACCACCTGGACTGGCATGACAACCTCCTCACTGGCCTCCCTGCCTCCACTTCTCCATCTCTCACCTTCCCAGTTTGTTCCCCACGTCCCAGAAGGAGCCTTGCAAAAAGGCAAATCCGATCACATCCCTCTCCTGCCCCAAATCTCCAAAGGCTTCTCCCTCACCTTAGAGAATTCCTATCGTAGCCTGGAAGATCTGGCCTCTGCCCACCTCCCCCAAACCCTTTTCCTCTTCCAACCTTCCTTTCCACTGGCTTCCTCCCACAGATTAATGGAGATATAAATACAAGTCTCTGCCTAAGAATATTACCGGTAGAGCTAACACTGATAATGGCTAGAATCAGATACAAAAACACTCTTTATTGGCTAAAAGGGACAGAAGAATCCAGTCTTGACCACAAATCTTGTTTAAAATTTCAACCTTCCCAAATCAGATGAGTTTACCCAGTCACACAATGGCTGAGACTAAAGTCAGGAGCCTTTGACTGATGCCACATCGACTGACGGATCAAATCTCGGCAGCAAAATTTATACAGCATTGATGCCAATGAAAATAATTCCAGTAAAATTAAAATGGAACGGAAAAAAATGGAAATGTGTTTAACTGTACCATAGAGGAAAAATTGAAAAATCTGATCAAGAAATTAAATCGGATGAAGAGTTCAAACTGGAAACCACTTGCTAAAAACATCTTCAGTGCTGGTATGTTTGGGTTTACAATGTTTGCATTCAAAACATCTTGGGGTCAAAATGTCCAGGTTAAAAGATCCTGTGCCCCTCTGATGTTTTCTTACCACTCCCTACACCGCTCATGAGAACTCCAGCCACACTGGGCTCTTTCTCTCCCCAGAGCACAGCAAGGTCCTCCTTCAGAGCAGAGCATATTCTCAAAACCCATTCTTTCTGCCTGGAACACTCTTTTCCTCCCAGCTCCTACCTCCCCTACTTGTGGCTGATGCTGAAATAACAGCTCCTGGAGATGCCTTCCCTCACTTCCCTCCTTAAGTCAGATTTCCTTCCTGCCTCCTGGCACTCACTCTTCGCCCTGTCTTATCCCCTCACCTTGAATTCCCAGGGCAACTTCACCCTGTCCTATTCCCCCTTGGAATCCCCAGGGCAAGCCTAGCAAGTCTAACACATAGTAGGCGCTCAGTAAATATTTGTTGAATGAATGGATAAAACAGTATCACTAGGGTGAGGGGCAGGGGAATGGGTTGGAGCTTCCAAGGGCCCCTGGAAGGGAAAAGGGCAGGGCAGAGACATATCCTTCCATTCTACCTTTATCCCCACACCCCAACCCCTCCCCCCCACCCCCCCACCGCCACCTGGCCCTCTTACTCCTGACACCAAATTCCAGAGGAGCCTGTTAGCAGGAGAGAGAAGAAAACAATACCAGACCTGCTTCATTCATGCTCCTTGTTCAGCTTCCCAAGGCCCAGGTCCCTGTGCCAGATGGCCAGCTGCCCCCCTCCCTAACCCCACTCCCACTTTTGGCTGTGGGCCGCCGGGCTATTTGGGGAAACTTCCTGATGTCCCCTCTGGCCTTTCCACCTCCACCCCTCATCCTGAAGCCCCGGAATAGCTGTCCCAGCCTCAACCTAGGAACAGTCGCGTTCCCAATTAGCACCCAGATGGTTGAAACCATGTCTAAAAGCTTCTCCTGTCCCTCTCCCCTCAGGAAGCTGCTAACTAGGGCAGCCGATCTCGGAACGAGGTCACAAGAATGCTACCTGCCCTTATAATCCCCTCCCAACCGGAGAGGAGACATGGGTGGAGATCAGGAGTCTCCATTGCAGGCCAGTGAAGACAGAGGAGATGTGGGGGAGGCTCAAATGCAGGGAGAAGTGGGTTCTTTTTGCCCAACGGGCAGCTCTGGTGCAGGCTGGGGAGTGAGGAGTCCTGGGTTCGAGTCCAGACTCCACCTCAGTGGGGATTTCGTTACCTCTCCAGGCGCTCAGAGGGCAGGATGATGCAGTTCTATGTATGGGTCGGTACCACAATCCAGGAATGGACCTCAGCATCCCAGGGAGGTCATTCTGGGACAGGTCTTGGGAGGCCCTGAGCCCATTAGAGCATCATTTCTCTGCTGAAGACTCACGCTAGCTCTGGCTCAAGCCTCAGCTGTAAGAGCGGATAGGCGGGGGGGGGGGGGGGGGGGGTTGGGGGGCAGACCTTCTCCCACCCTCTGAAGACCATACCCCATGTGCTCCTCTTTGGGAATCCCCTGGAGAACCCAAGGGATCCAGTTCCCAATACCCTCCCCTCAGTGAGGGATAGGGGTGGTGAGGGGTGTGGCTCACACCTCCCCAACTTCCCCGTCCAGTGAGAGGGGGGTAGCCAGCCTCGGATGGAGGAATCACAGACCGAGACCAGGAGGATAGAAAAGTCTGGGGCCTGAGGATAGAGAAGAGGTTAGTGGGACCTGGGGGAGGGCAGTCTGGCCTCTTGCCTGGGCATCTAAACTGGGGAGAAGTATCTGTGGATTCGGCCCTCACTCCACCCAAGGAAACCTTAGTCAAATAAACAAACAGCCAACACAGCCGCTCCTGTGCGAGAGGCCAGGGCAGTGGCGAGGAGAGGCCCACTGAGGTGGGGATGCCCGAGGAGAGAGCAGGGAGGCTGTTTGGGCAGGCCCCTCACCCTGGGGCAGTCAGCGGAAACCTCTGGAACAGGGTGGGGAGTAGCCGGTGGTTTGGAGCAGGAAGCGGGGGGCCTGGGTGGGTGCGTGGGGCTTGGCTGCTTCGAGGGAAAGAAAAGTATCAAGTCCAGCCCCACTCTGGTCAGCGCCTCTGCGGAGCGGGGACTCCAAAGCCCCAACACCCTTCCTTCGGCTCCGGGTCAATCAGATCAACCGGACAGACAAGGGGTTCTCCTCTTTGTCACTCTGAAGCCCCAGCCCTGTTCCCAGTCCATGACCCTGGGCCTGGTGGCTGAAGAAGGAGTCTGGAGCCAAAGCCCCCCAAGTTCTGAAGTTCTTAACAGAAGACGTGGGGGAGGTAGGCTGATGTCCGTCCTCTCCCGAACCTGATCCTACTCTCCCCGCTCCTCGCCTGGCAGAGGAGCAACCCAGAAGCCATAGCAGCACACACACTCCCACCCCCACTCCCCCGCCATGCTTTGTCACCTTCTTCTACACACTCAGAGACACTTGGCTGTTCTGTCCCTCTGGGACGCCTCGTGAGAGGAAGACAGAGATCTCAGAGGCACAAACCCGACTCAGAGGCAGAGATGGAGAGCTGTAAAGACAGAAAGATGAACCTGAAAGACGTCTCACAATTGGAGACACAGAAATGAGAGACTGAGGGTGAGGAAGTGTGTGTGTGTGACAGAGATAAAAGGGCAGAGACACGCAGAGAAAAAGAGACTTAGAAAGAGAGAGACAGAGGTGCTCATACAGAGAAAAAGAGAGAGAAAGACACACAGAAAAAGAGATGGACCAGAGACAGGGAGGGAAGAGAGACGGAAATGACAGGCACAGGAGCTGGGAAAGAAGGACTGAGCAGAGAGCACGCGGGGGACACAGGGACAGACGCACTTACACGCTGGGAGGCAGAAAGAGGCTCACAGAGCTACACAAAGACAGACAGACTGAGACTCAGGGCCTGGGGACCCCCCTGACAGATTTGGGGGACCAGAGGTGCCAAATGTCAGGTCCAGTGGGTCTGTGGGGAGTCCCAGGAGGGCACTGCTGCCGTCTTCTGTCCCCGGCACTGAAGCGCTGCAGGCATCTGGCCCCCAGCCACCCTCGAGTAAGCCAACCCGTGGCCACTGGAGCTGGCAGGTCACCCAAGGTGAATGAAAAGTCACCGACCGATAGGGGAGGGTGACACGGTGGCTGTGGCGAAGGCACGCGGGTGGCCCAGGCGCACACGTCAGGGCGGGTCTGTGGGGACCCAACCCCGAGATTGCACTCGGAGCCATGTTGAGCGTGCAACCGTGAGCCGGTGCAAACGGGCACGTGTGCCTGGCCAAGCGAGGGCATCTGAGTGTGAGCCTTCGACCAGTGCCAATGAGGCCAAAGCGGCAGGTCTGACCCTCAAACAGCCCGATCACAATGGATGAGCGTCAGAGACGGCCACACAAAGGCCACGTGTCTCTCTCCCGCGAACAGACGGTGTGTTCAGGTGCCATGGGGCACTCAGCTGTAGTCGAGACCAGTGTGCCATTCGTTCCCGCCGGGGATGACTCCCACTGCCTGGCCAGCTGGCCTCCACGCTCTTCTCCATCCAAAGCCCAAGACCTAAACTTACAGGAGGACCCTCGTTACAGACCCACGGCTCCTTCTTGGCTTCGGGCGCGTCTCCCTCTGAGCAAGGCAGCGGGAAGGGTGGTGAGGTCCAGCTCTGACCTCCCCCCGGCCCCCACTGTCACATCCATCCCCCATCCCGCTGCAGCACCGCTGACCTCCTGGGGCCCAGCAGGGGCCCATGCCCTGCCCCCACTCAGGAGAAAAGCAACCGTGCCCCTCTCATCCATTCCCTCTTAAGCATCACAGGACATTTGAAAGACACTGTCCCACTTTTGGGGTGGAGAATGAGGTCAGCAGGCCCAAGTGGGGACTGCTTGTTAGTGACAGCTGACAGTCTTCATGTCACCTTGAAACTCCTTCCTGGTCCAGGTGGGCGTGTCCTCTGCCCAGTTTCACAGGGCGTGCTGCTTTACTGGGGGGCAGCGCGAGCAGGGAGGCAGGGAGGAAATTCACTAAATACCAGTTTCGGTCACGGATGCTGCCAGGCCCACCCTGAACGTTTGCAGGGCCTGGGGCAAGCCAACAAACTGAATTGAAATATGTTCTAACCTCCCATCTTGACAAGTACACTCCATAACAACCTGGAAGACCAGGTTCCAACTTAGATTTCTCTGACTCCCGGGACTTTTGCAGGAGAATGACGCTATGGAGGGAGAGCTCCTTTCTGCACCACAAGAGACCCAGATGCGTGCGTGTGGACACTGAGCCTCACATCCTGGCTCCGTCCTTACACCTTGCAAACAGCTGCCCCTTAGCCATCTGCAGTCGCCCCTCAGGCCGAGGGGTCCACACGCTAGTGACACGACCTACATTGAGAACAGGCCTGGGGTGGAGGCTTGCAGGGGCTGGGAGCAAGCTGGGTGACCATCTGGGCAGGGACTTCCGGAGTCACAGGTACGGGGAATGTGATCTTGAAGGGAATGCACAGGTTCATCCCCTTGGCCTTCCTGACTCCTCACCCCACAGGGAGAGGAATGGCCAGAGGAGGATGAGAGCGGAGCCCTTGAAAGCACCCAGTGAGGGCAAGGACACTCCCTCCCCTGCCCAGGTTTAAGGGTGCTTACTAGATCCAGCCTTCCCAGCAGCTTCCAGAGCACGGGCCAGGGACTGAAGCTGCCTTTGGAGGGCAGCTTGGACAATCCCCAAACAGGACTCTCAGTCACTTGTATTATTTATCTTCCTGGAAAAATTTAGTGAGGCTTGATCCCAACTTGTGGATTTCTGGAGGTGGGGAGGGCAGGGAGGTGATGACAAATGGGGCATTTTTTTTTTTTCAGTTGGTTCTCTAAGCCAGTCTGTTCCCTTGAGGCTTAGCCCCAAGTGGGCTCCTGCTGCCACTGGTCCCTGACCTGTTGGGGTCCCTCTCTTCGCTCTGGACGCAAAAAAAAAAAAAAAAAAAAAAACCACGGCGACTGAAAGAGAAGGAGGAGAGGGTCCCTGGGCAGCCCAGACGAGGCCAACGCGGATCCAGGAGCCAGCAGGGGGCAGGGGCTGGAGGGGTGGTGGTGGTGAAGGGCACTGCTCTCTCTGGCCAAGTTTAAAAAAAACCTTCCAACCCCCACCCCCACCCCCTGCAGATCGGCTTTGCTGTCCTACACGGGAGGGGACACTTATACTTGTTGAGCTCTTACCAGGCGCCAGGCAGTATGCAAAGCGCTCTACATGCGTATTCGCACTTAATCCTTACAGCCACCCTATGAGGTGGGTTCTATTATTATCCCCATTTTACAGGTGGGGAAGCAAACTCAAAGAGGTTAAGTAACTTGCCCAAGGTCACACAGTAGGTACAGGTGATAGAACTCAAGTCTAACTGACCGCAATGACCCCACTCTTTCCACTACAGCACATTGCCTTCCAGAAGAGGCAGGCACAGAAGCAGAAGGGATGAAGGTCAGCTATGAGAAAGAACTTCCCAACAATGACAGTTTGTGTGGTGGGAGGAGACAATGGAATGGGGAAACTAGACATACAAAAGAAGCCCTCCCACCTAAGTTGGATCTCCGTCCGTGAGCTTGTGATGATCTCTAGAAGGTCTTGGGGTCCTGGCTGGATCCAGAGGGCAGCATCCTGACCTTTTTTCTACAATCTGGGATCCTCTGCTGTACCCCAGCCCAGCACCAAGGCCCGGAGTCTGACCTTCCCTTGTGGCTCAGAGCTCTGAGCATGACATCTGAGCTGTCAGTCCAGGACCTCCTCTTCCAGGAAGCCTTCCTTGAGTACTAGGAGGCAGGACCCCTTTCCTACAACCCAAATCCCAACACGGAAGGTACAAATGCACCCCGCGTCTGCAGTAAGGCTCCCTTCTGTGATCATCTTCTCCGACTGGCTCTGGGACATGAACACAGAAAAGATCTACTCAGTCCCCCGGCTCTCTGGGTTCCCCAGACCTTCTGGATGATCCCCTGCTCCCTCAGCCGCGTTACCCACGTGTATCTGTACCCAGGTGTAACAAACGATGCGGACGCGCCCTGGGTTTACGGGAAAACCCAGGTCCCAGCTCAGCTATGTGCTCTTATCTCATTTACCCACAGAACAGAAGCTGTTTGCTTCACCCTATCCCTCCCGAAGGGTGGGAATAGGATGCTACACTTGGATGAGGCACGGGGCACCCGGAGTCAGCGAAAGGGTCCTCACCCGGAGCCCTGCAGTCACCATCCCCAACCCGCTCTCCTTCAGAAAGCTGCGTGCCTAATGCTCTGTCTCTTCTCATCCCTCAGAGCCCACGCCGGCATCAGGGATAGCCAGCCAGGAGCCTCTAAACTTCGCCAGAGTTTTTAGTCCCACTAGCTAGATGCCGAGCGTCGGGGCGCGCAGAACCAAAAGGGTTGTCCTCACCGTCTCGTGGGGCCCCCCAGTTTTGAGACGAGGGCACAGGACAGGTGGAGGGGGCTACCTTGTTCTCCCGCGCTGCCCTCGAGGTCCTCAGCGTGGACCAGCCCGCGTCGCTGACTTACCTGCAGGGCAGAGACGGAGCCCGCCGCGGCCACCTGCTCTCGCTGCGCTCGGGAGCGCCGCGGCTCCCGGCTGGCCGGGGGAGGGGGCGGGGCCCGGCTCGGGGGGCGGGGCCGGGGAGAGGGAACCGCGGCGGAGCCCCTCCCGGAGCCGCGGTCGGGTACGGTGGGCGGGTTTATTCAGGGGGATCGAAAGCGAGGAGAGCTTCTGGGCCACTAGGGAGGGTCTGGAGCTGGGCTTATCGAAGGCTGAGAAGGTAGGATCCCCCCGCTTCGGGCAGCCTAGCCCACATGGCCTGGAGGGAGTGACCACGTGAAGACCCTTCACCAGAGGAAGAAAGCCTAGGAACCCCTCCTTGCCTGAGTTCCCCCTTTCATCCTAGCTCAAGAAAGCTCTCCCAGCCTGGCAAGGTGGGTGAGAGGACACCTCCTCTGAAGTCAGGGTCCCCCATCCAGGGGTCAGCTGTGTAGGGGTTCAGGCCACTGAGGGGACCATTAGGTGCCCAGGTCATCTTTATCCTCAATCCATCACTCCTTGCAACACCATCCCCTGCCCCCAACACCAGCTCAGGCCCCTCAGCTGTCACTGTTTAGCCCTGGAATGACAGGCGTCCAGACTCCGTGCGTCCAGCCGCATTCAAGGCCATTGAGCTTAGCACCCCTGGGCCCCTGCCACCCCCCCCCCCCTCTGCCCCCAGTCGCTAATTTTATTGACCTGAAAAAGGCACGTTGCTGGCAGGGGAAGATAACAACTGAAGGCGAAGTGGGGACCGGATGGGCAGAGGACGGGCCCCAGGAGGTGGAGATGTGACAGCAGGGAGAAGAAGGGTGACTCCTGGAACCAATGCTGAGGGATGCCTCCTGGAGAAGGTGAGGAGGAAGAGAGGCCCCGGGGAAAGGGGTTCCCTCTGGGGCAATGGAGGCCAAAAAAGACTGGAACTGGACTTTCAGCCTCAATCAGACAAGAGACAGATCCAAAAGGAGGTGCTGGGGAAAAGAAAGTGCCTTATTTCCACCTACCCTTAGGCAGGACCCAGGATGTAGCAGGAAGGAAGGAGATTAGACGGCAGGAAGGACTGCCATCCTGCTTTCAAATCTCTGCTCTAGCCCCCTCCCTTCCTCTTGAAGGTGACTCCTGCCTGCTGGGCCTCTTACTACAGAAATAGCCCTTTCCCTGAAGAATCAACCTAGATCTTGCCTTTCTTTTTCTTTCTTGTTAAAATGAGAACAGAAAATGTAGGCCTTTACGAGTTCCCCCGCTCCAGTGCCTACCTGAGCACCACCCCTCCAATCCTGGATTCTCAGCCTCTCCCCAGCCCAGGGAGGTGACCCCGGGGCTTAGGAGAAGATGGAGGGGTGCTGCTGGGGTTGGAGACTCTCAGGAGTTGGAGGGGGCAGGGGGACCATTCTGGATGGCTCTCAAATGGAGGCTTGGGGTGCTCTCTCCAAATAAGATTACCTGAGAGCCATAAAGAGGGGTGGCTAAAACACCACCACCACCACCACCACCACCACCACCACCACAACTTTTAACCTTAAAAATATCAGATCGGTGCAGGGAGAAGGGGAGGAGGGAGGAGGGAGGGAATACATGGGAACAAGGAAACTTTTGAGGGTGATGGCTATGTTTGCTGTCTTGATTGTGGAAGACAGATTAAGATTTATCAAATTAGGGGTACCTGGGTGGCTCGGTCGGTTAAGTATCCGACTTCAGCTCAGGTCATGATCTCACAGCTCATGAGTTCGAGCCCCGTGTCGGGTTCTGTGCTGACAGCTCAGAGCCTGGAGCCTGCTTCGTATTCTGTGTCTTCCTCTCTCTCAGCCCCTAACTCACTCGCATTCTGTCTCTGTCTCTCTCAAAAATAAATAAACAGGGGCGCCTGGGTGGCGCAGTCGGTTAAGCGTCTGACTTCAGCTCAGGTCACGATCTCGCGGTCCGTGAGTTCGAGCCCCGCGTCAGGCTCTGGGCGGATGGCTCGGAGCCTGGAGCCTGCTTCCGATTCTGTGTCTCCTTCTCTCTCTGCCCCTCCCCCCTTCATGCTCTGTCTCTCTCTGTCTCAAAAATAAATAAACGTCAAAAAAAAATTAAAAAAAGAAAATAAACATTACAAAAAATTTTTAATAAAAATTTATCAAATTATACACTGTAATTACGGAGTTTATTTTATGTCATTTATACCTCAACAAATCTATTTTTAAAATACCATAACTTTTCTACACCAATTTTCTACTTCTTTATTTTCAATTTATGAGGAGCCTCCAAAAATAGAAGTGGCCTTGGCAGGGAAGGAATGTCAGGGGGTCAAGGGAAGTTGTGGTGATTGCTAGTTTAGTGGGGCTAGCCTCCTGCCTCAGTTTCCCTCCCAATGCCCCCCAACTCTCACGTCCATCTAGTGCACTGGAGTATCTGTGAGTGTGCAGGGAGACTGAGGCTGAGCTGTGGCTCTCCAGTTGCTTCCTTGGCGTGGGAGTCTCAGCCAGCCTGGGTGCCCGGGTTCGTCTGTGGCTGGTCAGCAAAACACCCGGAGCTGGTGACTCAGACAAGAGGGGCCTGGGCCCGGGCTTCACCCCGTGGAAGACGGCAGCTGCCACGGATTCTCCCGCCCCCTGCAGCCTGAGCCAGGCACTGCAGGGACAGGAGGCTCAATCCAGGGAGAAGTCAGACAGGTTCTGGGTACAGTGTTGCAGGTAGTCAAAGTCAGGCACGAGGAAGGGCACGCGGGACCACTTCTTGGCCTGGACTCTCCCTCGGGGTGTCTCTAGAAGCATGCTGCGAACTTTGAGCGCTGGCAGCTTCACTGACTTGTAGATCATCTGCAGACCCCAGGCCTGAGGGTGGGACAGAGATGGCTGGTTTGGGCCACCGTCCTCAGACTGGGCTTTTCTCCTCAAGTTGGGGGAGGAGAGAATCATGCATCCATGAATGCAGGGCCTGGGTCTCCCACCTCAGAGCCGTCTCCCCAGTCACACTGTTAGACCTCTCTCCTCAGATGAGGGACTCCTGGGGCAGAGCTGCTTCCCCCATCCCCGTGAGGATGTCCTGATGGCAGAGGCTGGGCCTCCTCTCTCAGACTGGGGACTTCTGAAGACTGGAGTTCAGGGCCATGGCCCCAGTACTTACCTCCCCACAGTTCCTGCAGTGAATGGCACCCCCAGGCTTCCAGTCCTTGAAGGTTCTGTCGATGACCACAGGCCCCCGGGAGACAGTGTAGTAGATCCTGGAGGGGAATGGGAGGGACCACAGTGCTCAGGACGCCCCCCACTTAGCCCCCGATCTTGTGCCCTCCTGCTTGCTGGGCCTCCACCTGGACCTTGGGCTTTTCTGACTGCCAAGAGGCAAAGAGACTTCCCAGGGCCAGAGGACCCAACCTTCAATAAGCCCTGTCTGTGCTGCCTCGTTGCATGCCCTCCAACCAAGTTCAGGCCTCAGGACTACCCACCGGGATGATTCCAACTACCCCCCAACAGATCTCCCTGCCCCACCCCTCCATCCCATTCCATCCGCACTCCCAACCCACGCCATCCTTCCGCCAACTGCCAGGGTGATCTTCTAAAAATGTAAATCTGACCTTGACACTCCCTTGCTCAAAATTCACCCAAGACTCCTCCGTGCCTCCCAGACAAAGGCTAGACTTTCAGGCCTGACCTTCAATGCTCTCCACAGGCTAGTCTGTCTTCTTCAGTCTCATCCTTCATGGCCTTTCCCACTCAAACCAACCAGAATCAGTCCCATCACACCATCCCTGCCTGTACGCATCCCCCCTTCCAGCCCAATCCAGCCTGCAAGTCCTGGTTGAAGTGCTACCTCCTTAAATGAGAGAGCCTGCATGGAGATCTTTGGCACAATGGCCTGGCACACGGCGGGTCCCTAATCAATCCTTAATGAATGGATGGACGAATGGAGGGGGGCAGAAGGTTCCCCTCTAGGGGATGGAGGATGGCAGAATGGCTCAGGGACAACCAGCCCTTCCGCCTTCAGAGTAGGTAGGACGGCGGGGGTTCGGGGGGAGGAGTTTGTGGCCCCTCAGCATTTGGTGTCCTCAATTCCAGCTCTTGCTCAACCACATAGTGGCTGTGGGAGCCTGGACAAGTCATTTAGCCTCTCTGAGCCTCTGTCACCTCACCTGCAAAACGGGGTGGCGATAAAACCTGTCCGCAGATTCGGTACTTGTCAAAACGCTGTTTAAGCTCGCAAACCCTCAGAGCTCTGTCTGGATGGGAGGGGTTCCCGGTCCCCCATCCCGCCTGTGCCCTCCCTCCCATCCCACTGGCCCCTCCTGCTGGTCTCACGAGAAGTTGGGGTTCACGTTGACGTGATGGGCGCCCTCCACCTTCCGCAGGTCACTCCCGTGGCCCACGGCCACCATGCAGTTGATGCAGAGAAGCTGCACCTGCTCGGCCAGGAACTGCTGCCGCTGATTCTCCCGCTGGGCTGCCTGGGCGGCCCGCTTGACCAGGGCTGCCCGCTGCAGATCCCGGATCTGGAGTCGGAAGGGGACACGACATAGGTGGGGCCCCCAGAGGCCTGCCCCCCGGAATGTGCTCAGGGAACAAAGGGCTCCTGGAGGCCTCAGATCGTTAGTACCCAGAAGAAACTTTCCTCAACCTTCCCTGGGGCTTTTAGAAGCAGCTCTGTGGAGGAAAAGAGTATGGAACGGGGGCATGGTGGGGGCATGGTGGGGGCATGGTGGGAGCAGAGCGAGTGTTGTCACTGAGTCTCTGCCTCCTCTTTGGAGGATTTTGTGCAAAGCTGCTTCTTTGGATCGAACACGGGGCATCACTAATAATTACGCTGGATAACAGGTGTAAACGGGGGCCGTCCCGGGCAAGGCTGGATGATGGTGACCCTGCCTCAGGGGAACAGATTGAAGTCCTGGTTCTGGGCTTATTTTGTACATGTGTCTTTGTCCCTCCCTCCCCCCGCCTGGTGCCAGAAGAGTTGTAAGACAGCTCTCACAGATGCACAAAGTATTTGGTGATGAGGAATTAAAAGCTCAGACGAGGCCTGTTCTCAAGGCGTTTGGAGAAGAACCATTGCCTTCCCTGGCAGCCCCACCCTTGGCCTTTACACTTCACGTCCATTTAAGCCTTCCCAGGTGGACCAAGTTAGCCCCCAGAGGAAGAGGGAGCAGAGGGGTGTGTGTGTGTGTGTGTGTGTGTGTGTGTGTGTGTGTGTGTGTGTGTGCCCCCAGAGGAAGAGGGAGCAGAGGGGGTGTGTGTGTGTGTGTGTGTGTGTGTGTGTGTGTGTGTGTGTGTGTGTAGACCTTCCAGGCAGAGCATCCTCAGCCCCCCTCTGTCCGCAGGGCATGCAGGCTGCTCACAGACCTTGGCCTGGTACTCGGCCTCATCCATCTTCTGCACGGCAGCCACGGCCCGCTCCATCAAAGTCTCCAGCGCCTCGTTGGTCAGCTCCCGCCGCAGCTCCCGACTGCCTTGGGTCGCCACAAACGAGTACACACTCTGACCAGCCCGGGCACGGCCCCTCGCCTGAGGAAGGAGATAGGGAGGAGCCTGAGCGGGCCTGGGGTCCCACAAGGATCTCTGAGGGCTGTTGGCATCACGGTGTTCACACACCTGGACCATGGAGATCTCGTTGGTCAGGAGCCCATAGCGCACCACCACATTGCACTGGGGGATGTCTAGCCCCTCTTCCGCCACGCTTGTAGCCACCAGGAGGTTCAGGATGCCAGCCCGGAACTTCCGGATCACTTCTTGCTGGTCTCTCTGGGGTGGAGGAAGAGAAAGAGCATGGTAGGCCAGGTGGGTTCAGGCCCGCCCTCCTGCCAGCCCAGCCTCACCTGGTTCCGGTTTAATCACAATCCTGGCCCCTTTCCCTAGGGAGCCTGAGACTCCACTGCTACCCCCAGTGCCTTGCCCATCTTCCCAGGTGACCACCTAACCCCTGTTTCCCCTAAGGACTCCTAAGGATCCCCACCCCTTTACTCTAGAGCTCTCAGGACTTCTTCTTCTCTAGCAAGGGACCCCAGAGCTCTGATCCTCTGTCCTGAAAACATCCCTTACCTCTTTCCCTACAGATCCGCAAGCTTCTGCCTCTCTGCCCCCAGGGACCCCCAGATGGGGGAAACCTTCAGTACTGGGGATCTCAGTGTCCACCTCTCTCCCCCAGTTTTCTGCCCTCTGCCTGGGGAGAATCAGTCCCCCATATCTCTGTGAAGACTCTGTCCCCACCCTTTCTCCCCTAGGAACTCCTTCAGCCCCGGCTCCTTTCCCCAAAGCCCACACCTGGGTCATATGGGTGTTCTGGCTGCTGTTCCCAGCCCCAATCAGCAGGTCAGCCCTGATGTCCAGTATCTGCAGGCCCGGCTGCTGCTGAAGCCAGAGCAGGAGAGAGTGAGCGCTCTGGCGGGTCTGGGTGAAGAGGATGCCCCGGCAGCCGTCGGAGCTTCCGAACTGCTCTTGTAGGATCTGTTCTAGCATCTCCAGTTTGGGGTTCTCCGGGCTACGTGTCGCCAGGTCGGCCAGCTCATTCTTGTAGTCTGCCAGAAAAGCCCAAAATAGAGGCACAGAACTCAGGCGTGGAAGTGGGCAGGGCAATGGGAGAGGGCGTGGTTCACAGGGATAGGGCTGCAGGTGGAGAGGGAGCCTGAGGACCTCAGCTCCTAATTCCCCCTGAACGGCACCAAAAGGACCCACCCAGCCAGCCAGGCTTCCACAGGGACCTACAGTATAGAATCCTTTGCAGACATACCTCACCCAGCACCCCTCTTTAACCCAGCTACCAGGATGACACTTGACCTTTCCATGTTGACCTCTGCCACCCAGGATTAACTAACTCAACCTCAGGTCTCTTCAGAAAGATCCTTGCCCCCCCCCCCCCTTCAGCCCCTCAGCCTTGCTGAGGTCTCTTGCATTAAACTTTACCCTCTGACCACCTTGCTTGCTCAGGTTAAAGGTACCACACACCCCAGACTTTCAAGGGACAGTCCCTGAACTCAATGGCTTTTTAAAAATCTTTGGCAGTATCATGAATTCGTTTTCATAGCTATGCAAACTTCCACAGATGAGGGCATACATCTTTTGCCCTATCCACGGCCTCGACTTTCGGTTAGAAAAATAGGGCCCCAGTACCCTCACTGGCACCCTCCCAACCTGTGTTGACTCCTGTGCCCCAACCAGTACAGTTCCCACGAGCCTCACCATTGAACTGTGCCAGCAGCCAGCGCTCGGCATGCAGGACCTGGGTCTTAGTGGCGCGCTCCCTGTCGTAGAACTCCCGCAGCGAGGCCAGTGCGTCCACAGCACGGACCGTGTCGTGGATGAGCAGCGCATCGTTGTAGCGCCGCAGGTGAAGCGCGTACACCCGGCGCTGCTGGAGCCCGGCCTCGGCCGCTGCAGGTGGGCCGAGGGCTCAGGGTTTGAGCGGCCACGCCCCTTCAGGCCTCCAGCGGCCTAGACTCCGCCCCCCGAGAGGCTAAGCCCCGCCCCCAAAGGCTCCGCCCAGGCAGGTCCCCGCCTCCTTGCCCTCCGCGTCCACAGCCCCTCTCACCATCCTGGCTCAGCTCCACCACCTGCTGCTCGTAAGTCTGCGTCCCGAAGTCCCGGCTCAACTCCGGCATATCCAGGCGGTTGTGGATTCGCTCCATGAGCTTCTTCAGCATGTCCCCAAATGGGTCCTGGATGAGAAGAGGGAGTGAAGGGATTCCCATACACATGGGGGAGCAATGAGCACCCAACGGGAGCGCCGATCTCCACGTGAAGCCTCACCGCTCCTGCTGCCCCTGACCCGTGGTGTTTGAGAAGGAGCTCCGGAGGGAGGCCTGCCGGGATGTGAATGAGTCCCGACTGGAGGCAGGGGTCAGGTTGCTGCCCCTGGTTCCTGTTCTGCCTCCACCCGCTAGGTGCCCTTGACCTCTGGCCTGAGAACAGCAATCTCTAAGCCCTTGTGCAGCCCTGTCATAGCAGACGCCAGACAGTGTCTGCACCGTGGGAGAGCCTCAGCACAAAGTGCTCCAGGTTTAAAGTTTGCAAAGCACCGGACAGGGTGCTGGAGGGTTTTGACAGGTGCCCAGAGAGGCGTCGGAGTCAAACCAAACAGCAGGCTGTGGGCATGGGCTGCGACTTCCCCATTTCACAGAAGGGAGAAACAGAGGCTCGGATATAAACGCAAGTAACGGGAAGTCACAGAGCTAGGGGAGGTGGAATCAGGGCTCAACCCCAGGTGCCCTAACTTCATGTCAGCACCCCCCCCCCCCCCACTCCCGTATCCCTCCTTCCACTCACCTGGCTGCGCCTGTGGCAGAGGTTGTACTGTTTGCAGGGCTGAGGACTGTGCTCCTGCAGCTGGGGGCGGTAGTTCTGGGGTGACATGATGCGCCACGTGTCCAGGTTGGCACAGAGCTGGGGCAAGAGATGGGGGTTCACCGGACTGGGGTAGAGTCCTATGAGGACAACGGGCAGAACTTTGGGACAGGACAGGTCCCAGCTACCACTGAGCAGGGCCATTGGAAGTGGGGATTCATTTACTCAACAAAATATTTATTGCTCGTCCTCTCTGGGCCCAGTGCTTTTGGAGGCAGTGGGGATCCAGAAGGTCTTATTTTGGTGTTGGGGAGACAGATCGACAAAGCAGGAAAGAATAACAGAATGAAAGGGCTTCAGGCCGCGTTAATGAGCTCTGAGGAGAATGAAACTCGATGATGTGATAGCGTGCAGTGGGGGAGGTCAGGGAAGAACTCTGAAGAGGTGACAACTAAGCTGTTCCCTGAAAGGCAAGAAGGAGCCAGACAGGCCAAGTGCAGGGGGAAGGGCATTCAGGGCAAAAGGAACGGTGACCACAAAGGTCCTGAGAAGGGGGACAAGTAGGACATGCTCCGGAGACCTGGAGAAGGCCTGTGGGGTAGGGGTGAGGGGAGTGTGCAGGGAAATGAGGCTGGGGAGGTAGGCAGGGTTGGGTCGGATGGAACTGTGTAAGCCACAGTAGACAGATGGGAGTCTATTCTAAGTGCAGGAAGAAGCCACTGGAGGCTGCAGCTTCAGTGACAAAGGGGCCCAGACGGTCACCCAGGAGAGCCTGGGTAGGGCTGGTGGGCATGGGGCAGGGCAGGGAGGACTCTGGTGGCGGGAGGGTCATAGGAGCCAAGCTGACCTGCAGGATGTGGTCAATCGCCCCATCAAGTGTGGACGCCCCACCAGTGCCTGGGGAGGCTGTGAGACCCAGCACCTGGGGCAGGGGCCGTGTCCTCTGGAGTTTGTGCTGTAGATACCGGCTCAGGATGATGTTGTAGACGGTGTCTTTGTGCGTGTGGTGACACTCATCCACCACAAGCAGGGAGAAGGCTGGGGGCGAACACAGGGGAAGGCTGTGACCTTTGCAAAGCTTTTCCTTCCCCATCAGCTTTTCTCCATGTAGTCCCCACAGTTCATCTAACTCCTTCCTCCCTTCACAACCCACAGCCAGGCTCCAGAGACCGGCCGAGGCAGGGATGATTTACCTCGATTTTGCAGATTAGTAAACTGAGGCTCAGCAGTGGGGCTGAGGCTTGCCCCAGATCCTGCATTCTAGCCAGATCTGCTTCTACTAGGGTGTATGCTGGGGTTTGGCGAATGGGGATCCCCTCACTCCCACAAAACATCCCAACAGCCGTACTAGGAGAGATGCCCTGGGGTTGGCAGGTCGAGGTGCCTCAGGTGTGTACTCTTCCCCCTGGCTCAGCCCTCACCGTTCAGCTCCACGTGCTCCTCCTCCTCGGGGCTGGTCAGTGCCATCTGTAGCAGCTCGGCTGTGCAGATGAGCAGGTCATGGCTCCGGGCCAGGTGGCCAAAGCCAGCTCGTGGCCCCATGTCCCCACTCAGGGTTATAATGGCCCAGCGTTTGTCCAGCATGTGGCTGAACTCCTCGCAATGCTGGGTCACCAGGTGCACCTGGGGGTGGGGAAGGAGTCAGGGAGAGGAAGCTGGATTGGGGCGATGGGGAGGAGGCAACGTGACCCCCAGGAACTGGCTGGGGACGGGAAGGGGAGAAAAGCCAGGTGAGCTTAGAGGTGGCCACAGCAGCCCTGGAGATCTGGCGGGCTTTGTGAGGCACCTGAGGAGCTGAGACCCCAAGGAGGGGAGAGCGGGCTACTCACCCTGTTGACCAGTACGACCACCTTGGCTCCGTCCACAGTCTCTAGATGCCTCTTGGCCACATAAGCAGCTGCCCGGGTCTTCCCAGCCCCCGTGGGCAGCCATATGATGATATTCCTGCCCTCCAGGGCAGGCATGATCACCTCCCACTGGTAGGGTCGCAGCTCCCTTCTGGGAATGGAAGGAGGCTCAGATGACTGGCCATCCTGGCTCCCTCCCCGCTCCTGGCCAGCCCACTCTGGTGCAGAGCCGTCCCCGTCCCACTCGAGGGAGGTGGAGCAGGGCACCGAAGGGACCTACCTGGAATCTGATCTGATCATCTGAAGGGGAGGCGAGTAACACAGACTACACTTTACCCCTGCCCTGCCAGTTCTTATCTGCACCACCTGCCGAGGCAGAGGGTGGTTAGCCCCAATGCCTGGTGTTGGTTGCCGGCTCGGGGTTGTGCTGAGATAGGAAACAGAAACTGAAACTCAGGGGAGGAGCCAGCTCTGTCAGAGATCTGCCTTAGAAATCCCCGTTGCCTGAAAAACCTGCAGGAAAGCACCCTTTCATTCCTCCGGGGTCCTACCGGCCCCTCCTCCAAGAGTGGTCTCCACCCCACCCCCCACCCTTCTGAATCAGCTGTAACCATGTCCACCCAGGTGAAGGTGGCCCGGTGATTGGGACCGCTGCAGCACCCACACCTGGGCAGGAGTGGAAGTAGGGCTGTGGCCAGGCAGGTGCCATCGTCCCAGGGGCGTGGCACTAGGTATGAGGCTTGTTGGGGAGGGTGGCCCCAGGACAATCTGGAGTTTAATAGACTCCAGCTTGTAGGAGGTACCGGGAACAGGGTCAGCCTGTTCAGGCTATGGACTCTACCAAAGAAACAATCACACAGAGGGGAAAAAGGAAAAAAAAAAAAAAAAAAAAAAGAGCTTTATTGTTCCCTCTGAGGGATTAATGCCAGGAAATGAATGGTCCCCAGGTCCCCCACCCCTGGGGGAGACAGACAGAACTGTGCAGGGTGAGGCATGGCCACTCCAGTCCCAGCTGAACTTCCAAACCCTGAAGCCCCCTCCCACGAGCTAAAAGTGGCAGTCTTAGCCCTCAAGCAAACAGTGGGCCAGGCGAGGCCGAGGCCTCCAGGACTTCGTGGCTCTGCGGGGACAGGGCTGGGGGCCACCGGGGCCGGGCAGGGTTTATCCTCTAGCCACCAGCCACTGTAGAGGGGCTGAACCCCAGATCCAGGAGATCCCTGCCCAAGGTCAGATACAACGGAGAGTGGGACAGAGCTGCAGGCTTGGGGGTGCCTGAGGATCCAGAAAGGGCTGCAGGGCCCGGGGCTGGAGTGCTTTAAGCTGAGAGGAACCTGGGCGCCAGGGGCACCCCTCAGGATGGGATCAGAACCCAAGGTGGAGACATTCCAGGTCAAGGCTGCGGTCCAAAGCCAGAGGCTACTTGTCAATGAGGCCCCCCTCCTTGAGCTTGAAGTAGAAGAACTTCTCCAGGGCGCTGGCACAGCGGCAGTACTCGCTGTCCGGGGGGTTGTACTCGCGGCAGTTGGCAATGACCCGCTGCAGGTCAGCCACAAAGAGCTTCCGGGTGACATAGTAGCGGCTGCGCAGTCGCTCCGTCATGGTCTTCAGGTCTGGGGCAGCAGGAAGTAAAGGCATGCTTTTAAGAGGCTGAGGCGAGCGGGGCTGTGGGGTCCAGTGAAGGCAGGAGTAGATTTGGGGGCCAAAGAGGAAGGAAAGGGTTGGAATGGAGTGTCCTCACCAATAGGGAAGCGGATGACCTCATAGTAGTCAGGGGCCTCTGACTTCTTCACAGGCTCCATGAAGGGCCAGGCACTGGGGTGTGACTAGACAGGAAAGCTGAGCTGGAGCCAGGCCCACTGTGCCCCAAGCCCACCTCGTGACCGCCACCCACCCCAGAATGGGTCATAAAGCCAGAGTCGCTGATGCAGGCACCCCCAGAAGGGAACCTGGTCTCCCCACCTTGATCTGGGCCAGCAAGTTTTTGAGGGTTGTGTAGAGCTGGTCTGGATCCTTCAGCTCCTTCCTGGGGTGAGAGACACCACGTCTGAGGCCCTTGGCCCTCTGCCTCCCCCAACACCCTCTCCCTCCACACAGCACTCACCCTTTCTCCTTCCCCAACGGCTTCCAGCCTGTCTCTCCTGCAAAGTGGGGAGTGGGTGGGGAGAGCATCCCTAAGAATTCGAGAACACATACCGAGCAGGGTGCCCCCTCCCCCAGCAAGACCCCTGCTCACGAATGCCGGGGACACTCTCCACAGGGATCTGCCTCACACCCTCCTTGAAGCAGCTGAGCCCGGGGTAGACCTTTCGGATCTGGGCTTGTTTGCGCTCAATCAGCTTCTTGATGATCTGAGGGAAGGCAGCGTCTTGAGGGGCCGACTCCAGTCCCAGCGGAAACCCTCCCAAGGGCCACAGTCAGAGGCCCTGCCGCTGAGTCCAGGCGCCTCGCCTCCTAACTTCCTTGGGAGGCAAAGCAAGAACCAAGATCCCGGCCCACCCCAGGCCCGGCTCACACACGCACATACCTGTGGTACACACCCACACATGCGTGCCCTCCCCCACGTGCACACGGGAAGCCCCAACGATGAGTGCACGCACATGTGCACACACACCTCCTTCTGCTTTTTGATGATGTGGGACAGCTCCGTGTAGGGGATCCGGGGATTCAGCTCACACTCCATCAATGTTGCACCCTCATAGTCCTTAATGTAGCCCAGGTAGCGGCTCTTGGGAACCTTGATGTCCTTGGAGAAGCCCTAGGGAGTGGACAGTTATGACCCAATCTGTCGACGAGGCTTTTCCAACTTGAATAGCTCTTCCCCCAGGAGTCTCTGAGGGGCGGTGCAGGCCTTGTCTGTTCTCCCGGGTTCCTGGATCCCCTCCTGTGGTGGCTGGTACAATGCTCTGTGTTGTGTGAGTTCAATCACTCTGTCCCCAGAAAGGTTCCAGGTCAGCTGCCCCTCCTGACTCCCTGGCAATGTTTCCCTGGATGGGAAACATTCCTCCAGCCTGCCCTACTGCCCTCCAGGCCCTCACTCTTCACTGGGGCAGCAGCGCGGCGGGTGGGGGGGGGAGGAGGGGCAGGAAGATGGGCGAGAAAGATCTCCTCGCAGGTGCTGGATGAAGCAGGGGACATGAAGGGACTCCCATTCCGTCCACAACAGGGGGATGGACAGAATGACCCCTAGCCCCAGGCAGCAGGCAAGCGTGCAGGGAGGGGAGGGTCACCTGCTTTTTGAAGTAGCCAATGGCGTACTCGTCGGCATAGGTGAGGAAGTAGAGAATGTTGTGTTTGATGTGATACTCCTTCAAGTGGTTCATCAGGTGAGTCCCATAGCCCTGTGGGGGAGGCGAGCAGGGCTTACCAGGGGAGCCCCAGAGAGGAAGGAGCAGACTGGATAGGATGTAGAGACAGCTAGGGGATCCTGGACATACAGGAGAAAAGACAACTGGCAGAGGAAGGGGAGTTTGTGGGGAGAATGTGAAGGAGACTTTCTGAGCCAGGTGTGGTGCTTGGTACTTTACAGACCAACTCTCAAGTCAGTCCATGAGGTAAATATTATTACCTCCATTTTTATAAAAACAAAAACAAAAAACTGAAACTCAACTATGTTAGGAAACGTGTCCAAGGTCAGACAGCCAGCCACGGTTAAGGCCAGGATGGAAATCCCAACCAGGAAGTTGCCGTCCACGTGTCACTGGTTCCCAGTTCCCAGGCGTCAGAGTTGGGGGGAAAGGGGAAGAGGAATCACAAGAGCCCCACTCAGTGCAACATTTGAACCCTCAAGAGAGTGTCTTCCACACACGTCTAGACCAGGGAGGCACCCTGCAGATCTGGGTTATGTAGAACAGGAGAACCGGGAACCCTACCAGTGGGTCTGTTGTGACAATTCCAGGACAGAACGCAGGACGATCACCCAGCCCAGGGCTAGTGTAAAAATTATTAACTCCCCAGTGTATGTGAATGTTCTTGTGAAGGAAATTCAGGTCCATTTAAAAGCATTACTGGTTTTGGGCCTCCATTTGTCAACAAGTGTCTTAATACGCAGTTATCAAAGGACAAATGCCACCTTGTGGGGCCCGGAAGAACTGCCTGGCCACTAGAAGAAGGGTTGGGATTATTGCTCTGACCCAGTCCAAACTGAGAAGCAGGTGGCCGGAAGGGGCTGGGGCCAGGAACACGCACTCACCTTGACTTGCTCATTTGAGGTGACAGCACAGAAGACAATCTCTGTGAAGCCCTGGGTGGGAAACATGCGGAAGCAGATCCCACCAATGACCCGCCCATCCTTGATCAAGGCCAGAGTCTTGTGCTTCCTAAGGGGAGAGGGGACAGGTCACTGCCCCTACCTGTTGTTCCCCAAATGCTCCCGGGATCCCCACAGCTTTGGAGGGCAGGGCTGCACTCAGTGCCGAGAGCGGAGGAACAAGTATTCCCACAGGTTGGAGGAAGAGGAGGGGGTAGGGGGACATAGGGGGGCCAAGGACAGGTGCCCAGGTGTGGTTGGGGCTCTTCTGGGGACGCACGGGTCAAAGACGAGGCGGGCGATGTACTCCTTGGGCATGCGCGGCAGCTGGTGGGAGAAGACATTCTGCAGCCCCACGAGCCACAGCAATACCCGCCGGTTGGCCTTGGGCGTCAGTGAGTTGCCGATGACATGGAACTCAATGATGCCGCGGCGCTCCTCTAGGCGGGCCGTCTCGTCCCGGGCTGCGTTGGCAGACAGCAGGCTCGTCTGGGCACCAGAGGAGGGGTGGTGAGCCGGGGCCTCAGGCCGGTGAGGTCCCCTCCCCACACTGGTCAACGAGCCGGGCTGCCCACCTCAGGCCCCAGCATGGCGGCAGGGTCGGTGATGGTGAGCATGACCTCGTTGACCAACTCCATGGGGATGTCGCCCATCACGCGGAGCCGCTTGGCATCCTCCAGGGTCAGGTTCTCTGGGAGCTTCCTCTTCTCACCTGCCGGGAAGGTTGGCAGGGTCTCCCATGGACAGCAAGAGGTTAGGGGAGGGGTGAATGAGGGTCAGGGGTCAAGTACCCACCTGGCATGGGCTCAGCCCCTCCGGAATCCAGACTCAAGGAGCTGTTGCTGCCCCCACCCATGGTGGGGCTGAAGATGGGGGCGCTGGGAACAACTGCCGCGCTGACCGTAGCTGAGGGTGAGCGTAATCAGGGGGAGCGGGGGGTGGTCAAAGGTGGCGATGGGTCCCACAAAGGGATCCGGGCCCTCTAAGCCCCAGACGCACCCTCCCGCATGTCCCCGCGGCTGCCATCCACAGTGCCTCCTCCCCGGCAGGAGGCCAAGCTCAGCCAGGAAGGCCAAGCCGAAAGCCTACAGAGCCTACCAGGGCGTGTACCTGGCCTGGGCACCAGTTGGGTCCCCTCTGAGGGCGGCATGGTGAAGCCCGACTCCCAGATCGGAGAGTTCGCCCCATAGATCTCCTCCTCCAGCATGGACAGGAATCTGTGGGGAGGGTACAGTCTGTCTCCCAACCCTGTCCTCCGACCCACACAGCAGCCTGGACCAGACGCCAGAAAAACTGGAGGCAGGTCAAAGAAACCGGGTTCTCAGGGGGCTGGGAGCTGAAGAAGAGAAACAACCTTTGGCCTGGGGGCAGGGGGTGGCGGGGAGAGACACTCCCCTGCCTCTCTTGAGCCCCTAGTCAAAAGTAGCAGGACTGGACAATCCAGGACAGAGATCAGAGGCCCAGTCTGCCGCGGTGTGTGTAGCACAGGGCGACTGGGTGTGTGAGCCGGCACCATCCTGTGCTATGTGGCCAGGCAGGGCACCGAGCCACCCTGCACCTCAATATCAAAATGGGGGCTCAGAATCTACTCCCTCCTGTCACCTCATATTCCCACCTGGTGGCAGAGGGGGCACTGAAGGGCCTGGATTAGTCAGTAACGGCTTCTCAAGGTGAGTAGCTACAATCCTGGTTTCAAATGAGAGGAAAGTGTTGCAAAACAGAGGAAAACTTTACAGAAAGGTCTACAACAGGAGTGGAAATCGGTTTCACCTCGAGTGTAACCTCTGGTTTCTCGGCAGGCTGTGGTGGGAAGGGTTCTGAGGCTGTGTCCAGACCCCGTGGGAAATGATTAGTCACATCTACCAGGGGCGTGGGCAGGGGTAATGTTAGCACTCGGGCAATGTACCTGCCATCCCCAGTCTAGTACACGTAAAGGCAAATGCCAGCAAGTTGCATCTGGGCCCCGGACAAGTCTGCCAGGTAGACACCCAGATCCCAGAAGGCTCATGGAGGGAAAGGAGGGACCATTCCAGGAAGCCTTCCTGGAAAAAAGGGGACAACAGGCGGATGTGAACTGGGGCAAAATCTGGATAGGCCAGAATGAGCCTTACTTTGGGAAGTGGGTGAGGATGAGGGTCCTCTTCTCAGGCACCAGCTTGTCCTTTTCCACCCGGAATTTCTCTAGCAGCTGCCGCCGGGTCACAGTGAAGATGGAGCGGAGAAGGCTTCGCCCAAAGATGTGAGTGGTCTCGTAGCGGGGGAGGCTATCACAGCTCTGGGGCACGTGGCAGTAGCAGAGCCATCTGGAGCCAGTGGGGAGGTGGGAGGTGGGAAGTGAGAATGGAGACGTTGAACCTAGGCTGGGCCTACAAGCCTCTCCTCATGCTGCCCTTGGCTGGGCCTACCTGGTATAATTGACCTTGTAGGTAGCCACGTCCTCGGCCTGAGACCGCTGCCGAAATTGGGCAGGCGTCTCAAGCTTCCAGTAGTTAAGGCAGAGCAGGAACATCTTTGAGAGCTCAAACATCGTCTGCCGCTCCCGAGGGGCGAGGTGACTAAACTTGTATTGCACAAAGTTCAGCACACCCTGAGAAGGGACGGGCAGGGGACAGAACCAGGAAGGAGACGTGAGCAGCAAGCAGGGGCTTCTAATCCAAACACTGGTGCTTCCCGAGGGCAGGGTAAAGCTCTCCTCTCATTCTGGGGCTCCCGGTGAAGAAAAACTCTGCCCCACTCCCACCCCCATGTCCACCTGAAGCACAAAACATCCTCTCTTCTCTGAACTTCTCCCTTATTCTCAACTTGACAGGATGGGGAACACAGCCTCCTCAGTCCTCCAAGATGCCCCCAATTCTCTTACCACCTTCCTCATCCCACCTGTTCAATATTAGGCTTCTCAAACGGGGGACTGCCCAGGGAGCCCTCCACCACTGGCCGGGTCATCTGCAGGATGCATTTCCGCAGAAGCTGGAGGAAGAGGAAGAAGGAGGGGCAGAGGTCAGCAGAGCTCAGAGCTGCCGACTCCCTAGCCTTGTCTACCGTGCTCATCCACACTCACTTGGACAAAGCTCACCTTGAAGAGGTAGAAATACACCTGCTTAGTGTCTGTGTCCTCCTCCTTATGAACAGACATGAATAGGTTCTCCACGTCCACCACCATACCCAGTAGCCGGTTAATCTCCTCCTCTGACACATTCTCCAGGTGGGACACGTGGTCAGCTGCAAGGATAGGTGGTAGGGTTGGGAAGAATGGACAGATCACCAGGGCTTCCTGTCCCTCTTCACCACCAGGCAATTTACACCCTCGGTCCCTCCAACCAGCGTGACCAGCAATGAGACTGACTGCTCCTACATCAGTCCCTGGGTGGCCACTGTCTCTTCAGGGCTGGCAAATTTCCTTTCGCTTCCCTTGGGGAATACATGCTCCCAACTCAATCCTTCCTTAGGAGATATTTTTGGTTCCACAAATGAAGCTCTGTGGCACTTAAATCATCCTGTCCAAGCAGGACCCAGCCCGACCCCGCCCTAGCTCCAAGGGCACTACCTGCCTTACCCAAGGGGTGCTCACAGCTGCGGCATAGCTCGCTCAGGTTGGCAGCTGGCTGCTGTAGGTCCATGCGGGGTGCAGTGGGGGGCTTGGGGTTTTTCCAGCCATTACACTTGCAGGTTTCATTGGCCTGGAAGCAGAAGAATCAGTCAGTAACCCTGTAACCGGGAAGGGGGAGCAGATCCCCAGCCAGAGATTTGCCCCTATTCCCACCCGGGCCCTGGGATGCCCCAGGCCCCGCCCCCTCTCACCCCAGGCCCCGCCCCCACCTTGCAAGCCGAGAAGACCCCTAGCTTCTCAAGCTTCTTGGCGCGCGGCAGCCCCCGGACTTGCGCCTTCCTCTGGCTGGCGCGCTGCTGCTGGCTCAGGCCAGGTCGAGCCGGATCCCCTCCGCTCCCGGTGCCCCCACTTCCTACCCCGGGAGCCCCAGTCCCTGTGCTCCCGGCTGGGGCTGCAGCTGGGGCGGGGGCTGGTGCCGGAGTGGGAGCCGGAGTCGGGGCTGAAGCCGGGCTGGGGGCAGGAGTCGGAGTTGGGGCAGGGGCTGGAGACTGAAGGGGACGGGACTGCGTGGCCGGCGCCGGGGTTGAGGCCTGGGTAGGTTCCGCCATGGCCTCCCCCGCAGCGGAGCGGCGCGGCGCTCCCAGCCCTAGGGCCGCATGGGCAACCGGCGCACAGTGCGCAGGCGTCGCTGCGCCGGGGCATGACGGGAATTGTAGTCTTTCACTGCCGCTCCCTTTGCCTGCGGCTTCCAGACTTTTCTGTCTTGTCTCTTGGTCCCAGACAAGCGAGTGAAGCCTGAGCCATTACCCTAGATTGGCTCCTCCTCACTTCATTCTCTCTTGGAGGCTTCTGGGACAGTGGAGATTGCTGTTTTCTTGGGGACTTGGAGAAGCATCTGAGAAAACAGGCTTCAGTTGAGGGGAATCGTAGATTCTGCCCACGAGGGTGCAAGTGCAGCTCTGGGGCCTGGAGTTGTGATGGCTTCCTGGCACATCCCCTCCTGCCCCAACCCTGGCCCGCACTGCAGACACAGACTTGCCCCTATGATGGAGATTAAAACGCAGCAGTTACCTTTCTGAACCTGTGAAGTTGCAAGGGTGTTGTTGTCTTTGGGATACTTCCACTCTACTCTTTGGTGGACTTTTCTGTATATACGTGATACTTCAGCAATAAAGGATTATTATAAAATCACTGAGCGCCAGGGGTATGGCCATGATCACAAGGGATACTGAGACGGGGATGAGGTAGAAGTAAAGGAGGGCACATCCCAGTGTTTGTGAATGGCTCTCCCCGGAACCCCGTGGGCACCCCGAGGGCAGGGCCCGCCTCTTCAATTTTGTCCCAGAACCCAGCCCTGAGCCTGCCACAGAAGGCCCAGGGTCTGATGAATGCAGGAAACCGGGAAGTCGCGTTCATCTCCCAAGCCCCATCTGTCATCACAGGATTTGTGCGCGGTCAGAAAAAGGGGTTTTGGAGAATGTAAGACCCCATGGTCATATCCCGTTGGCTCTGTCCCAGGGGACAATCCTTGTCCTCGGGACAGATTCTTGGAAAGGCAAGAGCGCAGTGGCTCAATCTCGTCTTCCGCCCGGTGCTTGAGAGTGCTCCAGGGTCCGGATCGCACGTCCGGCGTCGTTCAGCGTACACAGGTGGGTCACAGCCCAGAGCCGTGGGGCCCTGTGACCGAAGCGGGGAAGGGCCTGAGAGTGGGGCAGCAGTCAGGATGAAAGCAGCAGCGGTGCCCCATGGTGGCTGACCACCCGGCCTGTGGAAGCAGGATTCGTGTGGCTGACCCCAAACTGCTGAAGCGGGCCGGCCCGGGGTCACTGAGGGAGCCGGGGTTCGCGAGTGCCCCCCCGGACCTGCGCGCCGCTGCCCGCGTGCCTCGCGCCACTGCCCTTGGATAGCGGTTGCTCACTCGGATGCAACGGGTCGGTAGCGGTCTCCCCAGCAGGAGCCGGGTGGCATCCCCCTGTCCCAGCGCAGCCCTCGCTGAACAGAACCAGGTGGCCACGCTACCGGTACGGCTGCTCAGGGACGATTCGGCAGCTTCGCAGAACAACTTCCCCGTGGAGGATGGCTTCCAGATGAAGGTGGATACCTACGGCTTCACTCCCGACGAGCTGCTGGTGCAAGTGGACGGCCAATGTCTGATGGTGACGGGCAAGCGGCAACTGGAGGGCTGCAGCCCGGATGGGGCCGGCTACCGCGTAGCGCAAAGGGTGCACCGGCAGATGCAACTACCACCGGACCTGGATCCAGCCGCCATGACCTGCAGCCTGACTCCCTCGGGCCAGCTGTGCGTCCGAGGCCAGTGCCGGGCGCTGCCTCCCCCTGAGGCCCAAACAGGACCATCCCTGAGACTCCGGGGCCGTGGCTCTAATAAGGGTCAACCTAGCCTGACCCGATAAACAACCCTGGTGTGCAGCAGCCGTCTTGGCGTTCCGTGGTCTTTTCTTGGGGTCGGGATCAGAGGTCGAGGCATAACGGAGGTAAAGAGGGCTCGGGGAGGCAGGAAAGGCACTTTAAGGTGGTAGTCCACCAAGAACCGGGCCTCTGTGGTCCTGGGAGAAGCTGGGGGCCCGCTCAGTGTGGCCCACTCAGCTTAGCTCACTGCCTGGAGCAGTAGCTCCAGCAGGGAGCAGTAGAGGTCCAGGAGGCTCCACAACCAGCAGAGGGCCCTGACAGACCAGGGACCAGATGGCTTGGACCTGGTGTGGTCTTGGCCTTCGAAACAACACGAGGTTTCAGAGGTCACCTGGGCGGAGGGTGAGAGGACCGAGTCCTTCACAAGCCTGGTCCAGACTAACCGGAAAACCCCAAAGAGGTTGTTTCTGGTGTTTCAGAGACCAACCATTTTCAAATACAAACTGTACATCACCTCAGTAGACTCTGGAGGGAGTGGGGGAGAGGCAAATGCGGGCCCCTCAACTTCAAACTTGGTGAGATTCAGCCCCAGGTCACTCTCACCCCACCCTACCCCTTAGAGCTGGTAGAGCAAGGGCCTATTTCTCTTGGTTACCGTCACCACCAGCATCCCTTCACTTTTGCGGGGTGGGGGGTGGGGGAGTGAAGTTAGTTCAAGTAAGCTAGAGCAGATGCGGTCTGATAAACTGCCAGAGAGAGACAAGGAAGACAAGTGGGAGGTCGATCGATCGGCTGACTATATTGACAAGATACTGATTGGTTACATGTTGAAGAAAACATACAATACAAAATACAGAAAAAGTTGGTTCCATCCCCTCCCACCCACCCCCCCCTTACCCACCCACCCCCAAATACTCATCATCGTGATTTGGTCAGAACAGGGCTCAGAGCCAGAGGTCAGGGTGACGGAGGGGGAGGGGGGTTATGGGGAATGGGTTGGTGGCTGTCACAATAATGCTGTGGTAATGCTGTGGTTTCTCTCCCAGCTGTGCGTCAGGGGGTGAGGGGGGGGCTGCAGCCTGATGACAGCCAGCTGAGGGAAGAGCTGCCTCTCCCTTCCCTCGCCCCTTAGGGCCACCACCCAGAACCAAACCCACTCCAAACACAGTAAGGATACGGATGCTCTTGCTGAGTCTGCTAATCAGCAAGAGGGAAAGAAGGGTAACTGCTCCAACCCCCGCCTCCCCACATACAAGGGTGGGGGGGAACAGGGGCACGTGGCTACTACCAGCAGAGGAAGAGTGGGAGAGCAGTAGAAAGGGCTGGAAGTGGGAAGAGCAGAAGATCATATATATTAAAAAAGTGACTTAAGACTTAAAATTGAATTAGTATTTGTACAGAAAGGTGCAGGTGGAATAACTCACTCCGGCCTATGATCAAAATTCTATGGAGAAATCATGGCGGACCCCTCCCCCTGCCCCCCCAGTGGTAGCCCGAGTCGTTAAGTGCGATTGGTTAGAGTGGATTCCAGTCGGGTCGGTCAGGCGGAGGAGGTGGGGGCAGCGGGCAGGCAAGGGGGGCTCAGTTGCTGCAGCACTGGCTCCGGCTGGCTGGGTTGTTCTCCTGGAGGTCCACGCCTCGGTTCCGGCCTGGAGCGCCAGCTGCATTCTGGGGCTCGTTCTTGGGAAGCTTCTTAGCTGTTTGGAAGAGGAGGGGAAATATGCATTTGTGGGGCTACCCCAATACTCTTCCAAGTATGCTTGAGTGGAAGCTGGCCTTTGTACCACCCAATCTGGGATAACCCATGGGGGAGCTTCGCTTCTTTGCGCCAGGTGCATGCATTCTGAGTGTTTCAAGAAACTGAGGCAAAGAGGGTGCCTGGGTGGCTCAGTCGGTAAAGTGTCCAACTTCGGCTCAGGTCATGATCTCACCATTTATGAGTTCGAGCCCCACATCGGGCTCTGTGCTGACAGTTCGGAGCCTGGAGCCTGCTTTGGATTCTGTGTCTCCCTCTCTCTCTGCCTCTCTCTCTCTGCCTCTCTCTCTCTCTCTCTCAAAAATAAACAGACATTAAAAAAAACAAACCTGAGGCCAAGAGAGATTAAATAACTTGCCCCAGGACCACAGAGTTAAATGATAAAACAAGGATTCAAACCCGGGCAGGATGACTCACTACAGAGCCAGATCAGCCTAAAGATCCTAAGAAGTGGGTAGGGGGATGGTGATGTAGGGTTTTCGGTGGGTGGTAATCTAAAGGGTCAGAAAGTGAAATGTTGAGACTTTGGCCCAGGCTGTAGAAACTTCCGGGGTGAACTCTCTATATCTGGCAGTCAGATAAAGTGACCCCACAGACTTACCACATACTACAAAACAGTAGCCAAGTGATAGGACAGGACCCTGGTCAGGGGAGGGGAGGGAAGGAGAGCAACTCACCTATTGCCATGAAAATTTCATTCACGTTCATCGCAGTCTTTGCTGATGTCTCCATGAACAGCAGACTGTTGTCTTCCGCATAGGCTTGTGCTTCCTGGTTTAGATGGAGGTGAGAAAGTGGGTAGGAGGGAAATGATGACAATTGGCAGGGGCCAGGGCCCAGGATAAAAATCTTCCCTCCTCACAGTCGCCTTACACACAATAGAGACAATGCAGGGATTTTTCAGTCCCGAGGCTCTCCTGCTCTGGGTCCCCCACAAATCTGCACCACACCCAAGGCCCCCACTTCACATACAGCACCTTTCAGTTCACAAACATTGGCAGATGTTTTACTCAGGTTTTCCTAAGTCCATTCTGCCTTTTGCCCTTCAAAATCACTAAGCTAAAAAAATACTTCTGGAAAGTTATCCTACAAATGCACATGCACATTTGGAAAAAATACGAAAGCATGTGGATGTTGACCGCAGTGCTGCTTCCAGTCGTTTGCTATTACAAACAACCTACAAGTCCATTGGTTAAGGGCCTGGTAAAAAATACACAGTATTATGGGGCACACCCCCATCGATGTAAAGAAAGGGATTCATTCGCATGGGTATATTTCTAGAAAAATAAGAAACTGTGATGAACTTGGGGGAAGGGAGACTGAGTGTCTGGGTTGGAGATTTAAATTTCATTCCATGTATCTTCCTGTACCGCGTAAATTTTACTCGTGCGTGTTTTATGTGGATAAAAGTAATCCTTTTTCAGTAAGTTTCATTGAGAAGTCAGTTTACACAAAAAATAAGCGGAAGCTTCAGCTATCCTTATGCATACACACGCCACCAGCCGATGACAAAGAACAAGGAGGAGCAGAGAAGTCCTTTAGGCCCACATTCAAGTCACGAGAGGACGGCAGATGAAAGCGCCCCGGCCTCCCCACTTGGCCCTCCGCACAGCCCCTGAGCAGCCGAGGCTGAGCCAAGCGTGGAGCCGGCTTACTCCTCCCCACCAAGTCCTGTCCTCCCCCCACCTGGAACTCCACGGCTCTCTTGCTGGCCAGGTCCGCCTTGTTCCCTGCAAGTGCGATGACGATGTTGGGGCTAGCCTGCCTCTGTAGCTCCTTCACCCAGTTCTTGGCCCGTGCAAATGTATCCTGGGGAGACAAGGCCAGAATGTCAGAGAGACAGAGGCGGCATTCTGCCCAGGGCCACTCACTTAGGGAAGCTCGAGCTGGCAGAGCCCAAGTGTCTAAGATGCTACCGCCCTGGAGATTCTGGTGAGACACCCCCAAACGACAGAGGAAATCTGCCCACACCCCATCCAGGAACAAAGTGTTGAGAAGTAAGGGGAAATCTTTACTGTGTTGGTGATGTCATAGACCACGATGGCAGCTTGGGCCCCCCGATAGTACATGGGGGCCAGGCTGTGATACCGCTCCTGTCCAGCTGTGTCCCAGATCTCAAATTTGACTGTTGTGTCGTCCAAACAGACCGTCTGTGTGAGGAAGGCCGCTGTAAGAGGGAAGGTGGTGTTATAAGGCAAGAAGGAGCTCAAGAAGCCACCCCCACATATCTCCCCAGTACTGCATGTGGACTCTTTGCTGAGATGGGCCCAGAAAAGCCCCCAGCCCAGCGGCTGAAGCAGGGTAGGTGGTGTTTGTATTTTTCTGCCATGTGTCAAGGGGACTGGGGGCTGCACAGGCCTTACAGACCCACACTAGGCAAGGGCAGAAGGGATGTCTGTCCGCACCTGAACCGTTTTAGGAGCACCTCCGAGGAGGACTGGCAAGGGGCAGGAGAGGGAAAAGCCCAGGGGAAAATGGAGTCCCAAGCACAGAAGGGTGGGCCCACCACTCCCCCCGTCCCCCTCCCCACCTCCCCTCACAGGGGACAGTCAGGCTGGAAGCCTCCCTAGTCCCTCAGTTTGCTCCGGCCCAGGGGTGTTGCTGGCCTTCGGTTTCCTGAGGACACTCACACACTTAGCTACACTGGGGCCGCCTGAAAGTACACGCTGTTCCACTGCCAGGCGGAGGCTGGGTGGCTGGCTTCCCGGCTGCCCCTGCCACCTCCAGGCATGCTGGCTAGCCTCCACCCCCAGCTTTGACCTTGACCCATTCCTGATTGGCCACCCTGTGGCTCGACCTTCAGGGAACACAGTGACCCTATCTTTGGTCTGAGGAGACAAGGAAGCATGTGGCGCTTGTGCATATGCTTCAGGAGGAGTCCCAGAGCCGGGACAGGCAGGTGGGAGTCCCCTCCCCGCTGGGAACCAGGGGAGGATCCCAGAGAGCTCAGAGTGGAAGCCAGCTCCCTGCTCTGCCCTCCCCCCATACCCCTGAGGGCCCAGGGTGGGGGAAACTGCCTCACTTCCCCGTCTCCAGCTCCTGACTCGGGTGCTGAGGAGGCAGCAGAGGACTGCTGACTCGGCCCGTTTAGCTTCCAGCTGCCTGGAAACCTCCTACCAAGAGGGCAGAGAAAGGGTGACTCAAGCCCAACGTCCGCCCTGGCCCCTAAGGTTTGTACAGGACACTGAGGCAGGGAACTGAGCCCACACCCTCACGGGCTACACGCTGACCACCAGGAAATCAATGATAGGCTCTGAGCTCGAGGGTAAAGGTCAACTTCAGAAACACTGGCCCGCTCACCAGGCCATTTCCCCATTCTGCAAAGTAGGAGAGGCCAGGACAGACGCACTGCCTGGTACGGTCAGAAGGACCCTCAGACCGAGGGTCTCCCTTCCAGAGGCCGGGTCAGTGGAAGGCCCTTAGCCAAGGCCGCGCAATAGTACAGTGGCATAATCGGGAGGAGAAGCCAGTTTTGGACTCCCAGCTAAGTCTTACTGGGGGGCGGTGGGGACTCTGGCATGGAGACCAGCTGTTGGATTTGATTCCAGGGCCCAGGTGAGGAAGAGATGCTGCCGCCACAGGCACGTTTAGTCCCTCTGGGCAGGCGGCTCCCTTCTCAACGCCAAGGCATTTCTTTGGCATTCCTGAGGCCGCCCCACTCCCTTGTGCCCACTCACCTCCAATGGTGCTCTCCTGGTACTCATGGAACTGTCCCTTGACAAAGCGGAGCACGAGGCTGGATTTGCCCACTGCAGACTCCCCGAGCAGGACCAGCTTAAACTGACAGATCTTGTTCCCAGCGGCTGGTCCGTTGGGTCGCGCTGCACCTCCCCGACCCGCCATGGCCCGTCCTGCTGTAGTGGTACCAGTGAGCGTGGGGCGGGGGCCGGTGCTGCGCGAAGAGGCACTTAGTGAGGATGGGGGACCTCCAACTGCAAGAGAGATCAGCAGTACTGGTCAGGCCAGAGACTGTCGCACAGCAAGGCCTTCTCAAATCACTCTTAAATCACAGGTCTCTCTCGCTGCCCTCCCTGAGGACCTGAATCCTCCCATCCTGCCAACCCCCCGGCCCCCACCTCCCAGAAGTTAGGAGAAGAGTCCGAACTAGGATGTACTACACATCTATTTGCCCTACAAGCATCTGAGCAGTGAAAAGTGGTCTCCCAACTCTAGGTTCATGGTTCTGAGCAAACATATTACTTCCCAATCCCAAGTATCACGTACACGCAGAACAATGGGCATATGGCAGCCTGGTGACAGTTAAGTCAACAGGCTCCTTGGAGTACCAAAAAAATCATGCGGGAAGACGGCAGGATCCAGATGAACAAACAACGAACCTGTGGTCCTGTAGCTAAGATCACAGCGCACCTCGGTGCAAAGCCAGAGTGGATGGTGAGGCTGACCAGGGCACAGGGAGTCCAGATAGAAAGCTCATCAGACAAGGTGCTTGGCCAACCTTGTGGGCACTCGGGGACCAGGGACTGGCCAGTGCAAGTTGTATTCAAAATAGCCATTTTGTCCTGCTGTCTCTAGAAGGACTAACTTTCTCAGTCGGAGGCTGGACTGTGCACTGGAATCAAAATCCCATTTCACTCCTTCATCCCAAACCTCTTCCCCCTGGTTCTCTCATTTTTGGTGGACCAGAAGTCTCACACACATTAAAACACAAAACACACACAAAACCAAACACACACCCAAGCCAGAGAGCTCTGCTGGCAGTCAGAACGGCTGCCAAATTTCCCTTTTCAACAGAGACCTCAGTTCCATTCTCTACTGGCAGAGGCAGAAGGTGACGCAGAGAAGGAACAGGGAAGTATGGGAGGGCAGACACAAATGAGGGACACCGAGACCTGCACCCCAAGCAGCCGGTGTTCCGCACTGACATCTTAGTCACTCTGTTAGTGATAGCTTTGGAGGCGCAAAGAAGGATGAAGAGCCTATTTCCAGAAGCCTCTAGAAGACTTATACTAAAAAATACCAGAACGTTTACAGAATGTTTTACAGACGAGTACTGTGACGAGGTATTTCATCCTAAACATCTGTATAGCATCTGAACCTAAGCTGGAAAGAAAAAGCTTTGATTCAACTACCGTTAGCAGAATGGAGTCAATGCAGGAGGGGTCTTCAGAACAAGAGCCCAATCAAGTACAGCCCAGAGCTGCCCCCTCGGCAAGGGGAGTGCATCCCCCTACAGTCAGAGGACGGGGGCGTGAATGAAGAGAAGGGTATCCGTGGGCAGCGACAGGCTATGCTCATGCAAGAAGTTGACGGCAAAGGGCTTGCTTTGTTCAGTCTGAAATCCCTTTTCGCATCCCCGTCCTCCTAGCAACTCATTTAAAAAGTGAGCTTCAGGAAGCATGATTCACTAGCCAGGAAAAACAGTTTCCTTTCTGGATAGCACCAAGGGAAAAGAGGTTTGAACCGGGAGCCACCTCTTCCCCAAGAATACAGGAAGGCAGGCAGTACGGGGGGGCGGGGGGGGGGGGAGCTGGGGAATCCCTATTAGTAACAAGAAATGCTAGTGCTATGATATTTTACAGTTTTACAGCTTTCTCTTTTAAAAAAAATTTTTTTTAATGTTTACTTATATTTGAGAGAGAGACCAAAACAGAGCATGAGCAAGAAAGGGGCAGAGAGGGAGACACAGAATCACAAGTAGGCTCCAGGCTCTAAGCGGTCAGCACAGAGCCTGACGCGGGACTCGAACCCACAAAGTACGAAAACATGACCTGAGCCAAAGTCAGCTCTTAACCAACTGAGCCACCCAGGCGCCCCTACAACTTTCTCTTTTCACCCCAGTCACTGATGTTTGCGAGACTCTCCGGCCCTTGAGGCAGGGTCTGTGCTTCTGGCTTCTTTGAGAGCCTTCCTCATAAGGCCTACCAAAGAAATCCTTTTCAGAGCCGGCTAGCATTCACCGAGCAATTGCATAACCATCATCTCCCTTTAGCTTTAAAACAATCTCCCGTTTTTTTTCACATAAATAGCCTGCCTCTCAGGTGTTCAATGCCCTGTTCAAGGCCACCCAGCATATAGGTGAAGACCTGGATGCGGGTTGCCTGTGTGCTCCTTTACCTCCTGTGCTCCTGGCCCATCTCCCTGCAGTGGGAAGAATGCTGGAGACAACACCCACCCTGTTTCCGGTCGCTGGGTGAGCGAGACCCTGAGACCTTCTTGTGCGGCAGCAGCCCGGCTGGCCTGCAAGGTGTGGCTCCAGCCCACAGTCACAGTGATCTTGCAGGCCCTGACTCCTTCCAACTGTGGGAGGAGCCGCCCAGGGCCAGGCAGGCGACAGCAGCAGAGGGAAACCACAATGGAATTACAAGTTGGTTATTACCACAAATCCACGTGACACATCGTCCCGGCTGGGCGGCAGAGTGTGGCTGGGGCACTACAGAAGGAGGTATGAAGGAGTGGGGAGAGGGGAACGGAAGATCAAGTCCCCGATTCCAACAAAACCAAAGCAGCTGGGGCTGAGGGCTCCTGGGGTGGGAAGTAATCAGCACCCATAAGTCAAAAAATACAGAGATAACATCTAAGTCTTGTCCCCATCGAATCAGTGGGTTTCCAAACCTGCCCAGACAGAACTTGTATTTTTAACAAGCCAGGAGAGACAAGTAACTCTTATCCAGTGGTTCCTGACCTTGTCTGTACTTCAAAATCACCTGTGCAGCCGGCCCCTGGAGGTTCCTACAAAGGTTTGGAGGAGGGCCTGGGATCTGTATTTTTTTTTTTTTAATGTTTATTTTTGAGAGAACCCGAGTGGGGGAGGGGTGGAGAGGGAGGGAGACAGAGGATTCGAAGCAGGCTCCTTGCTGACCGCAGAGAGTCCCATGTGGGGCCTGAACTCACAAACCATGAGATCATGACCCGAGCCAAAGCCGGATGCTTAACCAACTGAGCCACCCAGGAGCCCGAAGTATCTGTATTTTTTAAAAGCGCTGTAGGTGCTCTCCCTGGCACAAACTGGCAGGTGACATATTCTGCCTGGATATTGATCCTGCTTTCCAGAGGCACATGAGCAGGCACACAAGGCACTTTTTATGGCCTCCGTTGCCTCGTGGTATTATTCCTGGCCCCTCTGGCTGATCACATGAACAAAGGTGTTGACCTTCCAAGACAATAAAGACACAGAGGAAGCTGATTTTGCCACAAAGGGCATGCGAAGACATGGGCGTGTTTAGGACAGGCAAAGGCCACGCCCAGAACCCCAGGAAGCTTTATACCCTCCCCTCCCAAGATTGGGAAGCTGAGGATGCACCCAGGCAGGTGGAAAAGGTGAATTCACACACTGAGCTGGCCTGCCAGCTGGGGGAGGGAATCTCACTGTGGGAATCTTCTGAACCAGAGGCAAGAATTACCCACGGGTACAGGCAGGTAATGGAATTATAACCAAAAATGCCATAGCAAAAATCTTCTTTCAGGTAAAAATCAAATTCTCTTTAAGAGCTAAAGTTGTAGTCAGAGTTTCTTATAAGATACAGAATGGGCCAAAAGATTTTTTTTTTTTTTAAACCAGTTTCTCCAACACCAGGAAAAACACACCAGTAGGATGGATTTCCTCCTGGATATTTTCACGAAGCTGCTAAAATGGGCAGAGCTTCAGACCCATGGCAAAAGACTCACCTTGACGTGACTGCTCCCCTTACGCTCCAAGTCAGAACCTTGGTTTGTTCAGAGGCTATGGAGTATAAGCACCATCTCCAATCTTATTATCTTCATAGGAAATGGAAGAGATCACAAGGACTGGGGGGCACCCGACACTTTCCCCCACAATGTACATGAAAGGGCAGAGGGACCCAAGCTCCTAAATATATGCCCAGCCAGTTCTGGAGCCAAGGGCGGGAGAGAGAGAGATAAACAGCAAAATACTACACTTACTCTGGCTTTTCTCTGCTCTGGACACTAGAAGGTCAGTGGGTACCAAACTTTTTTTTTATCAGAATCACCGGGGCATTTAGAAATAACCCTGACCAACTGAATTAAAATTTCTAAAAGTAGAGTCCAGAAAATGTTTTTAAAGTAAGTTCCCCCAGTGATTCTAGGCAGCCGATTTAAGCACAAGAGCTACAGCTGAGGGCACCTGGGTGGCTCAGTCGGTTGATTGTTGGACTTCGGCTCAGGTCATGATCTTGCAGTTCATGAGTTCGAGCCCCACATCGGACTCTGTGCTCTTTAGCATGGGGCCTGTGCTTTAGGTCTTCTGTCTCCCTCTCTCTCTCCCCCCCTTTCTCTCTGCACGCCCTCTCAAAAATAAATACACATTAAAGAGCTATAGCTGATACAGGAAGGAGGGAGGAATGCCAGAGACAGAAAGGCACCCTTCCAGATCAGTGCCATGGACAACACAGGTGGATCAGACCGTGGGTGGGGACTGATTCCTGGCTTCATGCAACTACTGAAGCCTCTAAGATGCCAGATGCTGCTGCCCTTCACCCTAGCCTCCACTAGATATGTCTCTTCTCTAACCGTGAAGTCACCCACTTCATGCTTTTTGTCCTTCCTGGTAAAAGAGTGAGCAATTCCAGCTGATGGGCGTCTCTCACACTTCCTGTTTGCTTCAGAGACTTCCTCTAGCTGACAGTCCTGGCACAGCCTGGACAGTGAGCTGATTAGGGAAACCAATCAGACTCCGTTGACCAGAGGCTGAGAAGGGCTCACTCAAGGTTAGCCCCTGGAGGGGAAGGACGGAGAACCAAGTGACCCTGCCCAGGGCCCCCTAAAAGGTGGTCCTGGCCAGTGACTCTTCAGCTATACTCTAGATGAAAGCATTCCTGAATATCTAACACCACAAGAGCTGGGCAAGAAACCATGACAGCAGAAGCAATGTGTTAGCCTGCAGAGAATGAAAAGTGGGGCACAGGAGAAGAGGTAGTTAGGTTCAAAGGTGAAGCTAGAAGACACTAAAAAGCTCGAGTCAGCCAGGGAGATGATTTACCCACAGGCTCCAGAACACAGGCCTTCCTCAAAGGGGAAAATCGCCACTACCAGCACACAGGACCAGAGGGCAGACTCACAGAAGGACTACCGGGCCTCTGACTGGCTGCAGACTCAGAAGGAAGAAAAATCTGAACCAACACAAGCCATGAGCCACGTGAGGTACCCACTCACCATTCCCCAGCACAGCTCACAGATTAGGACTTGGGAGACTGGTTTAGTTAGAGCCTGGCTCCACCGTTTACTAGCCGAGTGACCTTGGCCAAGTCAGACAGGCAACTACTGTCAGCTTCAGTCTCTTATCTATAAAACGGTATTGTTTAATACCAATCGCATGGGGTTGTTGTCAAGGTTAAATGAAACAATGCATAGTTCGCGTAACACAGTATTAGGCCGAGGGCGAGGCTCTAGCAAATGACAGGTTTCTTACAGTACTAAGGGCCTAACTAACTAGTTTTGACTCACTGGTTGCCAAAGCTCAAGGTCCTTGAAGACCTCATCCTCCTCTTTCCAATTACAGAAGAAATGAAGTTGAGGTGAGGTGGCCTGCCAGCAGTCACAGTCAGGTGGTGGCAGAACCCAAGCCCAGGACTTGTAATTCTAGCAGGGCTTCCTCATCACAGATAGAAAACCCGAGAATATTAACAGTGTCATCACAGCCACTACAAATAACAGGGGTTCTATGTACAAATAACAGCCTTCTATGTAGGCTTTAATGGAATATGGCTTTTAACAATGGAAAAATGAGTTTGTATCAAACTGTAAAAAAAAAAAAATACTGCTAGACAGGAATATTTTATATCTTGATTTGGGAGGTAGACACACAGATGTACACAAATGTAAAAATCTATCAAGCTGTCCAAGTGAGATGTATAAATCTTACTACGTGTAAGTTACACGTCAATACAGAATGTTTCCAGAATCCAATTTTGCATACAACAGTGAGAAAGTAAAGCTTACAAATGCTATGAAACCATTCTAGCTTCCCTGTATAGAAGATATTTTCTGTCTCCTCTTTAGTATAACAAAATTCAGAATAATAAAGACAATCAAAAAGATGGATGCCTGAATTAGAAGAGGACTAAAAGAGGGGAGCCTGGCTGCCTCAGTCAGAGGAGCACGCGACTCTTGATCTCGGGGTTGGGAGTTTGAGCCCCATGCTGGGTGTGGAGATTGCTTAAATAAATTAAAAAAAAAAAAAAATAGAGGGGGTGTCTGGGTGGCTCAGACAGTTAAGCATCCGATTCTTGGTTTTGTCTCGGGTCATGATCTCACAATTCATGAGTTCAAGCCCCGCATCTGGCTCTGCACTGACTGTGCAGAGCCTGCTTGGGATTTTCTCTCTCTCCCTCTCTCTCTGCCCCTCCCCAACGAACGCATGTGCTCATGCTCTCTCTCTCTCAAAATAAATAAACATAAAAAAAAAAAAGAGGGCAGAGAAAGAACAAATCTCTCTCAAAATAAATAAACGTAAAAAAAAAATAGAGGGCAGAGAAAGAACAAAAGTACCCAGCTAACAAGGCGCAAGCTAATAGGATTCAATACAAACAGGACTGCTACACACATACTAAGAATATATTTGCACTTAACTGTGGGCTGAAGAATTTTAAAGTTGCTTAAAGCTTCATAATAAAAAGGGAAGGTGACATTTATGTCTTTTCAGTGAGCAGAAAGGTTACCACAGTGACGCTGTGCACTCTCCAATCAGTCCAGAGGGAGTCTGCAGAGTCTGCAGGGTTTAGGGGGTGCAGGTTGGGGGATGGAATCAAAGAGAGGGGCATCTTCCCATGTGACCAGTACTATGGGATTGCAACACAGAGGACCTGTGTCCCACCTGGAGGATAACAGAGGAATCTTGGCCCTGGAAGCCAGAGGCTTAGAAGGCCAGGTTGAGATTTGGGGAGAACGCTGATGGGGTGTGTCAGGCCAGGGCTGGGGCCCCTCATCCCACCACAAAGTAGGGGATTCAGGATCAGGAGAGCTGGCAGCAGGGGAGGAAGGTGTGCCGCGTTTACACAGTCACAGTAAGAGGACTGCCTTTCCAGGGGGAAGGGAAGGAAAGCATCCCAGAGAGCTGCCCAGGGTGAGCTGCGCCCCCTACCACTGCAAGATGCCCTTGAATCTGCCCGAGCCCTTAATCCATCTCCCTTAACTGGGATCAGTTTCAGCTCACTCCCCTTTCAACGAGAACTCTGCTGGGGCTGGCTGCCTGGACTTCCCCACCACAACGGGGCCCTGACGCTGTCCACAGGGGCTCCTGCTGGAGCCACTAACAGCACTAACACCTGCAAAAGGGGCCAGGGTGCAGGAGCTCCAGGAGTCTGAAACCCTAGAGGCACATGACCAAGCGGCCCTTTCCACTCTCCAGGCAGAACCGGGCTCCACAGCCCTTTCTCCTGGGCAGGAAGATGCCAAGGTGAGTGAGGCAGAAGCCACCCTTGAGGGACAGATCCCCAGCTTCCCGGAGCCCTGCCCCATTAAGAACACCAAGAAAGCCTTCCCTGAGCTTCGCGCTGCTTTCTCAGCTCTCGACAACAGACGATCCTGAGAGGCTGACAGAAGCAGACTCAGCACTAACTTTCAGGCAGAGGATGGAAACCTCCAGCCCCTGTGCCTATAGGGAGGATGACTGATGGGGGCCGGGCTGGGGGGAACATCACATATTTGCTGACACAGCTTGGTCACTGTGGGCTGCCTGTACTGTCCACAGAAGGGCCCCAGGAGTCATGGGTAGCTCTGAGAACCTCATTCACTGGTCGTGCTGGCCAACAGAGCCAGACGTTGGGGCGGCAGGTAGTGAGGAAGGCCAGACAGACAGGGGACCACCTGCGGCTGCACCAGGCAAAACTCGTCCTGACTCTAAGAGGCACTAGGGGCCCTAGGTGCTGACACTGACACTCCTAAGAGACTATTCTCCCTAAGGGGACCCAATCTCCTGACTCAGCACACCCCAGTCAGCAGGGTTGCGGTGGACCCTCTGGCCCCAACGGGGCAGCTAAGAAGTCTCAAGCAAAAGCTGCATTGAAGTTTGGTACCTTCTGCGACACAAATCCACACACAGCTAGCTACAAGATGTGGTGGGAACAGGACTGAAGCAGAGCAGTGGCTCACAGGCCACCACCCAGCTCTTCACTTGCTAGTGCCAGAGAGAGGATGCGAAGAGAGCTGGCCAAGGCACAGGTTCTTCCCTGCTGTGATCCCAGGACAGAGTGCGAGTTACGTGAAAGCCAGTGAATTCAGACATGGGAGCCCTGCTGACCCACAAGCCTCACAACTACCCTGTATTTGTTCTGCTGATGCAGTTACTTTATTAATTAATTAATTAATTAATTTACTTACTTATTAATTCTTTAAAAAATTTTTTTTAGTGTTTATTTTTGAGATTGAGCAGGGAAGGGGCAGAAACAGAGGGAGACACAGACCCGAAGTAGGCTCCAGGCTCCAAGCTGTCCGCACAGAGCCTGACACAGGGCTCAAACTCACGAACCATGAGATCATGACCTGAACCAAAGTTGGATGCTTAACTGACTGAGCCACCCAGGCGCCCTCATGCAGTTAGTATTTACTTAGGACAGTTCTAGCTGGGATCTCAGCAACGCAGAGCCCGTCTTCCCCTCTGGCTCTGGAGGGTCTCTGCGGGGGCCAGGAGCACCAGCCGGGCCAGCTGCCACTTCTGCTCCTGCCACATGCCCAGAAAGATGCCAAGAACCTCTGCCGAATGTCAGGGTCATCAGCCACACCTGTTTGTTGGGCTACTCATACCAACAAGTGACCAGCAACTGACATCCCTCATAAACCCTTCCTGTCTTTACCAAAAAAATGAAAACAAAAGAAAGCCAAGTGAATTCACTGCCCTCAGCTCCTAAATAGAGAGCAGAGGGCAGAGACCGTGTTTGAGAAGTGAATGGGGAAAAGAGAATCAGGTATCAGACACCAGCAAACCAAATTCCTCTCGCTCAGACACCACATACACTGTGGTTCAGAGGCCGCCCAACTAACAAGAAACAAGGTCAAAGTTCCCACTGTGAGATCTGAGGGACGAAGGCAACTCTCAAGAGCCTGGATACAAAGCACAGTATCTTAGGCGGGCTTTTTCTTTCTTTTTTTAAACGTTTATTATTTTTGAGAGAGAGAGAAAGAGAGCAGGAGAGGGGCAGAAAGAGGGGGGGTAGAGAGGATCCCAAGCAGGCTCTGTGCTGACGGGAGTGAGCCTGATGCGAGGCTCAAACTCAGGAACCCGAGATCATGACCTGAGCCAAAGTCGGACACTCACCCCACTGAGCCACCCAGGCGCCCCTGACTTTTTCTTCCTTAATCTTTGCTGAACAAAATGCAGAAAGAGTGCCAGGTGAAGAAACCAGGCAATGAATGAGTCTAAACAAGTTTCAATGAATGAGTCCGGCAAGAGGTTGGAGAACTTGGGGGCTTGAGATGAGGAGTGAAGAGGGTAGAGAAATTAAGGGCACTGTTACAGATGAAAAGGAGCACACAACAACATTCTCCAAGGCTGCACTACGGGTTTCCTTTGTTTTAACAGCACATGATATCAAGCCAGACACACAGTAGGTGCTGAACGGAACTGCAATACAGGCCTGGTTGGGTCTGGCAAGTGATGCGGCAGTTGAAGGCTTAAATCCACATCCACCTGCCAGGCTGCTCACACCCCATCACAAGCCACAGCCCAGCCAAGGAACCTCTTCACTACCTCAGACAGGACCTCTTAGGTTCCTTCTGCAATAGGGGCTAAGAGCACAAGTCTTGGAGTCAGACCAACTCCAGTTCAAGTCCCGGAGCCACCACATACTGGGGTGACCTGGTGTTGCCACTGGACCCATTTTCCGATACATAAGATAGAAAGACTAATGCCCATCTCCCAAGGCTGCTGGGAAAAGGATACACGTGAGACTTGGCAGAGGGCCTGGCTCCGAGCAAGCCCTTCATAAATGTTCCTGGGGCAGGGAAGCCCCTGACCCTGGAGGTCCCTACGAAGGAAGGAGATCCTCAATCAGTATGTTCACTCCCTGTTCACACGTTCCTTCTGCTTGCAGTCTCCTTGGACCCCATTCTTCAATGTCCCTCATTTGGAGAGAATGCTGAACACATCGACTACGGTCTGAATGTCTGTGCACCCCCCCCCCCCCGCCACCGCCGCGTTCATACGTTGAAATCCTGACCCCAATGTGATGGTATCTGGAGGTGATTAAACCATGTGGGCAGCACGCTCATGATTGGGATTAGTGCCCTTTTATTTTTATTTTTATTTTTATTTTTTTTAAATTTTTTTTTTTCAACATTTTTTATTTATTTATTTATTTTTTTGGGACAGAGAGAGACAGAGCATGAACGGGGGAGGGGCAGAGAGAGAGGGAGACACAGAATCGGAAACAGGCTCCAGGCTCCGAGCCATCAGCCCAGAGCCTGACGCGGGGCTCGAACTCACGGACCGCGAGATCGTGACCTGGCTGAAGTCGGACGCTTAACCGACTGCGCCACCCAGGCGCCCCGGGATTAGTGCCCTTTTAAAGGAGACTCCAGAGAGCTCCCTTGCCCCTCCTGCCATGTGAGGACATGGAGAGAAGCTGGCCTGGAAGAGGGCCTTCACCACAGCCCGACCATGCTGGCTGCCCCTCTAATCTTGGACTTCCGGCCTCTAGAACTGTGAGAAATAAATGTCCTTGTTTATAAGCCGGGCAGTCTGTGGCATTTGGGTATGGCAGCCTGAACAGACTAAGACGGCGACTTTTAACAGTGTCCTAGAAAAAGGATCAATTCACCCTTGATGGCCTGTGTCCTGTCAATAACCCTCACCCTGTATTCTCTGGAGACTGGCTTCCAAAGCCACAAGAATGGAGAGGGGACCACCACTATCCGGAAAAATCAGCAGGGTTGAACCCTCAAACAGGTAAACAATAACCCCTTAAAAAAAAAAAGAAAAGAAAGAAAAAGCCCCACAAGAGAAAGCACCTCAAAGCCCAAATGCCCTTCCTTCCATTTCAAAGCCTCTTTCAGGAAAGGGAAGAAGTAGTTCAGTTGTGGAGGGGGGGGGAGGGGGCAGGACTAGGACAGCTGACAAAGAAACCAGAGTTCCTTTTAAAGAACCAGGCTGGAAATGCTAGAGGTTTGGAAATTGGCGTCATTAATCACCACAGCCTCTGAGCAGCTCAGAGAGCAATGTGATGACTAGGAGAGCAGCCAGGGTGAGGAAGGCCACCCACGCCCTCCCCCATTCCTGGGATGCTCTGACAGAGCCACCTGAAGAGGACACACAGGCAGCTAGGAATAGAAGACTAGAGGCTTGTAAACCAACTCCTGTTAAGATCCCAAGTTAGTGTTGCCAGAAGGGCTCAAGTTACACATCTTCAGAGGGCTGACAGTACAACAGAAGGATTTAAGCTATTCAATGATTCAGGATCACAGCTCAAAGTGACAGCCTGCCCTGGGCCTGCCTAGAGCCACAAACCCTCCCAAAGGGGAGGTCTGTTCTTGAATGGCAGCAAAACAACACTGGCCCAGGCCACAGGGACTCCCTTCTAAGGCCGAAGGTTTGGCTGGAGCACTTGGCACCTGAAATAGAGGACGGTCATGTATCTTATCTTCCCAAATGGATAGTGAACTCCAGAGCAAACACCAAATCTGACCATTCGGGGATCAGTCCAGTTGTTGGATCAGTCAAAACATCAGGCAGGGGTACAAGAAGTATGAATGGGTGAGTCGAGAAGCAACAGCCTGCTCCTGGGGTCAACTGCCAGGAGTCTCCCACACACATTTCCCAGGGGCATCTTCACCTTGTTGAACTCTGGTGTCTTCAGTGACTAACCAGCAAGACAAGAAACTAATTGGACCCAGCCACACAGGTCCATATCAACATACTTAAGAGGAAACAGTTGCTAAAAAAAAGGCAGTGGTCTTGAAGAGATAGCCGATTCTAGGACTGGGGCAGGAAATATGCAAGGTGAGCCTGGAGCATCTGGTAGTGACGAAAAATAACGAAGTGCTCAAAAGGGGCACCTGGGTGGCTCTGTGGTTAAGTGTCTGACTTCTGCTCCAGTCATGATCTCGAGGTTCATGAGTTCGAGCCCCGCATCTGGTTCTGTGCTGACAGCCCGGAGCCTGGAGCCTGCTTCGGATTCTGTGTCTCCCTCTCTCTCTGCCCCTCCCCCACTCCCGCTCTGTTTGTCTCTCTCAAAAATAAACATTAAAAAAAAAAAGGTGCTCTGGGGCGCCTGGGTGGCGCAGTCGGTTAAGCGTCCGACTTCAGCCAGGTCACGATCTCGCGGTCCGTGAGTTCGAGCCCCGCGTCAGGCTCTGGGCTGATGGCTCGGAGCCTGGAGCCTGTTTCCGATTCTGCGTCTCCCTCTCTCTCTGCCCCTCCCCCGTTCATGCTCTGTCTCTCTCTGTCCCAAAAATAAATAAAAAACGTTGAAAAAAAAATTTAAAAAAAAAAAAAAAAAAAAAAAAAAGGTGCTCAAAAAATGAACCCCCCACCCCAATGATGGGGTGGGTCAAAGGGACCTGAGAGACCTCCCAGTGACCAGACCTGGAACAATCTGAGCAATAAAATAAAGTAGTACTGGATTACAAACCAAAATATAAATATCCATGAGTCCATACTGTTATAAATAAATGAATAAATCGGGGCGCCTGGGTGGCTCAGTCGGTTAAGCATCCAACTCTTTTTTTTTATTTTTTTTTTTTTTTAATTTTTTTTTTTTTTAACGTTTATTTACTTTTGAGACAGAGAGAGACAGAGCATGAACGGGGGAGGGTCAGAGAGAGGGAGACACAGAATCTGAAACAGGCTCCGGGCTCTGAGCTGTCAGCACAGAGCCCGACGCGGGGCTCGAACTCACGGACCGCGAGATCGTGACCCGAGCCGAAGTCGGCCGCTTAACCGACTGAGCCACCCAGGCGCCCCAAGCATCCAACTCTTAATCTCAGCTCAGGTCATGATCTCACGGTTTGTGGGATTGAGCCCTGCATCAGGCTCTGTGCTGTAAGTGCAGAGACTGCTTGGGATTCTCTCTCTCCATTACTCTCTCTCTGCCCCTCTCCTGCTCACTCTCTCTCTCTCTCTCTCTCTCTCAAAGTAAGTAAATTAATTAAATTTTAAAAAAAGAATAAAGAACTGAGGGACAAGAAACAAATCTCTCCTATTCCAGAATTCCAAATAATTCGCATAGATACACTGCCCTCGAGGAGAGAAGCATAGTCCCCCACTCGAGTGTGTGCTATACATAATGACCTCCTTCCAAAGAGGACAGTACAGAAAGGGGAGGGGAAACAGCGACTTTCCAGTGGAAAACCTGACGAACATCACCTCAGCCAGGTGACCAAGGCTGACATCAACAGAGATAAGTCACGTTAACTGCATGTACTCTTGATGTGTGATGAAAGCAGCACTTCACCTGTGTGGTCTTCCTTCCCCTGACTCATAACCCCAATGTAATCATGAAGAAAACATTAGACGAATCCCAACCGAAAACACACTAAAAAATACCTGAGCAGTATTCCTCAAGATGGTCAAGCTCATCAAAAACAAGGAAAGCCTAAGAAACTGGCTCAGCCAAGAGGAGCCTAAGAAGACACGCCAACTAAATGCAATGTGGTGTCTGGATGGGATCTTGGAACAGAGAAAGGGCCTTAGATGAAAGCGAAAGGAATCTGAGTGAGGTGCGGACCTTTCACGAACAATTACGTATCAAAATTGGTTCACTCAGTGTGACAAATGTGCAATATTGATGTAAGAGGTTAATAGTAGCAGAAAGTGAGCCAATGAGAAAACTGAAAGCTGTGCTACCTATGAAGTTTTTCTAAAACTATTCTGAAATAAAGTTAATTAAAAAAAAAAAAAAAGGCAGTGGCTCATCTTGTGGCAAAATGAGATCCAAGGACACCAGTGACCATGAACTCATGTTCCTAAGACAAGTGAACTCTCCACGGAGTCACACTGAGGGGTGTGTGGGAAGAGGGGTGGCAGGAGCCGCATCAGTGGTCCCGAGGTGCCCCACCCCACAGGCACAGGGCCTGAGAGTTTGAAGGCCATGGGAGTAGGTCACAGAGGGAAGGCTGCTCTCACCACTCCTGTCCACACAGCTGCTGGTGCCACTTTCTTAAGATCTCCCCCCTTCACGAATGAGCCCATGCAGATGTGCAAAGCAGCAGCCCCGCGTCAGAGGTGAAGTCACCCCCAGTGATCTTGCTGAGTCCCAGCCTGCCATTGGTGCCACCTCGCCACAAGCAGCCACCGAAGCACAGCTACCGGGTACACGTGCTGCAGAAGGTGGCCGGCGGAACTGTGGATGGCCAAAGCCATAGGCCGCCTTTCCCCATGAAACCCTTCACTGGAAAGATTGGAGACTGAGAGACGGCAACCCTCTGGAAATTCAGTCTGTGACCTGTCCCCACCCCCATGTCATCTGCACTGTAACATTCATCCCGTTCACCTGTTTGCTCTCCTGCGTGTGAGCAACTTGCTGGAGGGCAGGCCAAAGATATGGGCCAGGCTTCGGGATCCACACTGTGTGAGCTCAGAAAGTGTGTGTTAAAAGACGTGGGCAGACATGTGCTTCAAGGGCACCTATGAATGTCTGCCCTCTTCTTTAACAACCCCAGCAGGGGGCCTTCCATGATGGGGACCATGGGAGGCCTGGACACACAGAGAAAACAGGACATGACCCCTCCAGGGCTCAGGCACTAGACAAGGGGTACTAAGACCAAAGTGCAGGGAGGGGAAAAGCCCTCAGCCTACTTAGAGGAAGGGAAGGCTTCACAGAGGAAGTGACGTTCCAACAGCCAACTGTGCGCTTTAAGAGGAAAAGTCAGGAAATGTGCCTCGGAGGCAGGTGAGGCGGAGAAGAGCCTTGGAGGCAAAGGGAGGAGCACACAGCCCAGAAATGGGACAAGAGGGGAATCCAAGCACAGACTCGATTCTGACCCGACTGGGAGTTCCCCACCATAACGAGGGGATTAAACACAGTACCACCCTCCTGGGGTTGTCAGGAGGATTAAGGAGTCAGGACACATGAATGGCTAAGAAGAGCGTAGCAAAGCTCAAAAAGTTGCGTTTTTACTTGTATTATTATTCCAATATACAGGAGACGGGGTATTTAATCTGAGAACTACTCTCTTAAAATATCAGGCTATTAATGTGGAAGACTCCTTAAGATATATTCCAATTCTCTGCCATGACTCTTGGAAGCACTATTACCTGGACTTGGTGACATCCCAGTTTATAAATCCTATCCTACAGGGCACCTCAGGTCATGATCTCAGGTCATGATCTCAGCTCAGGTCATGATCTCAAGGTTATGAGTTGGATCCCTGCGTCAGGCTCTGTGTTGATGGCATGGAGCCTGCTTGTGATTCTCTCTCCCTCTCTGCCCCTCCCCCGCTCATGTTCTTTCTCTCTCTCTCTCTCTCTCAAAATAAATAGATAAACTTAAAAAAAAAAAAAAAAGTATTATAAATCCTACCTGAAGCAGTGCTTCTCAAATAGCCCCAACAAAAGCACCCCTGATTAAAGTCAGGGGAGAGGAAATGCAAAACTCCAGGAATCTGGGAATTGAACCCAAAGCAGCCTGCCACAAACAAAATATTGTCTCTAAGTTTCTTGTGTTAGCTTAAACTCATGTAAACTTTGCATTCCAATCTGTAATAGATCCATGACTGTTTTAATACAAAAATGCTTAAAACTAAGATGGAAGTGCCTAGAAGATGCAAAGACCCCTTTTAGTCGGTGGCTTGGACTACCCACAGCACAGGACCCCCGCAGGGTCCAAGAACCCCAGATGAAGAAGCACAGTCATGGCCTTAGCATTCTCTTCTGCAAAATGGGAATACAACCCACACCGATTCTGACCGGTATCTGTGAGATGAGACAACATGTGAAACCATGAAGCAGAGCACCAGGCGACACAGCAACACTTGGTACAAATGCTGAAGCAGAATCTTCGGGATGAATTATAATGTGCCTTCGAAACCCCACTGATCCATAAAATTGCTATTTGTGGGTATCTGGCTATCCTGTGCCAGGCACCGGACTAGCTCCTTTACCCTGTTTCTAATTCTGCAAAATACTTCGTATCCCCATTTTACTGGAAGAAACAGAGGCTCAACAAGATCAAGTCACAAGTCCAAGGCCAGGCGACTGGTAAGTGGGGGAGTCCAGACAACAACTCAGCTCTGGCTGACTCTATAAAGCTCCTGTGCTTTCCACCCTACCATACTACCTCTCTGTTTACTGGACAAGGCTCAGAAGAAGGATGTCTCTAAGAAGGACTTGCTTCGTGGGGCTGAATTTGAATTTTGACCTTGCTGTTTCCATGTAAATTCTAGTGAAAGGAGCTACTGGTGGACAGCCACATTCTTCCCACCCGCGAGCAGCAAGGGGAATCAGGGGGTGAAGCAGAAGCCGCGCTGCTGGCTCCCAACACCCATAACCCGGCCCAGAGAGACCCCTGAGCCCACTCACTTTTACTTTCATTTTCTAGCCATCACGACTTTCCCAGAAGTGAATGCTACAGATGTCAGCAAACTCCCGCCCCGAAGAGTACTGACTTGGGACTCATAACTACCATGGTCCCCAGAGGCAGAGGAGATGGGGGTCATGGAGGCTAGGAAGGTGGTGTGGGGGTGGGGAAAAAAACAGAAGCAGAGGAGGGCATCAATGACACGGACGCTAAAGGGTCTGCAGCGGGGCCCCTGCCTGCTCACCCTGCGTGCCCATTCCTTGAAGCAGCCCGAAGAAGGGCCCACTCTTAGGGAAAAAGAGGCACGTGGATTCCTAAATCCCAAGCCCCGGCTCTACCACCTTCTAACCAGATGACCTAAGGCTAGCTACTTTAAATTCCTTCAGCATCATCTCTAAAATGGAGATACAAAATCTCATGATCTCCCAGAATTCTTGTAAGGTAAGGAACAGGTATGAAAAGAACTTTGTTTCTTGGGAGGATCGTGTGTGAAAAAACCCTGCAACTTTAAAACGATTTCTAAAAAGCCATCGTTACCACCTCTCTATTGCATGAAGGCAGAAAAGGCCAACTAGTCGAAAGAGGCAAGCGAGGAGAGGCTTCTGTGGCACACAGAGCCCTTCCTCTTTTTGCCAAGCAATGTCAGATCTCTGCTTGGACTCTACAATCCCTGGATACCGGAAGCGGCTGCCTGACTACCGAGGGGCACTGATGCCTTCCACATCTCTCTGAAAGGGAGAGCTTCTCCTTCAAAAACCTGTTTCAGAATTCTGGCCGGGAGAGCATGTCCAGACAAAGAGGGTCCCCTCAGAAGGCTGGCAGCCTCGTCCTGTGACTCTCAAAGAGTTCCAGAAACCACAACCCTCGACAGGCGAGATAAGTTTGGTCAGAGACCGATGGCCAGTGAGCAGTCAGGCCTCTCCAGCCCTGCCCCTCAGAGGCACAGGCTGACCAGATTAGAGAAACTAGACTGGCCACAGAAGTCTCCAACAACCTTCCAAAGAAGACCACACTAGTGGTCCAACTGTTGACCCCAATAAGGTAGGCTTTTTTGTTGTCCAATAAAAAAACGAAACGAGTGCCTCCCAGGTCTAGCTCAAAAGTTTGTAGGAGTGAGACACTGGTGACTGACTGACTGTCCAGAAGAAGTCAGAAAAGGTCTCAAGGCAAAAAAAAAAAAAAATGTTTAGCACCTGTAAGGGCAGTAAAGACGGTGCAGAACACTGAAGAGCTACAGAAATTCCCAAAGACTGCATGGCCTTTCCTCCCTTCCTCAGATGTGATAGCAAGGGTCGGTCATGGCCTCAAAGAGTCAGGCTACTCTCGTTAAGGTACAGTCTTGGCCTGTACTTTGGCCACATAACAAAGAACCTCCCAGGCTGGTCTCAGACAACAGCCATTTCACACACCTAAGTCCCAAGCACTAGACAAGGATCAGATGTCAGTACAGGCTGCCTCTTGGAAAGGGTGGGGGGAATCAGCCCTTTCTGGCATGTATGGGAATCCCTTGGGCTACAAAAATCAGCACATCAAGAAGCCAGAGGTGCCACTGTGCTCTCACCTTGCTCCTCTATAATCTACAATTTGTCCAAGCCCAGAAGGGACTGGAGAGGCCCTAGGACTAGAAGTGGCATAGACCTGTTGATCAAGGAGATGTGTGTGTGTTTGAGAGTGGGAAAGAGATGAGCCAGGACCCTTTGACTCCAGATTCCTAATTTTTGGTCTTTTCCCTCCACCCTAAAGACCAACAGACAGCAGTCCTAGGAGGAGCAGTCCCTCTGAAGCAGCTTGGAAACCACTCACGTGCTCTGGGAGGACAGGGCTGAGCCTGGAGCAAGGGGGAGGGGGAGAGGGGGGAGAGAAAGAAGATAATGAATGGGCAGATCCACCCTGATCTGTGATCTGTAGCTAGGATTAAGCAAACCTCAGCTAAATTTTTCAGAGGCAGGAAGAGAAATACACTCAGAAAACACAACTAGGGAACAATATAACTAGAGGACAGATATGGGGGTGGAGGGGGCAAGACAAGAAGGCAGTTCATCCCTAAAAAGTGGCCAAGACTTCAAATTCTACTGAGATCCTGGCTGGCTCCCTGGCTCGAGGAAAGAGGGGAAGGGAGGAGCTATGGGAGCCTGTGAGAGTGGAACGCTGTCACCCAGGACCCCTCCGCCCTCCCCCCCCCCCCCCCCCAGGAAATCGAGATAAAATTTCCCTAGGGCTGGAGGGGACAACTGTTTTTGTGGGACGGTGTGGGCCGGCGGGGAGGAAAACCGCGACAGACAGCACTCCTCGCCACCTCTATAGAGAAGGAAGACCGCCTCCTTCATACCTAGCAAAGATTCCTCCAGTTCTGGGAGCAGAGGGAGCAGAATTTGGGGTCTCTCCCTCCCACAACTGGACTGGACAGGCCAGAGGAGAGCCCTGGGGGTGTCCCAAGGCTCATAAAGGGCCGGTTAGAGTGGGTAAGAAGGGCCCCCCTTTGGCCCGACGCCTGGGGAGCCCCTTAAGAGGGGGCTACGGGTCGGGGGAGGGGTCACTATCCCCCTAAGCCGGGGTTGGGCGGGAGGAAGTGCTGCCCCGAAGAGGGTTCAACGCGAGCGAGACACTGGGTCGCGGGACAGGCACACTCACGGCGGCTCCGGGGCGGCGGCGTTACTTGGGGCCGGGGCTCGGACAGGCTCCGCTCCTCTCCCCCCGGCGGTGTCCCAGGCTCCGGCCTCCACTTCCGCCTTTCAGCCGCTCCGGATCCGGATCTCCACCTCAGACCCGCCCCTCAATACTCCCAGGTGACTGACAGGGCGGAGAGACCAATGGGAGGCACTCTTGACCGATTTACAGGCGACGCCTGTGGGGGGCACGGGCGAGGCGGGAGAGCGCGCGCGAGGGACGGCGGGACTTGTAGTTCAGAGAACTGGGAGGAGCCGGTGGCCGCCTGGGACTTAGGGTTAGGGTGGAGCCCGCTGCCGGCGAGGCGGAGCCCGGCTGGGAACATTTTAAAGCCAGGGCTGCCAAACGCGTCACCCTGGGTTCCAGGAGCCCCGAGGGGAGGCGGGTGGCAGAGCGCTGGAAGAAGGCAGACGACTGTGTGAGCAGAATTGGGAAAGGAAAAATATGGTGTGAATGAATAATGCACATGAGGCCGCAGTCCTGAGCGCTGGCTAAACCGGAGAAGCCTCTGTCTGCACAGAGCTGCCAAGTCAGCTCTGGGAGCCCGACTGTTGGGGACATTCTGTAATGAGGAAGGTGACGGAAGTGCTATAGGAAGGGTTCTCTGGAGGTGAACCAGAGAGATCAAAAGGAGAGCTCCTGCCACTGCTCAGCCGTAAGCCAGGACCCTCCTCCTTTGGCTGAACATCAAGACACACCAGGATCACCTCTACCTCTGCCTCCCCCGACCCCGACCCCGACCCCGACCCCGAACCAGCTCCTGTCTCTGATGCCAAATATGGAGCCGGACTACTTCTGCTTTGGCTCTCCCCATCCATAAATACAGATTAGAACCATTTCTGTTTGCCTCCCCCACCCTGACCTCCATATGGATCAGGACTATTTCTATTTTTCTTTTTTTTCTTTCTTTCTTTCTTTCTTTCTTTCTTTCTTTCTTTCTTTCTTTCTTTCTTTCTTTCTTTCTTTCTTTTTCTTTCTTTCTTTCCTTCCTTCCCTTAATGTGGATTAGGACCACTTCTGTCTCCGCCCACCCCCCTCCCCCAACACGGACCGGTATCTCCTCTGCGTTTGCATCCCACTCCCAGGAATACTACTCAAAACTTGTATGGAATCAAAGCTCAGTCCAGAGACAGCTGTGGGCGTTGTTCCTGTGACACCTGGTGACACCAATCATACTTTGGAGCTTGAGCTGAAGAATCAACCTGTCTGGGACTGCCTGCCGCAAAACTGCCCACACCTAGTTCCATCTGGTCACCAGAGCGCCGCTTTCTAACAATAGCCGTAACCCCCATCTCCCCACCCCTGCATCCCTGCAGTGATCATCTGAGAAGTGAAAGCTAAGAGCGAAGAGAGGACTTAAGAGAGCAAAGGAGACGGGCAGAGTGGAATTCCTAGCAGGTTCTTGGCTAGTGACAAGCTTTTCCCCCCAGACCCTGCTGTACCTAGCCTGTAACAGGTACAGGATTGGTTATACAAGATCAGTGGGGCGTCCCACTGGCTACCTTTCCAGAGCTGGAGGTGGGTCTGAGTCAGGACTCTGTGCCTCTCACACACTGTGTCTGAATCTGTGGCTGTCATGGGTGGGAGGAGGAGGGGTATAACGGGCCCGCAGTGACTCATTAAGGTTTCTACCTCATCCCTGGGGCTTCTGGTGGCGTGAATGTGGTGCCAAGTGGATTGCTCGGCGCCTTTGCCCTTCCTAGAGACAGCAACAGGGCCCTGGGGTGCGGTGGGGAGTGACTGCCCTGTAGGCTCCTCCAAAGCCCTGGAGCTCTCAGACCAACCCCCAGAAACAGCCAGAGCCAACAACTACAAAAATAAAGCATTTATTTCCTATCCAAAAGTGAGCCTTGGGTGTTGGGTGGCAAAGGAGAACTGGAGAACAGGGTGGGTTTGTGAGAAGTCAGGGCCCTGAGTGAGACCGTGTTGGGTGTGGGGAGAACAGGCTCAGAAGAGGTCTGGTGAGGGGAGGGGTAGGGAGTGCCGTGGGGACTGTTTCAAGTTGCTGGCAGCAGAAAAGACCACCTTCAGGGACAGCCTGCGGAAACACAGAAACAGAGATGTTGACAGGCCCAGGCCCAGGGGTAGAAGCTGACATTTCTGGGCCCAGAAAGCACTCTCTGGAGCACAGGAACCCGGAGAGGACACTCTAAGGCAGGAACTGCAAATCCAAATACCTACAGAGACCAGACAAAGAAGTCAAAGGAGGGAAGCCAGCTAAGTGTCAGGAGATGATCCAGAAATGTGGCAACTGTGAAAAAGTGGCAAGCACAGGCCCCATCTCAAGAGGACTGCGGCCACTCAACACCAGTGGATTATTGCCAGTGGAATGTTGGCCCAGGGTTGCCAGAACGCCCCAAGTTTTTTAGAGAAACTGGAATATCTGGATATTTGTGTGAACTCTGATTTTTAGTGTCAGCAACTCATTCGCATTTTACCACACACACACACACACACACACACACAAATCTGCGAGAATCGAAGAATACATATCTGCGGGCCACCCGTTTGTTTCTTGTGTGGGTTGAGGGATGGGATGAGCCCCTCCAGCCTGGGCTGGTAGTGGGAGGTCTAAGGAGTCTTGGGCTCCTCAGATACCAGCTGCGATCTCAAACCTACCTGTCTCAAGGTGACATCACTTCCAAGGTGTCCAGCAGAATCCAGGGGCTGGGATAGAAGGCCTCACAATATCACTAAGCTATCTCTGCTGCAGAATCTGCAATCTGTCCCTCTTGCCTTAGACACCAAGATCCTGTCTGCTCTTGCCTCAGTCTTCGTGGGCTTGATCTGGGACCCTCCCCCAACCCCCGGTGCTCCCTGGTATCTACCTGCCTCCAGATCCTGGGGAGAAAGCAGGACATGTCATCTGCCCAGCCGGATCGGCACTGCATTCTGTCTCATGCCTGTTGGGTTCCACAGCCTCAGGTGGCTCCCCCTCACAGAGGGGAAGGATACGGGAAGGTTTAGAAAAGGGAAGAGGGTCCGAAGTAACCAGGTTTTGTTAAAAAGTCCAGAGAATGCAGAGCCAACCAGACCAGCCGGTGGCTGTTGACCGGAGGCAGGAGGCCAAGGGGCCCAGTCCCTCCCTGGATGGCAAGCAGCAGTGCCCACCCCAGACGGGCCTGGGCCCAGGGCCAGGGTCAGTGGAACGTGTCTGACCTGGACCGAAAGCTGTGCTGCATGAGGCTTGGGGTCGGGGATGGGGCCTCTGGCACTGGGGAAGGTCCCAGAGGCTCAGGCTCTGAGGGGAAGGGGGACAGCACGGAGAGCCTCAGGTTGGAGGGGGCGGCCCCCATCTCTGCTGTCCCCACACTGGCTGGGCAGTGGACCTCAGCAAAAGTAGTATCCTGGAGGCTGGGCGGTGGTCCAGATAGACAGGGTGAGATGCGTGGAGGCCTCAGCTGGGGACCAGGAGGGTCTGGGAGCCGAGCCGAGACTACTGGGTGGACTGGGGGACCCAGCCTAGCCTGTAGCAGGCCCATGATGTGTCGAAGCTCCCGGCTCAGCTGAGACACTTCCTGGTTGAGGCGGGAGATCTGTGGAAAACACAACAAATCGTTTCCCAGATGCCACAACAATCACCAATCTCCCGGGTGCGCCCCCCTCCACTGTGTACAAAACTCTTTCCCAGCCACTCCTGCTCACGGCCACTGCGAGAAAAAGGCAGGGCAGGGGTTATCTTTGTCTAGATGTAAACACTCAGCTTGTTTCCAAAAAGGCTTTGGGACAGCAGGTATTGCTATCCCCTCTCCTCCACTTTTACAAGAGGCAGAAAAATAGGCTCAAAGAGGTCACAAAGCTGGAAGTGACAGACACAGCAGCCTTACTCTCAGGTGACCCCCGCACACAAGCTCAAGCATCTATTCAGTGTTTTGCAAACTTCAGGGAGTACGAATCAACTGAGAAACTTGTCAAAATGCAGATTCCTGGGCCCCACCCCAGCCATTCCAAATTGGGTGAGGCTCAGGAGTCTGCATCTTAATGGTGCTGACAGACACTCAAGTGCGGGAAACACCACCTAGAACAGTGAACCCAAGCAGGACTGGCCCTCCATCTGGCCCAACAGGGCCTGGTCCCGCCCCCCAGCCCCAGGGGCTGCCCTCCTGGGATGCAGATGATGTTTATCAGAACGCAGGGAAGGCCCACTCCCTAAGGGTTGGGCCTGACTGTGCCCTGATGACAGCTCAGAGATCCCCTGGGAGGAGGCAGAGGCAGAGCCTTGGCATACAAGATCTGGGCTCTTCCTGACCAGGGTTTAGACGTGAGGATCCAGGTCTCCCAGGGCTGAAGGCCTCTCAGCCTCCCTGTCCTCTGACCCCTAAGTTTGCTGAGCATTCCCTTCCCAGGGCTGGGGAAGGAAAAGGACTTGGTAGGGGGCAGGTCCCTAAAGGAGAGAACCCCAAAGTGGAGGAGGGAGGAGAGGCTGTCTTTGCGGGCTAGATAGCCTGAGCCAGCCAGGAAAGGGTGGAGGCAGCAGGCACTGAGTACTTACCTGTGCCAGGGGGTGGGCCAGGCACGTGAGCACTCTTATATCATGCTCAACAACTCTGGCAAAAACGGGTCATTTTTCCCATTTTTCGATGAGGAAATTGAAGTTTGGGGTGGTTGTGGGACTTGCCCAAGGTCACCCAGCTAGTGTGAATAAGTGAACTCAGGACTCTGGCTCCAAACCCTCAAATGCTCTTACATACGAGGCACATTGCTGATCCCAAGATGCTATTTGCCAAGGTTGGAGGGAAGGAGTCAACCCCAACCTACCTCCTGGTTTAGCCTGCAGACCTTTTCCTTCATCTCCTCAGCCTCAGTGGCCAGTTCCTGGCTGGGCCTGGTCCCTGCAGCCAGAATGGGGTGGAAGGGTGCAGGGTGAGTGCAAGGAGAGGGAGTCTACGGCTTGGGCCGGGTCCCCTCCTCTTGCTGGGCAGGCAGAGAAGAGAGGAGAAGAAGCTCTGGGCTCAGGATGATGGGAAAGCCAGACTCTTCCCTGCCCCTTCCCCTGCCCCCTGCCCCAGCTGTACATGCAAAAGCTTCTCTTTAGCATCTGAACACAACATGCTCTTCTCTCCTGCCTTTATCCCAACAACTGCCTTGCTCCACCCCTCAAACTCCTACCCAACCCTTAAGACCCCCTACAAGTGTCCCCTCCTCTAAGAAGGACAGTTAGGGGTGCCCTCCCCTCCTACCTCAGAGCCTTGTTCCTGTCTCGGTTGTGGCACTTGAGACCCTGTTCTGGAATCGTTTATCTGAGGACACAGGTGTGTCCCCCACTAGACTGGAAGCTCACTGAGAGTGCAGGCCAGGTCTGATACATCTATGCTTTCCCAGCACAGAGTCCGGCACATGGTCAGCCCTTACTACACATGGGATGGACGGCTGAAGGGACGAACTGGTGGACGGATGGCGGGTGAATGGGTGACAGAGAGTGAGGTCTACGGCTGGCCCTTACCTGAAGGAGGGGCCTGTGAGCAGGGCCTAGCGTGCTCATGCCTCCTGCTGAACCGAAAGGTAGGGGCCTCCGCTGTGCTGCCAGAGTCCTCAATGCCATCCACTATCCTGGGATGGGGGCAGTGATCATCAGTCCCATGCGGAGAGGGCAAGGGCCAGAGCAGAGCAGGCGGAGGGTAACTGGGGACAGCAGTGCCAGGGAGCTGGGGAGGAGCAGCAGTCAAAGAGGGGTGGGGTTGCAAGTGTGGTGGATCAGGAAGGGCGGGTGGGCAGATGGGGCAGAGATAGGAAGAGCACTGGTTGGAAGGCTGGGGACGGAGCCCAGAGAAGGTTCTGGAAGCCAGCAGGGGTATGGGGAAGGCAGGGGAGGCTGGCGTCTCACCGGGGACTGAGGTCCGGAGGTCCAAAGGTTCCCAGTGGGGGAATGAGAAGCTGGGGGGGCTTCCAGGCAGCAGAACCCCTGGGGGGGCCATGAGGGGAGGGGCTGTGGCCCCGGCCAGCCAGGGCAGGGGAAGGGAATGGGGACAGGGAAGGGGAGGAGACAAGGGCTGAGAATGGGGGCAGCTCCTCGCCCAAGAGGCTGACCAGGGAGCCCCGGGGCCGCGCTGGGCTGAGGTTGGGCAGCAGGAGGGGCCGGCGGGGCCTGGAACCACCCCCAGACTCCACCCCAGTCTCGGCCTCTGTGATGGATGGTAGGGTCTTGTCTGAGGAGGAGCCAAGGCTTTCAGAGCGGGGCTGTGGGCAGAGGGCAGCTGATGTCAGGACAGTGAACAATAGGCCCCTTCATTAAGCAACAGCCTTCACTGGCAGATGCAGCCACCCATCCCCCCCCCCTTCTCCCTGCAGCAGAGGAGCCACGGAAAGGTGCCTCCAGCTCCCAGACTCCCCCATGCAACCTCAAACCCCACCCCACACCTCCCAGGAAGATGGTGTTACCTGGGAGAGGCGAGGAGATCTGGAAAAGCGGCTGAGGCCCTGCGGGGACATAGGGGGGATTCAAGCTGACTCACACCTCCCCCCTCTCCTGGTGCAGCTCTTCCTCCCCATCAGTGCTGTGGGCTTTGAGAATGTGGGGCCTTTTTGTGGAACTGAGTCAGAGATACTTCCAACTCCAACTCAGAGATGTCTGAGTGGCAAAGTAAGTCTGAAAAGCAGTGAAAGACAAAGGCCTAGGGTGTAAACTGTAGACCTGGCCCAGAGGCTAAGCCAAAATGGGGTCAGGAAATATTTGGTGAGTGCCGAAGAGGAAACCCAGGGGATGATGCCCAGTTCAGAGACGGACTTGGAGGAGGAGCACGCGAGGGGGACTGTTTCCAAAGTGAGGTCCCTCTGAGGGGTCTGAGGGGGGTGCTGAGGGGTGGCCAACAGGAAATGATGGGTCAGAGGAGTCGGAAGTAGAAGTGGTGAGAGACGGTCCATGGGGGTTGGGTGATGGCCAATGAAGAAGGGTCAGGTGGGGGTGGAAGATGTTAAGCGTGGAAGGGACAATGGAAGGGGGTGCCGGGGATTGAGAAATGATGTTCTCCGGGTGGAAGGAGATGCATGAGACTCTCTCTTGGGATGGGGAGGTCTGCCCTGAAGGAGGGGACCTCGGAGGAGGTGGAGGCCATAGGGGGTCTACATACATTGGTGTCAGAGCCCTGGCGCAGGTTGAAGGTGAGGTCCCGGGGCAGGCCAGCCCGGAAGGCAGCCCCGTACTCAGGATAGAGTCTCAGGACCTCAGCCAGCCCTCTGCTGCTCAGCTGCTGCAGGCCACAGTAGGTCAGTGCCTTCACGTCAGCGCTGGTCTTCAGCACGCAGCTTGGGACTGCCCCTGACCCAGGCTCCTGCCCCGGCTCAGGGATATCTGCCCCAATCAGGTCCCCCTTCCCTGTGGGTAAGGGATGGGGATAGTCAGCTGGGGCAGAGGGACTAAGAGGATATCAGCGGGAAGTGGTCAGTGGAGCTGGGGGATGGTTAGTGTGTTTGAAGGGCGGTCAGAGAAGGATCAATCAATAGGATTGGTGGAAATAATCAATGGAGTTGGGAAGAAGTCAGTGGAGAGTGACTGATGAAGTTGGGAGACAGTCAATGGGAAATGTCAGTATAATCAATGGAATTAGATGATCAGTTAAAGAATGGCCAGAGGGGTCAGCTAAAGGGTAAAGGTCAATGGAGTTGAGGGTCAGGGGGGAAGAGTCAATGGAGTTGGGAGATGGCGCAGCGGGAAAGGATCAGTGGAGTTGGGGGAGAGTCACTGGGGAAGGGCTGACGGGTTGATGGCCAATAGGATTAGGGGAGAATCTGAGGGTATGGTCAAAAGGGGAAGGTAGTAAGGTGAAGGCACCAGCAAAGAGGACCCCCTCAGCAGGAATTCCACTAGGGGTATCCCAGGCCCTAGATCCCTGGCCACACCCAATGCCCCTGGGGGCAGGTTCTGGGGTAGGTAGTAGGCGGTGGTGGGATCCTCACCCAGGATGGCCAGCACCATGTTGTCTCGAAGCACCTCAAGCGAGCCGGAGCAGACGTAGTAGTGTGCCTGCAGGGCGTCCCCACGGCGCAACAGGTACTCGCCTGGAGCGCAGAACGAGGTCTTGATGTGCAGGGAGAGGGCCCGCAGGCAGCCTCTGCTCGCTGCTGCAAACAGCGGCAGCTGCAGGATCTCCCGATTCAGGTGCATAGCGATGTCAGCTCTCAGCTCGTCTGGGAAGTCACGCAGTAACTGCATAAGGGGCATAGGTCATTCTGGCCATCCCCCTGCAGCTGCTACTTGAGTTCTATAAATGTGCTGAGCTGCCTCCAAGGAGAGGACTCCAAAACTTGCCTTTTGCTTTGAAGTTACCTGTGTTTGACCTTCAAGAAGACCTCTGTGTATCAAACCTCAATTTTGCTTGTGTGTGGACCTCTCAACCCAAGTTCAGGAGCAGAGACTAGGCCTTTTCCTATGTGTCCACTGCCTGTGACTACACACGGTGGTCACTCACACATGTCCTTGGTTACTCAACCCCGTACAAGGATCGGCCCTGGTGGGTCAGCTTTCAACCGGGAGTCAGGAAACTAGACGTCAGCTCTGCCCCTAAGTCCTTGTGAACCTTGGGCAATCCATTTGCTCTCTCTGGGCCTCAATATCCCCATCTGTAAAACGCAGGGTTACACAAGACCTTGAACATTACCAATGATCTCTGAGGAGCCAAACAATGTTCATAGTTCTATCCTCATCTTAGGGAGCCCCTAGGCCACTTGGGCTTGCTGACCTCTCCCGCTTGTCCCCATTTCCTCCCCAGGCTCCTCTTCTAACTTTCCACACTCTGCCCGCATCATGGCAGCCAGCTCCATGACTTCCCTACTCCCTGTGAGCCTGGAGCCCTACCTATGGGTCTAGACCTATATTTTCAACTACCGATGGAACAGCCTCCACGTGGATCTCCCACAGGCACCACACCCTCATCATGGCCTAATCCTGGACTTTCATTTTCACACCTTCCTCCTGTGATGCCCCCATCATGCCCCTTTGCCCAAACCAGGGACCTGGGGCCTATTCTGAGCTCCTCTCCTGCAACCAGCCGATCACCAGGTCCTCCGGCTCCGGCTCTCAGAGATACCTCCTAGATCCTCAGGTCACTTCCCAGCCTAAAAGTTTTGCAGAATACAATCTAAATTCAAGACCACCCATGAGCTGGCCTGACCCGCCTCCCCAGCCCTGTCTCTTGCACTCCGGTCTCTCTCCTCCCCTCCACAGCACTCACACATCCAGTCCTGAAGGCTCACTGACTTGACTTTCAGTTCCCTGAACTCCCCTGCTCTTTTGTGTCAACATTTCCGGGTCTGTGTTCCTACTCCTCTTTCTGCCTGGAATGGCCTCTGGTAGCAGGCTGATTTCCTTCTTGCCCCTCACGATGTCCCCTCTTCCGTGCCGCCTTCCCTGACTCCTCTAGGCCCAGGCACAACGTCCCCTCATTGCTCTGCCATCCCTCCAGCAGAGTCCTATTCACTGCGTAATTATTTGTTTACCTGTCTGCCTCCTTCACCCAACTGGTGTCTCCCTCAGGACAAGGGCTGAGTGTCATCATCTCTGAGCTCCCTGTGTCCCGCACAGAGGCTGGCCCAAAGCAAGCGCTCAGGAAAGGCTGGCTGAGGGGGGTGGGGGTGGGGGATGGCATTAGCTAAGGCCTGAGCTCCCTCTCAGCTCCCGTGTTCTAGTGCCAAGGAAAAGGGATGTGGATGGGGGTCGGTGCCGTGCCCCTTTGAGCAGGGCTTCGCCTCCCGGGACCCCAGGTGTCTCCATCCCAACCCCAGAGAGACGGCGACCCCTCTCCCACTCTGACGCCACGCGCCGGGTCCGGGCACACTACCTCGTTGGCGTCGATGCCGCTGTTGACAGCCCACGTGGTCTGGAAGGACTCGAGCATGCGCTGCTTGAGCGGCCGCGGCAGGCGGTGCACACGGATGAAGTCCTTGAGGTCCTTCATGCGGCGGTGGTAGAGTGAACGGCGCGAGTACATGCGCTGGATGATGGCCGTCACGTTCCCGAACACCACGGCGTGCATCAGCGCTGCAGCGGCGGCAGCGGCAGCGGGTTAGGGACGGCCACCCCTCCCGCCTCCACCCCCGCCCCAGGACCCACCCTGCCTGTGGACGGCTCTGGGCGCCTGGGGAGGGAGGAGCAGGAGAGCCAGCGGGCTTGGGTTAGCTCAGGGAATAGCCAGACCTGATGTTCCTCTCCTGCCCTCCAGCTAGGTCATGAACTTGGGTTTCCCATTCCCTTTGCAGAAGGCCAGCACGGCCCCCCCCCCCCGCCCCCCCGGGGACCAGCATGTAGTAGATGCTGAGGAAACGGCTATGAATGAATGCACGACTGTCTGGACGTGGGTGGGCATCTTGCCTTCTCTGAGCCTGTTTCCCCATCTGCACGCTGGGCTTAGCGGGGCCACCCTGGGGCATGGCAGGCCCGGCCTCACCGCCTATGAGCATGGTGCAGATGGAGAAGATCTTCTCCGCGTCGGTGTTGGCGCACACGTTGCCGAAGCCCACGCTGGTGAGGCTGCTCAGCGTGAAGTAGAGGGCAGCGATGTAGGCACTGCGCCGCGACGGGCCGCCCGCCGAGCCATTGACGTAGGGCTCCTCCAGCCGCTTGCCCAGCTCGTGCAACCAGCCTGGGGTGGGGGGGGGGGGTAGTGGAGGGAGGCAAGGAGCGGCGGCCCAGGCAGTGGAGAGCTGGCCTTCCCTGAGCTGCCTGCGCTTGACCTTGGGCAAGTTTGACCAAGGGGAGGTTTGCACCCGCAGGGATGGAAAATGTCCCCAGTGGTCTGGGCCTGGGACTCCCCACAGTGAACTGGTTACAGCTGCAAACTTCCTAAGCTCCTGAATGTTTGGGGGGACCCTCCTCACTCTAACAGTTTACTGAGCACCCCTGTGTACAGGGTGCTGGCACTTGACCCCACCATTCTCCCTGCCCTGATGGAACCTACCGTCTGGAGGGGAAAGACACATGAAATAAATGACAGGTGGGCAGTGAGCTACGAAAAGGGAAGTACGGGGCGTCCTAGGAGCCATAATGAGTTAGGGAGAGTTAGCTTAGTGGTGATTGCAAGGAATAGAAAAGTCACTTAGGGGAAGAAGGGAGGGAAGACAAAGGGAGAAGATTCCCGAGAGGAAAACAGGTTCAAGGCCGTTGTGAGAAAGCAGTGCATCCCGGGGAGCTGGAAGGAGGCCAGCGTGGCTGCAGCACAGGGCACAGGGAAGAAAGGGAAACCAAGTGGGGAGAGAGAAGGCAGCAGGGCTATGCAGGGTGTGGATTGAGTGGGGACTTTTTTTTTTTTTTTTTGAGTGTGGACTTTATTTTGAGGGCAGTGGAGAGCCACTGAAAGGGTCGGGGGGAGAAGGAGCACTACCTCTGCCCCAAACACCCTCCTGACCATGAGAGTGTTTCCTGTACTGCTTTGATTGCCTGTCACCGGTCCTGCTCCCCTGCTAGGCTGTGAGGTCTGCCCAGGCAGACCCCTGGTCTTCACTTCAGTACCCCCGTGCCTGACCCAGAGGGAAGAATGTGGGGTGGCGGGTGTGGTGCCAGAGGAGGCATCAGCCCGGGGGCCTGAGTGGACAGGGCAGGTGGACGGATGTCAGCGAAAGCCTGGGGTCGGTGGCTCACCGATGTCCCAAAGCAGCGGGTCATTGGCCTCCATCTCCCGGCGCCCGATGACGTACCAGATGCAGGCCATCCAGTGGGCGAGGAGCGCGAAGACGGACATGAGTAGTGTGAGGACCACGGCGCTGCACTGTGAGTATCGCTCCAGCTTCTGCAGCAGCCGCAGCAGCCGCAGCAGCCGCACCGTCTTCAGAAGGTGCACCAGCGATGTCTGCAGGAGTGTGGTGGGGGAGGCTGGGAGCAGGCACGCCTCGGCCTCCTCGGAGCCCCTGCGTCCCCTCCCAGATGCCCTGGAGCCAGGGGAAGCTGCAGCAGGGGAAACCGTCCCTGCTGTCCTGGGAAAGTGACCAGGGAACGTGGCCAGGAGGGAATAATACTAAAACCAATAAAGGCTAACACTTACTATGTGTACTTGCTTACTTATGTAAGTACTTACTATATGTGTGTCAGGCTCTGGGCTAAGCACTTACGATCCTCATGACACACGCATGCCTTCAGTTCAGTTATCATCATTGTTCCAGTTTGCAGATGAGTAAACTAAGGCTCAGAGGCAGGGGAACAGACACAATGATCTCTGGCCCCTGCTTGAAGCCCTCAAAGTCTTAGGCACAACCAGCTGCGGACAAGATCTGGTTGTTGGCGATGACAGCAGTTGTGATGGGAGCCGTCCTCAACCCACAGAGTAGCAAGGTAAGGCGCGAACAGGCAAGAGGCTTGGGGACAGGGGGAGGTTAGGGGCCATGGCCATGGTGGGTGAGCTGCTGATGAGAGGCGCATACCGAAGTGCTGGGGCAAGGAGAGCACAAAGTGAAGGAGCCTGGGTTTCAAGGTCTTAGCCATTGTGGGGCTTAGGTGGGGGTTATGGAGCCGGTGGCACCTCGTAAGCATCCTGTGTTAGCTAATATTTTTTTTTAATTTTTTTTTTCAACGTTTTTTATTTATTTTTGGGACAGAGAGAGACAGAGCATGAACGGGGAAGGGGCAGAGAGAGAGGGAGACACACAGAATTGGAAACAGGCTCCAGGCTCCGAGCCATCAGCCCAGAGCCTGACGCGGGGCTCGAACTCACAGACCGCGAGATCGTGACCTGGCTGAAGTCGGACGCTTAACCGACTGCGCCACCCAGGCGCCCCATGTGTTAGCTAATATTACCACCACGACTGTTGTCATTGTGGTCACCAGTGCTTCAATTAGCCCTCCAAAGCTTGGAGACGAGGAGCAGGTACGGAAACTTATCCTCTCACTACTCTGGGAGGGGGCAGCTTGGAAGCTAGGGCTGGGGGCTCTGGGGCAGCGCCGGGGGAACTTGGTATGAAGGCCCTCTCAGAAGCCTCCGACAGCATCCCCCACAGCCCTGGCCCGGCACGGCTCCTGAGCCACCTCCTGTCCTTTTCTCTAATTTTAGGTGAAGGAGCTGGAAAGGAGGTGGCCCTGCTTCCTCCACATGGACCGTCTCCAGGGCTTAACGCCTGCCTCCAGCTCCCAGAGCTTCTGCTTCCAAACTTGAGTCCTTCAGAGCTTCTCCTAGTCACCTGCCTCTGAGCCCCACTCCCTTGGGGCCCTCCTCTCCTTCTCCTTGGACCAGAGTGTCCCAGGCCTGGCTCCTTCAAGTCCACAGCTCTGCCAGTGCCTACTCATCCTCTATCTTTGCTCTGTCTCCCTCCAGCCCCACACTGCTCCTCCTCTCGCCTTCTGCCACATCATCGAGTTGGGTGCATGGGGTTCCTGAGAACCAGGGTGGTACGTTAGAAAGAGGAATAGACTAGGAGTCTGGAGGCCTGGTTCCAATCTCCTGCCTGCTGCTGCTAGCTGTGTGACCTGCGGCAAGTCACTTAACCTCTCTGAGCCTTTGCATCTACCTCTGAAAAAGAGAATCTGCCCTGAAGGGTTACCGTGAGGCTCCTATGTGATGATGTGGGCGAAAGGACTTAGTAAATGTAAGATGCTCCTTAAGGTATCAGAGGAGGGGGACTGCCTGGGAGGAGAGACAGGGGATTCTCTGTAGCTCTCCCCAGGACAGCTGTCCGGCTGGCTGACACAGCCTGGTGGGCACGGGATGGGAGAGTGCAGTCACAGGGAGGGGTGGGGAGCTCTGCTCGGAGTGGCCGGAGCCTCAGGGCAGACATACACACATGCACGTGTGTGGGAGTGTGCACACACGTGTACCCAGCCAGGAGAAGAGGCCCACAGCCCGTTGGCGGCTAGTTAAATCCGGCTGCGTGTAGGTGGTTTCCCACTATAGCTGAGTGTGGCAGAGAGAGGAGCGCACAGGGAAACTGCTCTCCACCTCCCCACCCAACAGCCAAGGGGGTCTGGGGACACAGGGTGGGACTCCCTCACCCTGGACTCGAGAGCACCTGCTATCTGCTGGCTGGGTGCAGAGCTGACCACTCAGGGCACCTCCGGGCAGTCCCCGGGGAGCTGAGAGGGCCCAGGACCTGGCACTGTCTGCCTCCAAATCCACCCCACAACCTCTGCCTCCTTGTCTTGGCTTACAACGCTCCCCCCAGATGCTCTCTCCCCATCTTCTGCCAGCCAAATCCTGCTCTCTGTCAAGGGTCTAGCTCTGCTCTGTCTCCTGCAGGAATCCTTTCCAGACCACCCCTGGCCTTTTTCCAACTGCAGTGCTTTGGCCTCCCAGGTGCTGGCTAGATTTCAGATCATTTGTACGCACGCCCACTTTCCTGCCTGGAACTCCAAGGTCGGCTAGCTCCTGCCCAGCTGCCAGCAACACCTGGGCCCCATCTTCCTCTCCATTCACCTCTTCTGTTCCTGCTGTCCCCTCCACCAGTCCTGCCCCCTCACCAGCTTAGCTGCCTGGAGGCTGAATCCTTGTCCCTTTTCCCCACCGTGACCATGCTCCACACAGTGCTTTGCAGACAGCTAAATGCTCATCGGTTGTTTGTTAAATAAAAATGTGAAAAGTACCACTCATTTGGCATCAGACCAATGCCGCCTTGGTAGCCCTAGTTAGCTTTTCATTTGTCTCAGCTTCCCTCAGTGATTGTGAGCTGAGCTCCCGGAGAGCGCAGACCCTCCCAGCTCCTTCTGAGCAGCCCACGGCAGGTGCCTGACAACTACATGCAGATGGATGGATGGGAAGGACTGAGTCTGAGTTGGGGTCGGTGCCTTCATAGGAGATGCTGGGCTAATTTGGGAGGCTGGGCTGCAGGGTGGCCTGGGGGGTCACTCACCACGGTGATGTTGAAGACATAAAGCAGGTCAAAAGGCAGAGCAGCAATAAGGTCAACAAAGAACCAGGTGGCCAGGTAGTGAAGACCGATGGAACGAGGAGCAGAGACCACCTGGCCGGACTGGGACACATAGGTGGTGCGGAAGTTCAGGATGATATCTGGGGGTGCAAGAGGCTGTTGGTTACTAGGGGGCTTTGTGCCCAGAAACTCAGGCCGAGGGGCCAAGGAAATGAGTAAGCTGGGAACAAGCCTGAGGCCCAGAATGGAGGTGGGGGCAGGGAAGAGGAAGAGAGCTCGGGCTTCTGGCTGGTCTCCAGGGAGGAGTGGTCTAAAGGTTGAAGGCTGAAGGGGTCAGAGGTCAGGGCACATGGACCATTAGGACTTAAAGACCTAGAAATGGTTGGGCTCTGAATGCCTGGGTACTGCAGGCCCAGGATCGAGCAAAGGTTGGAGGAGTGGGTCCCTCCAGCCCACCCACCAGGGTATGTGGGGCAGAAGGTCTAACCCAGGATGAAGAGCATCTCCACGGCGATGTCGCTGACAAGGGTGTGTCGGGAAGTGATGGGGGTGTCATCATCGCCCAAGAAGCAGACATTGTAGGGAACGGTGACCGCAACGTAGAAGGTGGCGAGGAGGATGAGGCCGTCCCACACGGCCTTGGGGACGCTGTAGTGGAGGAGGAGGCAGCGGGACCCCCCCACGGAGGCCACCTTGTACTCGGGCACTGATGGCTTTGGCTCAAACACGTTCTAGGGGGAGAGGGGTGGCGGTTGGGGACATTTAAGGGAAAGAGGAGCCGAGGCTTGGGGAAGGGAGAGGCAGCGGATGGGGAAGGGGGGAGTGGGTGCTGCAGGCATGACCACGACAGGAGATAGAAGGTGCAGGGGAGAGGGTCAGGGGCTGTCACCTAACACTTCCTACCTCTGCCAAGCAACTGCTCAGGCCCCCTGTTGATCAATCATGTTTTGAGAGGGGATGGGCCTTCCCCCTACTTGAGAGGGAGATTATGACAAATCAGGCACACGCCTTAGCTTGAGGGGTCACTAACATCTCCCTTAAGTTTCTCTTGGTATTTAGGGGCCCTGTGGGGGACGGGGATATCCCAGAGATGAGGGGAGGCTGGCACGGTGCACCCCATTCCCTATAGCCCTCAAAACAACTCAGAGGGATGGACAATTGATCCCAAGGCTTTATCAGGGTCCTAGGGCTAGACAGCAGGACCCTACTGGGGGCTCTCTCCCTAGGACCACAGCTTGTGATTTCACTCCTCCCCCGCATAGGTAACTCTATCATCCAGAGGTAGGTGATGTAATTGCTGCTAGATCCCTGCCCTTATGACATCATCATAGTAGAGTAACGTCAATCAGAAGGAAGCAAAGGAAATGGGGTTGGAAGATGTGAGGGGACATGATGGGACACAGCAGAGAGTCATACATGAGAAACGGGTGGACAGAGGAATAAGCCACGGGAAGGAGATCAGATAGGCAGGGAGACGGGGAGACAGTAGCAAGGCTGTCTCAGAATCACAGCTGGGAGACGTTGGGGTGCAGACGGGACTCACATTATTGGTTTTCATGCCTCCCTGGCCCCGGCGGCCAAAATGGCCAGTCAGCCGGTGTAGGACAGTACGGCTCTGCCTCCTGGCAGATCGAAGTCTTGAGCTGGCTCCCCTCCTACCAAAACCGCCCGAGTTTTCTGTTGGGAAGAAGGGTGCAAGATAAATGGGGGCGCATCCCGTGAGGCCCGGTAGGGAGAGGTCTTGTGTGACCTTCAGCAAGGACCTCTGACCATTAATGCCTCCTCCCCAGGCCTGCAGTTACCATGATTACTGTCACCATGGCCTCCTGAGGGGCCAAGTCCCGGGCCTCCACTCTGAGTGATGTCCTTGAAGGAAAAGAGGAAAAGCACGACCTCTCCCATCTCATTCTTGATGGGCATCATGTCCAAGAGGCACCAAAAGGCTGAGCCTATAGATGTGGAGAGGTGGAATGGGAGGGTGAGCAGTCCATGGCACCCCTTTCCCCTTAACCTCCCATGGTTCCTGAGCATAGTCAAAGGACTTGGCAAAGGTTTAGATCTGGAAAGAACCCCAGAGATTATGTTAGCTGACTCCTTCCCTTCCAGATGGGAGAACAAAGTCCTCGAGAGGATCAGGGATGTACTTGGCGTCACCTAGTCAGCCTGTGGCAGTGGGTGGACTAGCACCCAGACTTCTGCCATGCCAGGCAAATTCTGGGTAAGGCACCTAGGCAGAGCTGCGGGGCTGCAGGGCAGGCCAGGCCTCCTTACCATCCTTTCGATAGAAGCAGATTTCAGCCCGATGCTCCTGATGGCCCTCCAGGGCCTTGTGCAGCCTCTGCAGTGCTGGCTCGCTGGTCTCCGGACCATAGAGGAAGCGGCAGCTGCAGGTTTTCTGCATGACCTCGGTACGGCCGTAGCCTGTGAGCTCACAGAATCCGTCAGAGCAGTACACAATGGGAAAGCCCCGTGGGCCCTGTGCGTTGGCCAGCAGGAAGTTGCTGTCTGTGGGAAGAAGAGGTCAAGGTTAGGTCAAGGCCAGGAGGGGAGCTTAGCTTCAAGGTGGGTAAGTACCTCCCCCAGGCTGTGGTCAGAAGTCAGAGCCAGAAGCTTCCCAGGCTTCATTTGATTCCTGGGTCCCCTTTGGGATATTCTGAAATGAGAGTGCGAAGAGATAGAACAAAAGGACAAGGACGTAAGGGTGGCCCGGAACCGGCACAGGGATCACTGGGGGGTTGGAGAAGATCATGCAGTCCTTCTGCCTGCATTCAGGCTGGTGAGCTTATACAGAGGACCTATAGTAGTAAGAGCATGGGCTCCAGCACCACACACCTGCCGCTTTCCAACCATAACCTTGGACAAGTTAATGAACTCTCTTCTGTGCCTCAGCTTTCGTATCTGCAAAGTGGGGGATAATATATCTTGTTCACATGGTTGTCGTGAGAGTTATATGAGTTACCTGGGGAAAACAGATCCTAGCATTCACTAAGTGCTACACTGACAAGGTACGACAATACCCCCACACACAGCCCACCCCCCACCGCCCGCCGCATTCCCACAGCCTGCAAGACACATGCATAGCTGCTACCCTGTCATCCTATTAGAGAGTGGACAGGGCAGAGATTCTGGTGATATCACACCCATTGTATTGATAGGAAACCAAAAGATGGAGATTATCCAAACTCACAAAGCTCCTTTGTTGGGGGAGAGAGACAGTGATGAGTAGTGTCCTCATTCTCTGCCTTCCAGGAAAGGTCCTCTTTTTAGCATCTCTTTAGGTAATTTCAGGGGGTCTGTCCCAGTGCTCAAAGTCTGACAGGATTGGGCGCTGAAGTTTAGTCCAGCAACCCCAGCAGCAGAATGTGAGCTGGCTCCCTATGGCTCCAATGGGTGGAGGTTGAAGAGGGGCTCTGTGGGCCATCCAGGGGCAGAGTCTCCACTGAGGGAAGGGGCCTGAGACACAACCAGTACTGGGAGCTAAGAGGGGTGACTGTCTGGGGGTGGAGTGGCTGATGGGGGCTGAAGGTGCCTGGGAGGCTTTGGGCCCTGGGCAGCAGCCTCCCTCTTCCATCCCAGGGCCCGTTGCCGGGGTGATGGGAGCTATGGAAACAAGGGAGGTGTCTGTGGGGGGAGAGTGGGGAGGCGGCTAAGGCCCCGGCGGCTCGGTTTCCGCCCGCGGGTACCGCTCCCCCTACCTTCCAGATACTGGCTAGGGTACCCCAAGGGGGCAGGGGGAGATCTCTCAGCTCCAAAGCAGGAAAAGGGAAAGGCGGGAGAAGTGGCAGAGAAGGAGGAATGTGGCTGTCCAAGGTGCTGAACCTGGAATCCAAGCTGGGGGTGGGTGAGCAGAGAGTTCCCTCCGTCACACGGACCACCCCCTCCTCCTGCCTCACCTCCCTCAGATGCAGACGCGCCAAGATTTGGGGGCGCGTGACCTTAATCCAAGCAAGGTGCTGCCTAAGTCTGATCTTTTCTCTTTCTTTTTTCTTTTTTTTTCCTGGGGAAGGAGATGCTGGAGCCTTCTGGAAGTAGACTCCAGAGCGCCTGACCGCTTCGTCCCACCTCTGCGTCTCGGATACCCCCCATACGTCCCCAGCAGAGCTCTGCCCCGCAGCGGGAGGCTCCCACGGCCCCCTCCTCCGTTTTGCGGCACAAAGAGCATTTCCTGACTCAGTCACACTCCCAGTCTTAGCCCCCTGCACTCTTGGCCCTTTCCTCGCCTCCCCTCACAGGGCACTGCCAGTCCTGTTCCTTTCCCGGCGACTTCGGGAGTTCCTAGACCGTCAAGTCCACTCTCCCCGCCTCGGGTGTCACCATATCCAGGAGACCCGGCGCCGGCGCCGAAGCAGACTTGACCCCAGCTCCAACACCCAGCCCCAGCCTCGCCCCACTCACGAGTGCCGTCGAATCGGGTGGCGATGGTGTCCAGAAAGGTGTTTTGCGGGGCCAGCAACCCCTTCATGACCGGCATGGCCTCGGGGCGGGGGTTCGAGGCGCGGCGCTGGGGGGCGTTCAGCGCGGCGGGGCCGGAGGGGGCGCGCTGCCGGCGGAGCCGGGGCGCCCCATGCGCCCGCCTGCCTCCTCCCCTCCTCTCAGCGCCGCCGCTGCCGCTGCCTCTCGGTTCCGAACCCTGCAGCTCTCGGCTAGGCTTGGCGCCGCCTCTGTCCCCCCACCTCCCCACGGGCCAAGTTCTTTCCCCCGGGCTCGGCCCGCACCCGCCACGTGGCCGGTACGGGGAGGGGCCGCCAGCGACACCCTCACCCTTCTCCGCGTTGCTCCTCCCAGGGGGGAGCGGCCCACGCGTGTCTCTCCCAGAGAGATTTCGGGACACGCCCACCTGGAGCAGAGACCACGGAGGTGGGGCGGGGCTTGGTTGGCAGACACTCCCCTTTCCGGGGTGACCACGCCCCCACGCGTGGTTCCCAGGCGACTCCTTGTGGCTCCGCCCTATGGGTTTCCCCGCGCGCCGCCCACGCTGCGGATGGTGTTTGGTTCACAGTGCCGCCTGCTGGAATTGGGATATTTCAGTTCCCTGCGCTCCAAAGTGTGATAGCAAGGTTAAAGAGATTCATTCGTTTGGCCGGTGGCGGGTCGACGGGACGGCTGGAAATGAACTTCTAGAATAGCTTAACCCTCACTCGCGCCCCAGTTTAGGTAGGGAACCTTGGCGAGCTCTGTCTCTGAGTGCAGCCTGGTGGATGAAAAGAGCTTTGGAGTCCATGGGGTAGAATCCCAGCTTTGCTACTCACTGATTGTGTGATTTAGCCTCGTCAAGCCTCCCTTTCCTTATCTGTAAAATTGAGCTAATAATTTTCACCTCATGCGGTCGTGAGAATTTAATAGCATAATGCATGTTTTTGGTACACAATAAGTGTGCTGGAGAGCAGTTGTCTCTCTCTTCCTGTAGTCTTGATTTAACCTTCCTTCTCTCGGCTGCCATTCAAGTGGAAGAGAGGCTGGAGGCAAGTTCGGGGCTGAGAAAGATAGTTTCAAGTTAGGCAGAGTCAGTTTGCAAATCTTTAAAGGTGTATTGGCGGTCTTTGAGCTCCATCTTCTCCAAGAGGGAACCAGTGCAGCAGCAAGAAGGACCCAGGTGAGACCAGACATCGGACTTTTTCACTACCAAAGCAGAAAATCACCAGGCAGGGGGTTGGGGGGCAGCTGAGGGTGGTGGCTTAGGGTGGCTGCTTTCCAAAACAAAGCAGCTAAAGCCAGTGAGAATGGGAAGATAGGCTGGTGGTCATCTCAGGCCCTCACCAGTGCTCCTCATCCCCAAGTCTGACCTGGGCATTATCTGGAATGTTAGATTGCTTAAAAGTCCCACATCCTTCTGTGTCTCTACTTCTGGATGTTATATTAGTTTCCTAGGGCTACTATAACAAAGTACCACAAACTGGCTTAAACAACAGAAATTTATGTCTCAGTTCTGGAGGCTAGAAGTCCAAGATCAAGAGAAGGCAGGGCTGGTTCCTTCTGAAGGCTGTGAGGGAGAATCTGTTCCATGCCTCTCTTCTAGCTTCTGGTGGGTTGCTGACAATCTTTGGTGTTCCTTGGCTTGTAGATACATCACTCCATCTCTGTCTTCATGTTCACATGGGTTCCCCCTGTGTGTGTTTCTGTAAGTCCACATTCCCCCTTTTTATGAGGACACTGGTCACATTGGATTAGAGGTCCACTCTACTCCAGTATGACCTCATCTTAATTATATCTACTATTTCTATATAAGGTCATATTATGAAGTGCTGGGGGTTAGGACTTCAACATATGAATTGGGGGTGGGGGGGTGCATTCGGCTAAAGTTGCAGGAAAATCTTGCCCCATTTCTGATTAAGAACTCCTGACTCCCAGGTACCTACAGAATGAAGTATAAAGCCTTCACAGTCCAGGCTGCAGGAACCGAAGAGCCTCCCCTCCAGCGTCTCCCCGCGCCCCACACCGTCAACCCCGTGCTGCAGCCACTCGGGAAAATTCATGTTGAATCTCAAATTCTCGGTCTTTTGGGCAAGCTTGGCTCCTCTCCCTTTCCAGCCAGACTCGGCTCCTCTGTGCAACATTCCTAGCTACCTCCCATCCCTGTCTGTCTGTAAAGGTCGAGATACAGAATGACGAGGAGAGAGCATTGAGAGATGAGTCTGCCCCCCCCCCCCCCCTTTTCCCCCTCCAAGCGTGCACACGTGCGTTTCTCTCCGTACCACTGGGCCTAGCACAGTTCCTTGCTCTGTGTTTTGTGTTCTACCAGCCAGAGCTGAGGTGCTCCAGGGCCGGGCTGCCAGGCCCTCGGGCTCTTTACAGACTCTCACGCCCCCTGCAGGACGGGATGCGACAGCAAAGGAACAGAGACCAGCTTCACTAACAGAGACTCGTCTTTATTGCCCTTTTTCTGAGGGCTGACACCCGGCGGGCAGCGAGGAGAGGGCAGGGCCAGAACCCAGCCAGAGCAACGTCTCAGACTCCAGACCGTCCCCCAGGCGCCGCAGAGGGAGCGGCCAGGGCGGGACATCTACGCCCGGGGCAGGGGCGCGGCGCTGGCTCTGCGCCTGCGCGGCGGCCCATGGTCAGGATGCCGGCTGCGTGGTTGCCGCTGGCCTGCAGGAGGCGCTGCAGCCGGCCCTGGAGGCCAGGGGGTCCCGGCCGCCGCTTGCCCAGCGTGAGGATGCCGGCCGCGTGGTTGCCCGCGCCATGCAGCAGCTCGTAGAGGCGGCAGGAGCACGTCTTCTGGCGGCAACAGTCGGGCAGGGGCTGCGCTGCCGCTCCCGGCGACAGGAGCGCGGGCGGTAGCAAAAGCAGCAGCAGCAGCGTCACGGCGGCCCAGGGGACCTAGGGAGACGCGAGGCCAGGCGCTGGGGTGGGGGGAGGGCGGGGGGGCGGAGGGTTTCCCGCCGCGCCCACCTTCAGCCCCCAGGCCCAGGCCCCGCCCAGTTGGTTCTGCGCCCCCTCCCTCCTGCGGTCCTAACACTCTGCGTCCCCTAGTTTCCCGGCCTCTGTCTGCAAGACGGTATTGGAGGGCTCCTCTCTGGCTCTTTTACCTACTCATGTCTCGAGCCCCAGCACACCATCTCCTCCAGGAAGCCCTTTGAGACTCCTGGGCAGAGTGATTCCCTCTTTTCTGGGTACCCTTAAGTCTCTCGTTACCCCCATTAGAGCGCTTACCACTCCACCTGAAAACAGGGTGTGTGAGTCTGCACCGGAAGTTTGTTCACTCAGGGAAACAGACCCAGTATAGTCCCAACATGGGCAAACCAAGGACTGGGGTGCAGTCAAGGACCGGCAGGATCCAGGTTGTCTTTCTGCCTGCTCCCTCACAGGGGAAACTGTATTCTGTGGCTTCTGCACCAGTTTCCTACCCTCTTAGGGGCACAACTTCCTCACTTGTAAACGGGTTAAGTAATTCCTATAGTGCAGGCTGCCAGGAGGAAGACATGAGAGACTGCAAACAGCACCTGATACATGAGCTCTCAGGAGCTGGGCACAGTCCCATGCTAGCACAGGCCGACCCTCCTCCAAGGCCCCACCCAGTCCCCTGCCTCAGAGCACCCTCCCCCCCCTCCCCCCCCCCCCCACCGGGAAAAGACCAAGAGTAGAGACATCTCAGACTTCTTTCCAGCCCCCTGAGCAAGCAGTCTCATTGCCCCCCTGGGATGATGAGTTACCCCTCCATCCCCAGGTATCTTTACCTTTGTAGAGGGAGGGTTCATGGCGTCTGGAGTTCAGAGTGGGGTAGCCAAGAAAGGTGTTGTCTGCAGTGGTCCAAATAGCCAGGAACTTTGAGGCCGTTGACTGTGACCACTGATCAAGGGCCTGGGGTTTATAGTGCTCTGAGGTGGTGCAGGGCAGACGGGTACTTGCGTCTACTCTGGGGCCAGACAAAGGCAAGTCTAAGATTAGCCTCCCACAGGGCAGCCGTCTCCAGGTTGGGCCCAAAGAATGGCCGCCAAGGCTCTCAGAAGCGGGAGTTCGATCACTGTGCCCAGGGTCCCCCCCTTGTCTGTCTGCCTGCTCCCTGGAGATGGGGCGGTCTCCGGGCATTAATGAGGCCACCTTGCACCCAGGAATCTGGGAGCACAAAAGAGGCCCTGGCTGGGGCGCTGGCCTGGGACAATGTATGTGTGTTTGGGGCGGGTGGGGGGGGGGCAACTGCTAATTAGGGCAGGAGAGAAGGCAGCTGTGAGACCCACTCTCCACATGGTATATGGGGTGGGGGGAGGGCAGCTAGGCTGCAGGCCTAGCTCCTTGTTGCTGTCCCTGGGGTCTGTCAGGCTCCATGGCCCTCTTCCTTAATGGAAAAGTCTTCTTACACCTCTCCCTTCCCCCAGTTCTCTCCTTCCCTCTGCCCCTTCCACGAACCTCCAAGGGGGAAAAGCTTGGAAACTCAACCTGGGTAGGGGGAGGAAACAGCCAAACCTGGTGTTGTTCTTGGACCTGCCCAGTTTCCCTCCTGTTCAGGTGGCCTGGAGTAGGGGATGGAGTCCCAATACCACCATAGGAGAGAGTGAACGACCCGGGGCGGGGAGGACCGCGCCATCTCCAAGCCAGAGTCTCTTTTATTCAGGGCATGTCTGTTATGCACCTGCTCTCAGCCAGGCCCTGCACAGCACTGGAGGGACAGTGTGCATCAGACATGGCCCAATTTTCCAGGAGCTCCAAAGTCCAGGTGGGGAGGCAACCTAGCATAATGATAGCTTCGTGGGAGAAAGGACCCCAAAAAGGCCTTGCATGCCAAGTAGATTTCCATCAGCTAAGATTGGGGAAGAGGCATTCCACAGAAGGCACAGCTTGAGCAGAGACCTGGAGGTGACAGTGCTTAGCTCATGCAGGATAGTAGGGTGTGGTCATCATAGCTGTGGCTTCCTTCTCAGGGGAGAGGTGGCTGGACAGGTAAGTGAGGGCCAGGGTGGGTCAAAGGGTCTTGCAGGCTAAGCTGATTGGTCTGAATCCTGTGGCCACTGTGGAGACACAGGAGAGTTTTAGCAGGAAGAAGTTGTGGGGTTGATGGGGGGTTGGGTGGCCTGGTTGTGGCATGGGATCCAGCAGTAATTCAGAGGTAGAACTGGTGACTTGGCAACTGATCAGGAACAGGGACTGTGTTACTTAAGAGGAGCTTGTGGGGCCTTGGGCAAGCCTCACAGCCTCAGGAAGCCTCAGTTTCCCCACTGCTAAGATGGGCAGTTGACCCAAATGGTCTCTGAGATTGCTTCCTGTTGTGATACTTCCTGACTTGCAGTATAGCCCCTGCCCATGGAGGTGATATGTGGGTATTGGGCCAGACAGGCACCTGTGCTAAGCCAGCTAAGTTGAGAAGCAGTCCTTCCCCATTTACAGTAAGCTTGGAGTGGAGAGAGGGAGGAGGAGTGGGCTCTGGGTCTTCTGGGTTGACCTAGGCCATGGTAGGGGTCCCCAGGACCTACCCCAACCTGGAGTGGAGCGTGGGGGGAAAGCCTTGGTGTCCAGAGCTGAAGGTGGGGGAAGCCAGCCTGCAGCAAGAGCAGGATGAATGAGACTACTACAGTTTCGCCATAAGAAGACCCTGAGTCCAGAATCTGGGTGCAAGTGGTTTATTTGGGAGGTAATCCTACAAAGCACATGAAAACATGGGGATGGGCAGGGTGGAAGGAAAACCAGTAAGAATTGTGTTAATCAGAGGGTTACCACTACGGGCAACCGGTGCAGAAGACACTTGAGAAGTGTACTCAGGGACAGTGACGCTGAGGTCTCTTTCTCTGACTTCTGTCTCTCATTGACTGAGGGTCGCTCCTGGGGAACATTAACGGTTAACACGTCCAGCCTGCCCAGTGACTGGGCCTGGAGACACAGGAGACATCGGCAGTATGTGGGAACTCTAGCAGTGTCCCACAGAGGGCGCCACGGGACTTCAGGGAGGGCACTGCAGGGGCCAGTTGACGTGGGCTCCTCAGAACGGGCTGAACAGCTTAGACCTCCCTCAGGCCTGGGGTTCTGATGAGCAACTGTCCCATGACACAGAGTTGAAGACCCTGGCCAAGACTTCCCATCCAGAGAGGCCACAGAGGAATGTACCAAGTGGCCTATGAGGGGGATGGGGCAGTGGGCAGGCCTCTCAGCTCAGGACACCACCCTTTTCTGCAGACACTGGGCCAGGTGCCTGTGCCTCAGGACCCGGGGCATCTCAGGAGGATAGGGGGACGAAGGGCAGGCTGCAAGGGCCACCCGGAGTTCTCTGAAGGCCCCTTGCCCCACCAGGTGGACTCTGGCAGGGCCCACGCTGCCCCAGAACCGCAAGGACTTGTAGCGGGGAGAGACTTCCTGAAGGCAGTGGTCAAGCTGGAAATAGAACGGCCTGAGTGAGGCTGGTGTGTAGCTGTGTGGCATGTGGATGAGGGATGCCTGATGGTGCCCAGGGTATGTGTGGTAGGTGTTTCATGTGTCCATATGTGTCTGTGGGAATTCATCTCTCCCTTCCCAGAGCCTCAGGGAAGCTCTCCTCCCCGCCCCCCTCCTCCCCATCACTCCACTGCACCCAGGGCACCTGGAGTCATGCAGGGTAAAGGAGACACTCAGTCCCGTCCTGTCCTATCCCTGTCTTGTTTACCTTGTCTCGATTTTCCTCTGACAGGTTTCTCAGGCCCCTCAGCGCCACAAACACCTCATAGTGGGGAGCCGAGCCCTCGGAGGAATCTGCAGACAAACCCCCATGTTCACACACTTTTGTCAACAGGGCAGCTCCCAACGCCAATGCCGGTGCTCCTACCTGTTCCACCTTACTCTGACGTTCATGGGAGAAGAGGGATCCCTTGGTAGAGAGGAGGGTAAATGGAGAGGAACCCAAAACCTAATCGTAAATATGAAGCAGGCCGGGAAGGGAAAGGGGGAGAGACTGCAGCAGGAGGGATGGGAGTTAGACCTGAGTGAGCTAGGACTTGTGTTAGGAGCAACCAAAGAGGTCAAGTCTTCTGACCTCTTTTCTAAAGTTCTTCCATCCGCATGGAATGGCATGGGGGGCAGCCAACTCAAGAATGGGGGGCAGGAGCTGATGGAGAAGCTTACCCAGAATGCTGCTCTCCACACAGCTGTGGTCTAACAGTTTCGCCCCTGGCCACTGCCCGACAGCCCGGCCCAGGGCCTCAGAGAACACATCCTCTCGAATGTCTTCTCCTCTCACACTCAGGGCCTGGCCCAGCCTGGGGAGGAGGAAGGAGACAGAGGAGCCCAGGGCACAAGGACGGGCCCTCAGCTCCCCAGGGGGTCACGTACCTGCAGACGAACCTGACGACTGGACACCGATTGTAGGCACCAACCACCTGTACCACAACACCCAGGCAGCACCTGACAGGTGGAGGAGTGGGGGGCGAGGTCAGCCCCAGGGGCCCATTCGCTCATATCCCCGGTCTTCGATAGGGTCCCAGAGGGGTGGGCAGGCGATCACCTGGTAAGGCTGATGTGGTCGGTCAGCACCAGCTCATACTCCTTGCCCTTCTGGGCCTCGGCCAGCAGGACGGTAGAGGCAGCCTCTTCCTGGGCTCCTTTGTTGACTGGGAGCAGCTCAATAAAAGGAGCTCCAGGGGGCAGAAGGTAGAGCCCGCGGGGCTGCTCTGGCCACAGGTTCAGGCCCACCACCCCTGTGGGGAGCAAGCAGCCCTTCAGTGGCCGGCGCCCTTGCTTTCTGCTAGGCAGTAGCCCCTCCCCCGGGCCCCCAGGCCCCAGTTCTCTGAGCAGCTGTTCTCACTGCTGCCCTCCCACCCCTCCTTCCTGGCTCCCCCAGGCTCAGTGTGCCACCTCTGAGGCCCTAGTTGGGAGGAGGCGGTGGTTCGGGGGGTGGCAGACCTGGCGCCAAATACTGGCGCCGTGTGAATTTGTGCAAGTCTCTTAACCTCTATGAGCCTCAGTTTCTGCATGTGTATAACGGAGCTGTTGGTGTTGGGGGGATTAAATGATTAGGTAGGGCTCAGTGTTTGGCAGCTAACCGTGTGACCTCTGCCCCCTGCCCCAGTTCACTAGCCTTGAGTCCTGCTGACCTCCAGAGGCAGAGTAAGCCGGGGAGAAGAAGGCTAGCCCTTGGCACCACAATGCCTCCAGGGCAGCCACAGCCTCGGCCTGGCCTCCTGCGTCCAGAGTCACCACCACCTGTAGCTTCGGCCAGAGCCGACGGGCCAGTCCTCGGGGCCCCTGCTCTAGGGCCTCCCGCAACTCAGCTGCCCGTCTGGGGAGAGGCACCCCCGGGTTCCCGGCAGCTATTGTCTCAGCTAGCTCTTCGCCATCCGCCTCCAGGCCCACAAAGACGTCCAGGAGTTCGGCTGCCGTCCCACCTTCCAGTGCCCGCAGCCCTGGGGACCTCAGTGCCTTCAGCAGCAGGGCCCCAGGGTGCTTGGCTCCAGGGGCGCTAACCTGGCCCAAGGCACGCCAAGGCCAGGGGAGAGGGCAGGGCCAGGGGGACGTAGGGGTCACACAGGCGGTGCCTCCCGGAGCCAGCACTTCTGGATAGGCCTTGTTTAGGGCTGCCAGACCCAGCAAGGTGGCCTGGAGGGAGAAAAGGGAGGGTGTTGGCCCTGGGCCTGAGCCAGTCCCTGAGCCCCCAGTTTGGGGGTTCTTTGCCCACCTTACTGGGAGGGTTTGGCTGCAAGTAGGGGTCTCTAATGGGGCTAGGCTCCAGCCTTCTCAGTTTACCTGCAGAGAGGCCTCCCCGTAGTACTGGGTTGAGGTAGGAGGCGAGAGCTGCCCCTCATGTTCTTCCTCCTGGGCCTGGCTGGCCTTGGTCAGTGGGAGATGGTTCCGGAAGGTGCTTATATCTGTAGCCCCAAAGACATCATAAACTCGTCCTGAAGCCACAGTTTCCCAAGAGTTTCAGGCAAGATGGGTGAGACCCTTAATAAGGAACCCAGCATAGGCTTAGGCTGAGCGGGGCTACTGGGGCCCAGGAATGGAAAATTCATCTTGAACAATCCTGAGCCTGGGTAGGGTCTTTGCGTTGGGCCCCTCTGTGCTGGCGGTAGAAGGTGAGAGGGAATCCTTGGGTTCTGAAATCTGACTATCCTGTGGGGTTTCCATCTGTTTGGGGCCACCTCCCCAGCCCCTTGGAAACACACCTGTGTTCCCCCTGAGGGGACCGCGGGGCCCCTGGGCTCCCTGCAGACACCACTTCAGGGCCTGCTGCTGGCTCTGGCCCGCGTGCAGTGTACTCTGTTCTAGTCTCCGCTGCTGCCAGGCGGCTGCCCAGCACAGGGTCCCTGCTGCCACACGATGCTGGAGACCAGCAAGCCAGGACAGCCTGGCATCTTGGGGCTGCCGCTGCCAGAGCACGGCCAGCAGTGGCAGCAGCAGCAGCAAGAGAAGGAACAGCAGCAGCAGCAGCATCTCCAAGCAGCTCCTGGGAGGAGGAAGGGACCCAAGTTCTGGTCCTGGGGGGGAGGAGAGGATAACCCATTTCTCCCTCGGCTTAAGCCCACTCTACCGCACAAGAAACCCAGGAAAAAGGAAGTCTGGGAAGAAGCCAGGACCCGTCAGGCAGGTGATGCAGAGGAGACAACATCAAGGCCTTGGAGTCACACTGACCTGAGGTCGGACCCTGGCTCTGACACTTGGTTAGCCGTAGGGCCCTGGGTAAGTCAGCCAGCTGCTCTGGGCTCCGTTCCCCTGTCTGTAAAATGGGAATAATAACAGCTTCGCAGAAGATATAGACAGGGTTTGACACAGTGTCTGGCACACAGCGGCTGCTCAGTGACATGTCCTGCCCACTCCTGGGTGGCTCTGCTGCATCCCAGGATCCACCCTGTCCCCGCTCCGGGCCCCTCCTAAGCCCCGGGGAAGTGGTTCCATGTCCCACGTGCACCTGTTATAGCCCACTTGCGCAGACTCTCAGCACCCAGGGCCCCCTCGGCGGTGGGTACTTGGGTCTCTGTACACAGCCAGTCAGAAAGATGGAGCCGTGGCTTTAAAGGGAGGGGCCCTGATGGGGAAATCCGGTCACAGGCCTGAGGGAGGAGCTGGGGGGGGGGGGGTGCTCTTAAAGGGGCAGCTTGCCTAAGGGCCCAAGCCCAAGCTGGCAGGTGGGAGGAAGCTACCGCGGGAGACTTCAAACTCCTGCTGTCTTCAAACTCCTGCAGGTGAAGGAAGAGAAAGCTGAGTGTGGGAAAGAGTTCAGGAAGCAGCTTGAGTTGGGAGAAGGGCGCACCCCTGGAGAGCAGGTTCAAGCTGGAGAACTGTTAAAAAAAACATTTTTTTTTTCTCCCAATCCAGAAACCATGTCCACAAAGATCTACCAGCTTTCCCTCACAAAGGTGGTAGAGAAATAAATCCCCACTCTCCATATAGATTTGTCTGTTCTGGACATTTCATATAAATGGAATCAGAACACGTGGTCTTTTGTGTTGGCTCCTTTCACTTAGCATGTTTTCAAGGTTCTTCCACGTCGTACCGTGTAGCAGTAGTTCATTTCTTTTTATTGCCAAATGTATTTCATGGTATGGATATGCCACCCTACATTTACTTATCCGTTCATCAGTTGATGGGCATTTGGGGTCATTTCCGTTCTTTGGCTACTATGTGTAACACTATTACGGATATTTGTGTACAAGTTTTTCTGTGGATATATGTTTTTATTTTCTTGCATAAAAATGTGATGAATGCAAGGGATTTACTGCATTCCAATGAAGAGAATAGCTGGGTTGCATAGTAGCTCTGTTTAACTGTGTAAGGAACTGTTAAACTGGTTTCCATAGTGGCTGTGCCATTTTACATCCCCACCAGGAGTATATGAGGGTTTCAAGTTCTCTACATCCTTGCAAACACTTGTTATTACCCAACTTTTTGATCACAGCTATCGTAGTGGGGTGTGAAGTGACTTGAATCTGTTTTAATTTGCATGGTCCCCGATGACCAATGACCAAGCATCTTTTCATGTATCTATTGGCCATTTATACACTTCTATGGAGAAATGTCTTTTCAGATCCTTTACCCATTTTGTACTGGGCTATTTGTCTTTTTATTATTAAGCTGTAAGAGTTCTTTATATATTTTGCAGTCAAGTCCCCTGTCAGATAGATGATTTGCAAATGGATTCTTCCATTCTGTGGGTTGTCTCTTCATTTTCTTGATAGTGTCCTTTGAAGCACACAAATTTTAAATTTTGATGAAGTCTAATTGTCTACTTTTTCTTTTGTTGCTTGTGCTTTTGGTGTCATATCTAGGGACCCATCGTCAAGTCCAAGGTCATGAAGATTTACTCCTATGTTTTCTTCCAATACTTTCATAAAATTAGCTCTTACATTTAGGTCTTTGATTTGTTTTTTCTTGTGGTAAAATATGCCTAAGATTTACCATTTTAACCCGATCAGGTATCCACTTCAGTGGCATTAAGTACATTCACACCATCGTGCAACCATCACCACCATCCATTTCCAGAACTTTTTCTTCTTCCTACACTGAAGTGTGACTCATGAAACACTAACTCCCCATTCCTCCTCTCCCCAGCCTCTGATGACCATGATTCTATTTTCTGTCTTCATGAATTCGACTACTCCAGGTAGCTAACATAGGGGCATCCATACAATGTCTGTCCTTTTATGTCTGTCTTATTCATTCAGCATAATGTCTTCAAGATTCACCCATGTTGTGGCATGTGTCAGAATTTCCTTCCTTTTTAAAGCTGAATGATATTCCCTTGTATGTCTAGACCACATTTAGTTTACCCATTCACCCACCGATGGACAGTTGTGTTGTTTTCACCTTTTGGCTTTTGTGAATAACGCTGCTACGAACATGGGTGCACAAATATCTGTTTGAGCCCCGCTTTCAATTCTTTTGAGTATATACCCAGAAGTGCTGGATCACATGTTTAACTTTTTGAGGAATCTCCATGGTATTTTCACAGCAGCTGCTATTTTACATGCCTACCTGCAACGCACATGGGTTCCAATTTTTCCGCATCCCCTACAAGTTGTTTTTTTGTTTTGTTTTGATAACAGCCAATCTAATGGGTAAGAAGTATTTCATTGTAGTTGTGATTTGCATTTTTTTTTTAGAAAAAATTTTTAAGTTTCTTTTTATTTATTTTGGGAGAGGTACAGAGAGCAAGCGGGGAGGGGCAGAGAGAGATGGAGACATAGAATCTGAAGCAAGCTCCAGACTCCGGGCTGTCAGCATAGAGCTCAACTCGGGGCTCCAACTCACAAACGGTGAGATCATGACCTGAGCCGAAATCAAGAGTCAGATGCTTAACTGACTAAGCCCCCAGGTACCCCATGATTTGCATTTGTAATGACTGAGCATTTCTTGTGTACTTATTGTCCACCTGTGTATCTTTAGAGAAATGTCTACTCACATCCTTTCCATTTAAAAATGGGGCACCTGGGTGGCTCAGTCGGTTAAGCGTCTGACTTTGGCTCGAGTCATGATCTTGCAGTTCGTGAGTTCTAGCCCTGCATCGGGCTCTGTGCTGACAGCTCAGAGCCTGGAGCCTGCTCTGGATTCTCTGTCTCCCTCTCTCTGCCCCTCCCCGGCTTGTGCTCTCTCTTTCTCTCAAAAATAAGTAAATAAACATTAATTTTTTTTTTAAATTGTTGTTGACTTGTAGGAATTCTTTATATATTCTGGATATTAATCCCTTATCAGACATATAATTTGCACATATTTTCTCCCAATCTGTGGGTTGTCTATTCACTCTAACAGTGTCCTTTGATGCACAAAAGTTTTTGTTTTGATGAGGTCTACTTTTTTTTTTAAGTTTATTTATTTACTTATTTATTTATTTATTTATTTTGAGTGAGAGAGAGAGCACAAATGGGGTTGGGGCAGACAGGGAGGAGAGAGCGAGAATCCCAAGCAGACTTTGCACCAGGGTGGAGCCCAATGAAGGACCCAACCAACCATGAGATCATGACCTGAGCCAAAGTCGGACGCTTAACCGACTGAGCCACCCAGGCACCCCGATGAGGTCCAATTTATCTTGTGTTGCCTGTGGTGTCATGGCCAAGAAGTCATTGCCAAATCCAATGTCATGAAGTTTTCTATGGTTTCTTCTAAGATTTTTATAGTTTTATCTCTTACATTTAGGTCTTTGATCCATTTTAATTTTTGTATGTGATGTAACATAAGGCTCCAACTTTATTCTTTTTTTTTTTAATGTTTTTATTTTTTTGAGAGAAAGAGTACGCCCACGTGCATGCTCAGGAGAGGGGCAGAGAAAGAGGAGGACAGAAGGATACAAAGCGGGCTCCACGCTGACAGGCTGACAGCAGCAGCCCGATGCAGGGCTCGAACTTCCCAACTGTGAGATCACAACCTGACCCAAAGTCGGACACTCAACTGACTGAGCCACCCAGGCGTCCCTCTCCAGCCGCCCCCCCCAACTTTATTCTTTTGCATGTGGCTATCCAGTTGTCCCAGCACCACTTGTTGAAAAGACTCTTCTTTCCCCATTGCATGGTTTTGGCACTCCTGTGAAAAATCAGTTGACCATGGACACATGGGTTTCCTTCTGGACTCTGAATTCTATTCTATGGATCCATACATCTATCCTTATGCCAGTATCACACTAGGTTGATTATTGTTGCTTTGTACTAAGTTTTGACTTACTGTGACATGTGACTACTTCAACTTTATTCTTTTTCAGTTGGTTATTTAGGAGTATATTGTGTAACTTCCATATATTTGTGAATTTTCCAGGGCTTGTCTTGTTATTGTTATTTGGGTAGTGAGTGGCTGATCATTTTAGTGAGTCCATATACTTCCCACCCCCCACCTCCCTACAGTGCAAAGCCTCTGCTATTGCTCATTCAGGGGGTGCAGACTTGAGTATGCCCAGTAACCCTAGCATGACAGTGATTTTCACCTCTTTCCCTGACCACACCCAGCTGTTAAGCTACACGAATTGTTGGCTAATTGCTATATATTTTCCAACAATGCTTTGGGGGAAGAAATGGCTCCACAAACTGATCCAATCAAATTCAGGTTTCTTTGAAGGGACAGTTTCACGGCCAGTGTTTGAGATTTGTTCTGACCCCGAGAGAGCTCCTCCCGGCTGTCTCTTTCCCCATCTTTCTCTAGCACACTCGCTAGCCCAGCTCAACCTCTACCTCCAATAAAGCTATCATTCTCCTGCCACTTGCCTTTCACAACCTCCAAGGTTTCAGAGAGCACCCTTAAGCTTGAACTTCCCTTGCAAATGAAGTCCGTTCTTTTGAGGAGAGATTCGAAGTTTTCTGTTTCAGAGCCTGCCTCTCTGTCCCGCCCCGTATCTCTTAGCCCTGATCATTCTTAAGCTGCACACCCACGTCTCCTTGGACATTCCAACGTATCCAGATTTGTACTCAATCTTCCTCCCAACCTGCTCCTCTCCCACATCTTCCCCTCCCCATCTCACTGAGGAGCATCTCTATCAATTACTTCCCAAGCCAGAGACCTGGAATTACTCTAGACTCCAATCCTGCTCTCCAGCATTGGTCACAATGTCTGCATAGTAGGCCTCAGGGCCACTGCTGTGGTATCCTCATCTAGAACCTCCTCTCCTCTGACCCACACTGTTGAAACAGCCTCCCCGGATCCCTGCCTTCTTCTTTTGCCTCCCTTCAATCCATCATACACAGTGTCGCTATAGTATTTCCTAAAATGAGACTCTGGCCATTCCTTTGCTTGAAGTCTGGTAAGGTTTCACTTGCCATCATGCTCAGGTGAAGTTTAAACTCTTAGCCTGGCACACTAGGCTTCATCACTGGCCACAGTTCTCGAAGTGTGGTCCTTGCCCCCGTATCACCTGACAACTTGTTAGAAATGCAAATTCTGGGGCACGTGGGTGGCTCAGGAGGTTCAATGTCTGATTTCAGCTCAGGCCATGATCTCATGGTTCGTGAGTTTGAGCCCCCAAAGGGCTCTCTGCTGTCAGTACAGAGCCCGCTTTGGATCCTCTCTCTCCCCCTCTCTCTGCTCCTTTCTTGCTCACTCTCTCTCAAAATAAATAAATTTTTTTAAAAAAATGCAAATTCTGAGGCTCAACCCCAGGCCTACTGGCTGGGACACTCTGGAGAGTCGCCCAGCGATCTGCACTTTAGCCAGTTTTCCAGGAGATTGTGATGCAGGCCTGAGCTGAGAAGCAGACGTCACGCTCTATCCGGCCATATCTGGCCCTCCTGCATCTCCAGCCTCTGCCTGCGCTGCTCTCTCCGCCTGAGCACCTCTCCTAACTCCCATGTGTTCTTTAGGGGTCAGCTCAAGCTAACTGGTGCCCTTCTTCCATGTTCTCTTGTATTCCCTTACGGCCTCAGGACAGCTTTATTGCAGCGCGAGCCAATCTCCTATCATGTTTGGTTATGCTGGTCATCTTTCCTGGGCCACGATCCTCTTGAGGGCAGAACAATTTCTCCTCCCACTCACAATGCCCAGCTCAGAGCAGGCAACTCGAAATGTGCTTGAAATTTAAGGGTAAGCTTTGTAATGGGAACAGTGTGGAATCAGAAGGCTAGGAGGTACAGACGATCACTCTAATTTTTAAAACATCACATGAACAGGAAGGTAAGAAATGCCCCCTCTGCCATCAAAGCTAGGACACACTCTCTGAGGCCACCAGTTCCGTTTTTCACAGTCACACTGATGATCGCAAATATTTCCCTATCAAAGCCACCCTCCCTCACCACCTCGATGGAAAAAAAAAAACAGAACTCAATATTGTCCCTTCAGAGGAAGGCTTTATTGTAACATAAAATACACAATTTTGTGACTGCCCCAGATTGTACACAATACTTTTTTGGTGGCTACATAGTAATCTGCCTCAACACTAAAATATGTATCTGAAATAATTTCACAAAGTTTTAAAAAGAAAAATTATAAAAAGTATACTTCCACTTTAAGTTCTATTCACTTTTAGTCTCCCCACCCCCCCTACAAAAACCCGGCACATACCACACATTGAAACATTTGATGACTTATGTGTGTGCGTGTCTGGGGGCGAGAGAGGCAGAGGAGGTCAAGACTTGCCACTGCCTCTTTTGTGGTTTGCGGGAACAGGGAGAAAAGAGAAAACACAACGCAGATAGCGAGCATACCTTTCAGTCAAACATCTCTCCCGTCTATCAGCGCAGCCTCAGGAAAACGGAGGACAGGTCAGCGACCGTACCAGCATGGGACCCCTCTGCTCGGGGCAGCCACGCTCTTCGGCTCCCGTCCCCCCAATCTCCAGTGCCAACTCTCAAGGGCAAGCTCTGCCCACAGCACACCCTGGGGCTGGGTCCCTGCCAACGTGAAAGTGTGTCAGTCCCGCCCCATCAGGGCCGCTGAACTCCCGGCCGGCCTGCCACGGCACTCAGGGCACTCAGGGCACTCAGGGGCCGGTGCTGGTGAAGTCCAAGGGGCAGGCAGGGAAGGGCTCTTTATGACTGGGTCCGAGAGCGGTCAGGCCTCCTCCTCCCGCTTCCCCAACACTCATCCTCATGGGTGGAATTTTAATCAAATTTTGAGGGGTATGTAAAGGGCTTAGCGACATCCTATGTCACTGCTGGTATCATGGAAGGGTCGGCCTGCTCCTCAGAGGCAGAGAGATTCTACTGCCTGGCATAGAAAAATAAATCAGTGTATGAAACCAAGCCAGGGCAAACAGCAGCTTTTAAAAAGTCATCTTCCAATAAATAATTTACTACAGAGGAATATTTTCCTTTAACATCAAAACACTGATAAATTCAGAAGTCATTTTTGTAAAAAAAATATGTTTATTTACTCACATGTATAAAAATAAGGTTTTTAGGGCCATTCTCTCCTGGTGTGGTCATTCCTTCTTTTGGAGAAGGGGGCCGGGGGTGAGTGACCTTTAGGCCTACCCCGAAAGCTATACCTGCTTCCCCCTCTTCCCACCTGACTGCGATAGATGGTTCCTTCCTTCTGGGGTAAAGCTACGGAAGAAATCGTGGACGTTGTACTGAAGCTGTTTTGTTTGCTTTCTGCAGCTTACCAAACTTCTTAGGAAACCCACTGACTGTGTTGCCCCAGATTACCAACGCTGACACCCAGTGGCCCGTACCAAGTGGGCAACAACGTCGCTGAGCACGCTGGCCCCGGGTTCGAACTGCACCCCCACCGGCCCCTCCCTGAGATGGCCCATGTGGACAGTGAAGGGAATCGAGGTGACCTGGGTGTGAATGGCACAGGACCTGCCACAGGAAGAAAGGGCTGTGATATCAGATTAGGGTGGGAAGAACAAAACAAGAAGTCCTGATTTAGAAACAAAACACCAGTCAGCCTGTGCGAGTGGCCACCATCAGTAAGCCGTGGGGTAGCCGCGCAGAAGGACGGGCAGACCAGAGGGCAGCTGCCCCGGGTGGCAAGGCAGCTTTCTCAGCGCCTGTGGGTCACGGATGGCCTTCCACTCTGGCTGCGACACAAAGGACATCAGCACTGTAAGCTGCGGTTATGTGACCCTCTTTTCTTTTCTCTGGTTCATCAAACGTGTCTGCGCACGTGCGCACACACAGAACTGAGGGGTAATTCACACAGTGGATGGAAGGAGGGGGAAGGAGAGAACATGTAGATGAGTTCAGTGTTACTTAAAAAGCAACTACCCATCAGACAACCCGTGACTTCCCTTGCCCCAACAATCACTGTATGTCCCCGCTTTTTCCCATCCCTACCCAGGAAAACAGGAGTCAGGGAGAGGGAAGGAGGGAGGACGGCTTTCTTTTTCAAAAGGCCATTTGTACATTTCAGAGGAAAGCAGAGACAATCACGGTTATATATCAATTGCTTGGCCGACACAGTGACAAATCTCACAGGAGAGGTGCTTTCTCCTCCCTTTGTCCTTCTCTGACTTGAACAGCCACATGTCAAAGTTCAGCCACCCTCTGGACACATGGCCAAGTTCCAGGGTTCATGGAACTACTGCCTTTTACACAAGGTTAAAACAACCACAGCCACTGTTTACGGCCCCAGTGCTGCAACTAAACTCTGGACAGCAAGGGGGAGAAACAGCCCAATGTGAAAATTCACCCACGCACACACCCACACACCCTCACACTCACACACTCCCACACGTTCCCTTCACTGGTGCCACCACGCACAGAAACACTAAAGTCACAACTAGTATTAACACTTCACATTATGAGTATTGTTTCCAAAGAGAAGCGATTCATGGAATTAAAACATCCACAAGAGTAACTCCTCTGGCGAGGACGAAGAAGCTAAAGATGGAGATGGGGGCGTCATGACTGCGCGTGAGGGATCCACTGACTGTCCATAGGTCGGCCCAAGAGCTCTTCCACACGCCGCGCCACATCCATTGTGTCATCCAGATCAAAGTCCCCATCATTGTCAAGGACGGGGTCAGGGCTTGGGAGAAAAAGATAAGAGATAAAGGGAAGGGGAAGGTTGCCCAAGGCCAATGATGAGCCACAGAGACCACCCCAAGCCCCACACCCCACTGGGTGAACAGCCCAAGATGGCCTGTGCCCTTGGCCTAGGCTTCAGGGGAAAGATGCTCCTGATCTGAACAGTGGGGAGTGGAGTCCTTTGCTATTTGGACGGAGAGGCTCAGGCTAGAACACCCACCCCAGCTGTCCCTAACCCAGGCTGTCCACACATGTAAAGCCCATGTGCTCCTTATACAAAGCAAGAAAAATCTACATTTTGAGAGAGAAGAGTAGTTGACATTTGCCCAACCCCATTCTAAACTACCAATACCTTCTGTTCAAATCTCTGTCTCCCACCTGGGCATATGCTGGTGCCTGGCCTGGGTGGTCTCAGACCTACAGGAGCTCTGGGTCCCTTTGTCCACCAGCCCCCCGGGGCCCAGTGTGAGCCCCAGAGAACACAGCCCCAGCCCCAGCTCCTCCCTGCGGAGCCCCAGAGAACACAACCTACTTCTGTGGGTACATGTTATAATGAGCCTGGGGGCACACGGCTGGGGAGGGGGCCTGGTCCATGTAGGTGGCGCTGGCCCCGGCAGAGTCTGCAGACGCATTCACAAACCTGCAGGAGGAACAGGAGAAGCCTCAGTGACCTCAGGGCAGCGGCTGACCTGGGGAGGGCTCAGGGGGCATGTTTACATCTCTTTGGGGTGTGGAAGCACAAAGCGCCCCCTGGGTCTGGGGGTCCAGCTGCGGGAGTGGGGTCCTGGGTCCTGGTCCCATTGAGACTAAGCTCAATTCCCTCTCCGGGGGCTGAGCCAGGTTTTAGGGGGCCAGGGGGTGCTGGGACCTACAGGGCCTATAAGCGGGAGGGGCAGCGGTGAGGGGCGGAGGGGGGGGGCGGGGGGAAGGGAAAGGAGGCAGCAGGAGACCAGGGCTGGACCCTGGACACTTACTCAGGGACCACTTGCTTGATCTGTGGCTTCACGTATCCGTCCACCGCTTTAGCTGCCGAGGGGGGGATGGTGATGAGAACCAAAGTTCTCAAAGAAATGAAAATGCAATCTCCCTTAAGAATCACAGCTTTTCTCATGACAGGACACAAGCACCTAATTCTATCTTAGGATCTGATACAAACACTTAATATTTGAATCTGTTAGGGGGACCTGGTGTAGGAGAAGCCTTAATATTAAAACTGCAAGTTAAGATATCTTCCGAGTTGGCTTGGATGTGTTGATAAATTCTTCAAGCCACAGAAAATGTATGCTCCAGGACAAATCTAAACCAAACATTAATTGCACACTAAGTGTAAAAAGAAAAAATATCTTAAAAGTTTAAAGTCACAGATGTGGCAGAGTGGCAGGATTTGCTTTGTGTCCCAGGCAACAACACTGGGAGGAGATCAGAAGAGAACACAAAAGGGAACACACTGTCAATCACAGGGAGAAGAACACTGTCGTAATTAGAACTTTAGAACTGCCCACAAAAGAAATGGGTTGTCTTGGGAAAAACTGATTTTCCGACCCCTGGAGATCTTCAGATGGAAGGAGTACAAACACTTGTCAGGGGCTGCACAGAGAAATCAAAGAAAGGAATGAATTTGACTTGGTGGCCCCTGGAGTCACTCTGACTCTGAGAATCTCCTCTTTTAGGAAAGGGAGTGTCACGCAGGTGTCTGTGTGCTCTTTTGTGTCTGTGGGCTTTCTACATTTGCGGGTAATCTGACGGTCACTCATCCAGGTGAGTGCTGTCCATGCCCCGTGGCTGGTTAACAAGAACGTCCGTGTGTCTCTCTTTCACTCTCCCCAGAACCTCCACTGGGATGTGGGAGGCTAGGGGACAGATCGGAGAGTGGTCTGGTCAGCCATAGTTACCTTTTTAAGAGGCTGACTGTAGAGACCCAGTTAAGTGAGTAGTAGGAATGTGATAGTCTGAAGTTGGTGAATGAAGTCTCATTTCTTGGGTATGTGAGTATGGGAATACATATAATCCTAATGATGTCAGACAATGAAGACGACACTAAGGTCAAGAGGATAAAAAGTTTGTCAGTGAAACAGTCCAAGATAATGAAATGGCACACGGGGCACAAGTTGCTTGTTACCCTAACCTGCTTCTTCTAAGCCTTCAAATGTCAGGAGCTGCCTTTTTATAATACTGCATGCTTTTTGTGCTTTACAGTTTCTAAAGAATTTTATGGATTGGCAAAAAAGATAAAACCCAAAGAAATGCTGTAGAAAATAGGATTTAAAAACCTAAACTAGCTGTGCTAACAGAAAAAGAAACCATGGTAGATTTAATCCAAAATACCGCATAAATCTGAAAAATTTTGGCTTATATTCCCACCTAGAAATAGAATCATCTTTGCAGGGTGGGAAGGCATGATATAAAAGGCTCTATACAGGAAATAGGTTGATGAATGATTAGGCTATATAGAAAATACAAGTTTTGTACTTCAGCAAAATAAAACTTAAATGTTAAAAGAACAATGACATACTGAGAAAAATATTTGCTATATATACTAAAAGGCTTATTTACTATATAAAAGTTCTTACACCTTATTGGGAAAAGATGGAACCCCGAAAGAAAAATGGACAAGGAGTAGAAACACACTTCACAGAAAAAACAGAAACAGCCAGTAACACGGAAGTGAAGAAATAGACTCTTGGAGCTCAAACCCTGGTTTGGTCACTTTCTAGCTGTGTGGACTTTGGCAAATTATGTTACTTCTCTGTGCCTCAAGTGCTCCTATGTAAAGTGAGGAGAGTAACAGACGTGCCTCCCAGACCTGTTCTGAGGATTAGATGAGATACTATATGAAAGCTGCCCAGGAAGGGCCCAGTGCACAGGAAGTACTCAACAAATGTCAGCTGTTATTACTCTAGTTACAATTTTGCTATTATCATTATGCAAAAAGACATTTGATCTTACTTAGAATCAAAGAAATGAAAATGAGAACCAAGACACCGTTTTTATGCCAGTCAGACTGGCAAGAATGAAGCCAGTGAACAGAATCTATGACTGGCAGGGGATATGGAGGAGCAGGTGGTCCAACAGACATCGGTGGGAGTGAGAACGGATTCCCCATTCTGGAGGGTGATTCTGCGAAGATCTGTCAAAATGCTTAAAAAGCATGTATATCCTTTGATACAAATTCTACTTTAGGAGTTTATCCCAGGGTAGTAGTTGAATAAGATTAATGTACCAGGTTATCTCAATATTTTTTATTTCTTTTTTTTATTATTATTAGTTTTTAAGTCAGCTCTACACTGAACACGGAGCTTGAACTCATGAGCTCAAGATCAAGAGTCACACGCTCCACCAACAGAGCCAGCCAGGCGTCCCCAGCTTATCTCAATATTAATTCACAACAGAAAACTGTGAATAACTTAAATTGTCGGTCTCAAATATCCTATGACTTCACTCATAGGAGGGCTTTAAGATACAAAACAGATAAATATAAGGAAAGGGAAGCAAAAATAATATAAAAATAGGGAGGGGGACAAAACATAAGAGACTCTTAAATATAGAGAACAAACAGAGCGTTGCTGGAGGGGTTTTGGGAGGGGGGATGGGCTAAATGGGTAAGGGGCTTAAGGATTCTACTCCTGAAATCATTGTTGTACCATGTGCTAACTTGGATGTAAATTATAAAAAATAAATTATAGAAAAAGAAAAAAAATTGTCAGTCTCTCAAATCAGTGACATCGAATCACTCACTGTACATGGAATTCCATGCAATCATTATAGTGATGTTGTAAGATTATACTTACAGACCTGCAACTCTGCCTATGGTATATATAATTTTTAATTTATTTAAATGTTTTATTTATTTTTGAGAGAGAGAAAGCGTACAAGCAGGGGAGGGGCAGAGAGAGAGAGAGAGGGAGACATAGAATCTGAAGCAGGCTCTGGGCTCTGGGTTCTGAGCCCAATGCGGGGCCTGAACTCATGAACTGCAAGATCATGACCTGAGCCAAAGCTGGACGATTAACAGACTGAGCCACCCAGGTGCCCCTGCCTATGGTACATTTTTAAGTGGAAAAAAAAATCAGATCACAAAAGATGATGGATAATACGACCCAAACCGTTTACTGAACTCCAAGCCTGACATGATCTGGCACCCCTATTGCTCTGCCCTAACCTCCCACACTTTCCTGCTCATTCAGCTCTGGCCTACTGGGCCCCCCTCGTGGGGTTTTTCAAATACACCAGTCTTACTCCCACCTCAGGGTTTTTGCACTTCTTCTCTCAACCTAGAAGGTTTTGGTCTAGATCGTTGTATGGCTAGCTTCCTCATTTCATTCAGCTCTGCGCTGACAGCACCTTCTCAGAGAGACCTTGCCTGACCACTCTACTGAAATGCTACCCCCATCCTCCTCCCTAACCCGTCTCTACCCCTTGACTGTGCTTTCTTGTCTTCATAGCATCCATCACTAAATACATGTATTTGTTTGTTTGTTGTCCTTCCACTACTAGGTTGTAACCTCCACACAGGAAGTCCCCAACAAGCATCTGGTGACTGACTGAAGAATACATATCTGCACAGACAGGGAGAATATTTGCTACACTTTTTTTTTGGTGGTCAATCTCTGAATGAGAGATGCTATATCTATTTTCTTCTCCATACTTTTCTGGAAATTTTACAATTAATACAGATTACTTTTACACTCAGAAAACAATAAAACCATCTCTGTTTTGAAGAACAAATTTCGCCTTTCTAATTGTTTTGATCTAAACTTGTTTTAAAAGCAATTTGAGGGGTGCCTTGGTGGCTCAAGTCGGTTAAGCGTTGGACTCTTGATTTTGGCTCAAGTCATGATCTCGTGGGTTTGTGAGATCAAGCCCTGAGCTGGGCTTCACATTGACAGCATGGAGCCTGCTTGGTACTCTCTGTCTCCTCTCTCCCTTCCCCTCCTTCCACCTGTGTGCTCTCTCTCTCTCTCTCAAAATAAATAAAACATTAAAAAATAAATAAATAAAAGCAATGTGAAAAAAGATAATAAATTTGTTCCCTTCAATTTGATATTTGGGGTCAGCGGCAGATATGTTTTCTATATGACTGAAGAATATAGCCAAGGATTTACGACTGCCTTGAATAATACTCAAACAGCAATAACTAAATACTGATTGTGTAGGTTTTCATGCAAGACAGACAGACAGACAGACACACACACACACACACACACACACACATACACACACAAAAACCAAAAGAAAACTCAAATCGCAACAAAACCAGATCAGAATGCATTACCAGTGGCAGGCTCGCATGGGACTGGTGTGTAGTATTTGGAGTACACTTCATCTTTTGGACGATCAGGAAACACGTAGATAAGGTAATTCAGGTCCCCTAAGCGGTCAGCCAGGGACCGGATGGAGAAGTCTCTGGTGGTAAAAGGCATCAGATTCCAAAACATTCTTTCCTCTAGAGCAATAAACAGAATAATCGTATTCTAAACATGATTTCTGAACAGGAAATCTTAAAAAATCCAAACATGCTACAAATTAAAGACTCTCCGTTAAAACTGTCCCAATAAAGATCTCCATTTAAAATTAACCACAGGTTGTAGTTCAAGTCATTTATCAAAGCCAGGGGGGAAAAAAGCAGGTAATGCATATGGCATTTCCCTAGAGAGCCAATGATCTCAGGTAGTTTCAAGTTCAAATGGTTTTTCGGTCCCTCTGTAGAAGAAATAGTTCTTATGGACTCCAATCCTTGATTGCTGTACAAAACCATCTGAGTGAGACAGGAAGCCTGCCGACAGCCAGAGGCTGCAGAGAGCTGTGAAAGGCTGGGAATATCTTTAAGTTGTAAAAAAAACTAGCAAGCTACTCTTATGTTGAGGATCAGAAGAAAAAGCTGTTCTTGGATGGAAATAATCTGTGGCCATGCCTTTATGTGGATTAGGAGAAAGGAATAATTAAAATGACTCCAACTCATCCAAGTAATTCTTCACTGAAATAAGCTCAGGGTCGAATAAGGCAGCAGACATTTCAAAAGGGAAGCAGCTGAGATTGTGGACAGAATGCTGCATTACAGGTAGCCATGTCAGGGTTACACAGTTTCGTTTCTCAAAATCAGTTAACTGTGTTTCCCGTGATGTGATTCTACAAGGGCTGCCTTAGCAGCAGCAACTGGGTCCTGGTGACACCTTTGCACTCCCTTCCTCAGAGCTGACTGCATCACGAATATTCAGTAAGTCATTTGTCAAAGTAATTTTGCAACAGAAGCAGCTAACCAGAGCCGAGATAGGTTTTAAAAAGGGAGGAACTCACGAGAATCAAACTTCCAAGCAATGGTGATGCCACCGATTTCAGAGTCGCTGAATCTCAGCAAGAAGGTCCCATCAGGCTTGTTAATGAGTAGGTCATGGGCCTGTTGCTTGTTCACGAAACCCAAAATGGCCCTGGATTGCAAAGGCCAAAGGAGCAGAGGCAGAGTGTGATGTTTTAACAGAGGAAAGAAGAGCTTCAACCTCTATTGACTTAGGAAATAAGGATTCTCACCCATCATTCCAATGAGGCTTGAGATGTTTTTTTAACACTTCCATCACACCATCAAACCACTGCCAGAAAGTATAATTTCGTCCTGGCAAATTCTCCTGGTTGGAGATACAACAGTGAACACAAGAAGGCCAAGAGTAACACTTGGAATATTGCCTGCATATGATTTAACTGAAAAAAATCAAATGGAAAACAAACATCTACACTGTCAGAATCGTACAAACATACATGCCTGTCCGAGTTTTACCAAATGGTCCTACAATCAAAAAGCTGAAGAGAGAGGAGGAAAGAAGGGAAAAAACAACAACGATTACCAACACCCAGTGGACCCCTGCTATAAAAACCTCCACCTGGATCTGAGCTGACTTTCTTTGCTGTTTTTGAATTAGGTCATGTAAAACACCTGGGGGGTGGGGGCCGTAAGCAAAGAAACAAAAGTTGGATTTAAAGTCAAAGATGTGGGGCACCTGGGTGGCTCAGTCATTTGAGCGTCTGACTTCAGCTCAGGTCATGATCTCACAGCTTGTGGGTTCAAGTCCCATGTCGGGCTCACAGCTGTCAGTGCAGAGCCTGCTTTGGATACTGTCCCCACCCCCTCTCTTTCCCACCCCTGCTTGCACTCTCTCAAAAATAAAATGCTTGAAGTACACATACACACACACACACACACACACACACAGTCAAAGATGTGATAGGTGACATCTGAATTCCCCGATGCTAGAGGAGAAGTTTCCTTTACCAGCATTCCCTTTTGTGGGCTGAGGGTCTTGGGGGGAGTCTGGTTTTGCAGGGTCACACAGCAGTGAGCACCAGCGAGTCCATGGGAAACAGCCATGGACTTCTGGCCACAAAAGCTTTACTTCTTTTGAGATATGTTACCTTTTGCTTTGCTCTGTTTCCTTCATAAAGGAAAAAAATGCACTAGCTGCACACAAAGCCCAGCTTACTTAAATATTTAAAGATCTAGTTTTCTACATGAAAAAAGCTATGTGCTTATCCATCTATTCAGAAACTGCTGATTACGCTGGGCACATTTTATCAGCATCATGAAGAACAAGTGCCCTGGGGCAGGAAGACTCTGGAAGGCATCTGGTTTGGAAGGACTGATCTAATGGCAGCTGGCGGCAGGTCCCTCACCCTGTTGAACTGGGACCAGGACACGGACATGCCATTATAGTCTTCAAGGTGGCTGCTGCTGCTGTTGAACAGTTTCTGTGCCAGGAACACGAGGTTCTCCTTGGTCAGGCCCCGGTTGCTCTGCACTTCGGCCTTGAATTTCATGTTGAGCGCCTCACACAGCTGCGGCCACAGCACTTTGTCGGGCACGGCAAATGGCACCCTGCCCTGCGAGGGAGAGAAGCCAGGATCTTAGGAGAAAACAGTTGCATGCTTTATTCATTCCACCCACAAAACAAAAACAGTGATGGCTCAATGTAGTCACACACATTTGTCTTGCTGAGCCTGAGGATAAATTCTAACTTTTATGGCATATGCAGCTCTGTGAGATGCAGAAGGTTCCATTTTGCCTTCTTTACACACAGCCTAGAAGGTAACCTCACACTGTCTATGGTGTTTTGTAAATGAGCTGCTGAACGTACAGTTTAAGCCTACGTTCGAAAGGCCGCAGAAACAAAACGTGACCAAAGGTCTGGTTTACGCCATAAACCCCATGGGAACAGAAATCTGAAAGACTGGTTCTCTAAGGGCAGGCAGAAAGAATGGGTGTGTGCTCACGCACGTATGTGCACAGGTGTGATCTTTGCCCTTGAACTCCAGCTCAAACTGAAAAAATTTCATGCGGAAGAGTGGAAACTGAGTTGGACCACTTTATTCAGAAACAGTTTACAACATTAATTTTTAATAAACTGTTTTTTTTCATCCTATTCGGCCATAGTTCCTCCTCTTCTTTTTTCATTATTACAAAAAATTGTTTTGGAATAGGCAATTCCTTCACATGATATAAAATTTAAAAAGCATGGGAGGGTATCTGATGGAGTCACTTTCTTAAACCTGTGTCCCACCCAGCAGGCCCAGAGCATGTAATCTAGTTGACCGTGTGTGCCTCCACAGGTATTCAATGCTTACCAAGAAACACACGTTTTTTCCTTTCAAAAATTATAAGTAGTAGCATAAAATCCACATGTTCTGCATCTTCCTTTTGTTCACTTAATTCTCTCTCTCAAGACCTTACTTATAGCAGCACATTCAAGAAATTTCTTTTTGTGGCTGCTAAATACCCCACAGTCTGGAAGAACAATACGATATTTAACCAGGCCTCCGTAGACAGACATCTGTGTGTCAGCCTAGCAATCTTCAGCTATGACAGACAATGCTGCGATGCACGTAAATCATCTGACACATATGCAAATATATCTGTAGAATAAATCCCCACAAGTATGTATTTATTTTAAAACAGTGTGAGATGTACGCCAGTCATTAGCACAACTGAAAATGTTAAAAATGCTTATTTATTTAGGCCAGGCCTAAATAAACTTAGGCAATTTATTCAGTAACGGCATGCTGCAGGAGATGTCGAAGTCACATGGGGAGCGAGCTCGGCGGGCAGGCAGGGAAGGGAATGAGAGAAGAGGGGCACTTCTATCCAGGAGGCTTATTAGGAAGCAACCCAGGCAGAGAGTTTTGAGAGGAGACTCAAACTCAAGATTTGTAGAATGGGCACAGTAGGATTTCTGCTAAAAACCTTGCCTTTTGCAGCCAAAATATTGTTCTTTAAAGAGGACCATTGAGATAACTCGGTTAGACTCTTCACGTTAGAGTCACATTAGACAAGCATTAACTTTTATGTCCTGAATACCTACCATATGGACTACTCTCCACTGTAAATGTACATCTACAACTTTTCCTGATGAAATGTTCTGAAAGTGCTCAACAAGCACACACTAGTGGTTTTCTGATTTGATGTATAAGTCAATAAAACCATATTCATTCCCTCAGACAAAGCATCTCGTTCTTGGAGAGACGTGGGATGAATCACATAACCTAAAATTTGGAGCACATTGAATGGCACCCTCATTTATTGGAGGGAAGTTGACAGGAAGCAACTGCTAAGCTAAAGTAACCTCCCGAGAGGTCTCACTTCTGGAAGGAAACTGGGAGTCCCAAATTCCATTCATGGTCTCACCCAAAGATTCAAATTAATATCTACTAAGTATCGACTATATGAAAAGCATTTTGTATTTCGTATGTTACCTAATTTCATTTCTTTCTTTTTTTCTTAAGTAAACTCTATGCCCAACATGGGGCTTGAACTCATGACCCCAAGATCAAGATTCGCATGTTCTACTGACTGAGCCAGCCAGGAGCCCCTGAATGTTACCTAATTTCATCTTCCTAACAGCACTATGAAGGATTATTATCCCTGTGGTGCAGACACTTAGGGAAACTTAGGCTCAAAGAGGGAAAGTGAACTCCCCATGGTCACAACATGAGGAAACGGTAAGGCATGAGTTCAGCCCTTGGCCAGACTCCAAGCCTATGCTCTTTCCATTCTCCACATACTCTCTACCTGCCCACTGTAGAAAACTACAGTTTTCTATGCTTTCCTGGGGAAGAACACATAAAAGAGATTCAGGACACCAGCATCAAGATCTTGAGACCCACAAGTTCGAGGGATTGACTCACAGGCTCTGCAAAAGCATTGTCCCAAAGAACAGTGGCCGTCGCATTGTTGTCCTGGCTGCCATGGACAATCACCACCACCGGGAGGGAGAGAGTCTAGAAAGACAAAGGAAAAGGGCTGAGCACCCAGAGCGGCACACTCCTGTCTTGCTTTTGTTTTCCTCTATCACAACATATTCATTCTCTCTTCAAGTTTCAGTAAATGTCACCCGTGAATACAGAATCTCAATGGTTCCAAGAATCACAGGACTTTACACAATGGTGCAATCTTAGAGATTTTTGATATTTTATTTATTTTTTTAATGTTTATTTTTGAGAGAGACAGAGCATGAATGGGAGCGGGGAAGACAGAGATGGAAACACAGAATCTGAAGCAGGCTCCAGGCTCTGAGCTGTCAGCACAGAGCCTGACGTGAGGCTCAAACTCACGAACTGTGAGATCATGACCTGAGCCGAAGTCAGACACTTAACTGACTGAGCCACCCACGTGCCCCTTAAGTTTACTTATTTATTTTTGGAGAGAAAAAGAGAGAGCACAAGCAGGGGAGAGGCAGAGAGAGGGAGAGAGGGAATCCCAAGCAGGCTCTACACTGTCAGCGCAGAGCCTGACACAGGGCTTGAACTCACAAACTGGGAGATCATGTCCTGAGCTGAGATCAAGAGTTGGACACTTAACCAACTGAGCCACCCAGGCACACCAATGTTTATTTATTTTTCCCTGTGCAAGCAGGGAAAGGGCAGAGAGAGGGAGACAGAGGATCTGAAGTGGGCTCTGGGCTGATAGCAGAGAGCCTGATGTGGGGGGTGAACTCACAAACCCGGAGATCATGACCTGAGCTGAAGTCGGATGTTTAGCTGACTGAGTCCACCCAGGCATCCCCAGATTTTAGATACTCTAAAAGAGATGTTGCTACGACTTCACTCATATGAGAAATTTAAGATACAAAATAGATGAACATAAGGGAAAGGAAGGAAAAATAATATAAAAACAGGGAAAGGGACAGAACTTAAAAGACTCTTAAATATAGAGAACAGAGGGTTGCTGGAGGGGTGGTGGGAGGGGGGATGGTCTAAATGGGTAAGGGGCATTAAGAATCTACTCCTGAAATCATTGTTGCACCACATGCTAAATTAAACAATAAATAAATATTAAAAATAAATAAATAAATAAATAAATAAATAAATAAATAAATAAATAAATAAGATGTTGCTTGGATATTTCTGAACGATACACTAAGTTTCTCAAATGGAGAACAAGAGAAAAGAGAAAGAATATAGAGACATTTCTAGGAAAAAAGAGCAAGTAACAAATGTCTAAAACTTACTACAAACTGTTACTCAAATTCATCTGGAGTGATGTTTCTCTAGATTCATTCCTACCTATTTCTCCAGCTATTTTAGTTTGTTATTACTGTAGATCCTAAGAGAATCTAAGAGATACAGTTTTAAGGATGAAGTCTCCCCAGTTTCTGTTCATTAACAGTAAAGACACTATGTGATCAAAACAACTTTTTTCTTATATAAAGTACACACACACACACATGCGCGCGCACACACACACACACACACACACACACACACACCACAGCTGAGGGAGGCCTTTACCTTGACCTGAAAAACCAGCTCATTTCCACCAACACTGAACTGTGATTCGAACAGGATTGTAAATTTTTCTTCAGTCACTGACTCTGCTCCACGACGGTCAGACCTCTTAATTCGCTTCAGGGACTGCAAAGGAGAGAAATAAGAGGACAAAGCCCTCAAACAACCAGGGAAAATGTGTTCTTCCTCTTCTCCCATCCTCACCATGTTCCTGAAGTGCGCACTCAGGGTGCCGGTGGCTTGGTGGTATTCCATCACACAGCAGTTGTTCAGGATCTCTCCACTGTAGTCGCTGCAGAGAAGAGAGACACTCGACTCTAAACCCACGCATCTCAGGAAACGTGGGGTAGAAATTATATAGGGGGGGCAATAAAGAATGTTGTAAAAACCGACGTCATTTAGAGGAAATGGTAGCTGCTGAAATATACAAGAAATAAATATACATTAACATAAAGAAATTTTCTTGATTTATCCCTAGTAAATGAAAGATAATCATATGTTTCTTTTCACAGAAGAAACTCCTTACACTGTTTCTCTGAGAGCCGGAAGGGGACAGTGGGGCTAATGGGGCTCGTACAATGAATGGTGGAGTCCAGCGTGTGGGCTAGGAGGCCCGAGCACTTCCTCCTGTAGTAAGGACGGAGAAAAGAAGCAGACAGAGGGAAGGGCACACGTACTTGCGGGTGTTCTCATTCTTGAGCAGTGACTTGGCCTGCTGCTCACTGATGATGGTGGCCTTCACCTGGGGGGGGTTCATGTGCACGTTCAGCTTCCCGCCCACCAGCAGGCGCACCGTCGCTGCAAACTTGGTCTGGGTCTTCAGGACCTGAGGGGGCTGCTTCTCGATGATGAATGTGCTGCGGGGACACAAGTGACCACACCAGACATGATGCCGGCTCAGGGCACAGGGTCTGGCTCCCCTGTGGAGGGAGGCTGCCGGGGCTCAGCAGGCAAATGAAGGCACGTGGCACCGCCCCTGTTCCCAGGGAGGCCACTGAGAGTCAGAGGAGATGGCTGGAGGGGAGGCAGTGAAACGACTCAGCAGCTGGCATGGGCTGCGGGGGACAAGGGCAGTCCACATGGCGTCCACAACAGAAACTGGGCAAGGTCAACACCAAGCAGCTAAAGCAACTGAGGACAGAGCGGGGACGGGGACCCGAGGCAAACAGAGACAAGGACTCAAGCGAGAGCCCACCCACCCTCACCCCCACCATCAGCAAAGCACCGCCTGCCTCCCCCATGCCAACCGCACGGGGGCTGGGTGTGGCCCGAGGCAGGAATTACCTGGTCACCAGGGCTGAGATGATGTCTGTGATGGTGGCATTGACCTCAGCTAGCATCTCCTCCACTGGGCCAGGGATGGGCAGCTGCTGGCAGAGGTGCTCAGCTCTGCGGATCTGCTGCCGGTTCTGCCAGATGATCTCGGCCAACTTCTCGCACCTGCACGGGAGCCCCAGGCCAACGGGAGGACAATGGCATCACGCCATCCCCCAGGCTCGAGGCTGGGAGGCTCCGGTCTGAGGAGAACGCCCCAAGACCCAGCTCCACCCTCACCCAGGAAGGCTTTGCGCCTAAGCCGCCACTCCCGACCACGGAGCGGAGCGGAGCAGAGCGCCCGCCTTCCAGAAACACAGAGAAATACAGAGGCAGCAAGCCTGAACTGGGTCCAATCGGCCCGAGCTCACTCTGCACACCCAGCCCTGCCCCACTCCCCAGCACGGTGACTCCCTTCCTGGGCAGGGGGCACAGACGGGGGCCCCAAAGTCCGCATCAGGAACCAGAACCCCTAGTGAACTAAGTCTTGCCGCAGGACAGAGGGAGCCGGCTGCTCATGGAAACGCAGGAGGCACAACGAGCAGCTGGTTGCACCACTCCCAGCCCCTGCCGCCCCCTCCTGCCCCCCGCCACCCCCCCCCCCACACACCATTACCAGGACTGCAGCACATCCAGGCTGCCCTCGGGGGGCCCTCCGTTCCCCGCCAGCTGCTGCCGCCGCTTCCACTGGATCAGTTCATCATCCAGAATGATGGTCTGCTGCTTCCGCAGCAGCTGCAAGGTCTTCTGGTGCTTCTCGGCCAGCTCCTGAAGGCAAGTGGGGAGAACACGCCCAACTGCAGGCCTCGGGAGGCAGGGCTGGGGGCCAGGGACCAGGCCCCAGGCCCAGGCCTTCCCCTCTTCCCAACCTGCTCTGCCTCACACGCCCCCCACGGGAGAGAACCATCTGGCCTCCAGCTCTGCTGGGTCCTGCTCTCTTCCTGGCTCTCGCCCTCTCTCGGCTTCCCCGCGCCCCTTGGGATGTGCACCTCAAGGCTTGGGAGGAGAGGACGCGGATCCCACTCACCACACGGTACTGCTGCAGCGTCTGGGCCTCCCGCTGCAGCCAGGCCTCCAGGGACACCTGCTTCTGCTGGAGGGCCGTCTCCCGGCTCAGGCGCTCCTGCGGATTCAGCTGGGCCAGCTGGGCAAACTGAGCTAGAGGAGGGGACAGGACACCCATGACCATCATCTCCCAGCTTCCTGCAGGAAGCCCAGGGGAACGCACACACCTGTTCTGGAGGCCAGACCCTCAAGGGACACATCTGACCGATGGCAAGCTGGGCTTCTGGCAGCCAAGGGTGCCAGAGATGAGCAGGCTCTGGTCTCTGGCCTCTCGCCTTTGATCTCCCCTCCTGGGGGTGTGTAGGTGGAAACCCGAGGGTATAGCTGAGGAGGATCCTGCCCCACGGCCTCCCCTCCCACCTCAGTCTACACAGCTGGCTGCCCAGACCTCCTCACGCCACACGGGGTCCAGCTTGGAGCCTCACTGCCTGGTTTGATGTGTGCCCTCACCGTTTACTAACTGGGTGAACTCGTGCATCACGCTTCTGTGCCTCAGTTTGCCCATGTGCAAAATGGGAGAATCCTGGCCCCTGTCTCGGTGGGTGGCTGAGGATTAAATATGTGGGAACACAGAACACGTTCAAGGAACTGCCCGGCACGCACACGCTGCAGGGATGAGCGTGTCCTTACTGGTTAGGGGGTCCCAGGGCAGGCTTAAAGGGTGACAGAGACCAGTAGCCGCTCAGCCCCACCCCACACATCAGAGCCCCCTCAGGGCAGCCCCTGCCTGCTGGCTTTGTCCCATCTCCAGCTTTGTCCCATCCCCGGGAGCACAGCAGTCTCTCCTAGGGAAGAAGGCATTTCTCTAGGTGCTGGGAGGTGCCTAACGTGTTTGTTTGTCCAGGATGGGTCACCGTGAGCTCAGCTGACCAACTGGAAGGAGACAGAGAGGGAGAGAGGGAGAGAGGGAGAGAGGGAGAGAGACAGAGAGAGAAAGGGAGAGGGACAGGGAGAGAGAGACGAGGAGAAAGGGCAAGGAAGGGAGAGGGACAGAAGGGGAGAGGGGTAGAGGGGGAGAAGGGGAGAGAGGGGAGAGAGAGAGAGGGGGAGAGGGAGGGAGAGGGAGAGACAGATGAGGAGAGAGGGCAAGGAAGAGAGAAGGACAGAAGGGGAGAGGGGTAGAGGGGGAGAAAGGAAGAGAGGGGAGAGAGGAGAGAGGGGGAGAGGGGGAGAGGGGGGGGAAGGGGAGAGAGGGGAGAGAGGAGAGAGGGGGAGAGAGGGGAGGGGGAGAGGGAGAGGGAGAGAGAGAGAGAAAGGGAGAGGGAAAGGGAGAGGGAGAGACAGATGAGGAGAGAGGGCAAGGAAGGGAGAGGGATAGAAGGGTAGAGGGGTAGATGGGGAAAAAGGGAGAGAGGGGAGAGAGGGAGGGAGAGGGACAGAAAGAGAAGGGGCGAAAGGGAAAAGGCGAGGGAGACGGGGAAACAGAATGTCCAGGGCCCACTGGCAACATGAAAGCAGCAAGATCCTCTCAGGAGAGGGAAGGTTCTAGCACCCAAGGGTGCCAGAGAGGGAGGCAGATTCTCTCCACACTAGCTGCTGGGAAGCTCATCCATGGCAGGAAAGGGGAGTCGGTGAGGCCTCAGTACCCTCTTACAAAACATCTATTATGAAATTCTCAAGACCCAAGGAAGGCAGAAAGAATGATGCAAGGAACACCTGTCTCTCAGTAACCCGGCTTAAAGAAATCAAACATTTCTCGGGGTGCCTGGGTGGCTCAGTCGTTTAAACGTTTGACTTTGGCTCAGGTCATGATCTCATGGTTTGTGAGTTCTAGCCCCACATCGGGCTGTCTGCTGTCAGCACAGAGCCCACTTTGCAAACTCTGCCCCCCTCTCTCTGCCCCATCCCCGCTTGCGTGCACATGCATGCTCTCTCTCTCACAAATATAAACAAAACATTAAAAAAAAAAAAGAAATCAAACATTTCCACGTTGAAAACTACCTGTACATCCTTCCCTGCTTGCACATCCGTCCCTGCCTCCAAAGGTAACCACTATCCTAAATGCTGGGGTTATTACGCCTTGCCGATCATCTATTTGAATATCCCAGTGTCGGGGTGCCTGGCTGGCTCAGTCCATACAGCATGCAACTCTTGATCTCAGGGTTGTGAGTTCAAGCCCCATGTTGGGTGTGCAGTCTATCTAATTAAAAAAAAAAAAAAAAAGAATATTCCAGTGTCCTTGCTTGGGGCTGAGTCAAGAGGAGGTGAGCATCAGCACGTCTTGGGCAAGTTCCTGGCAGGCCGCTGAGGGCCCTCTCACACTGACCTATGTCCTGCCTCATGGACACACAAGCTGGGACTCACAGACTAAAGCAACTCTAACAGTCAGGAAAAGCCCAGAGCTAGAAGACAACTGGAAATATGGTTTGGATTCCACTCTTGGGGACTGAGAGAGAAGAATACTGTCCAGGCCTGGAACACAGCAGAGCAGTCTGGAGCCACCTCGGAAATCCTGCCCCCATCCCCAGGGAGGTGGTGGTGAGCCCCACACCTGGACCCAACCTCCCTATGCAGGTGACTCACTTAGGTCTCTCCTGGCACTTGCAGAAGCTTCTGGGAGGGAGGCCAGCAGACATGAGGCAATTGTCTGCTCCACTGGAGGAAGCTGAGCCTCCCCTTGCACAAATAGATCGATAGTCTGTGTTTCTGATGGGTGAACTTGATACATGAGACTGAACTGACATGGCATGATGGGTACAAACCCAAACCAGAATCAAACCCATATCCATAAATAGGAAACAGAAAACCCAAGAACAGGATTGGAAGTACTATCAACCAGTCAAAGGCTTTTGGGTAGAACTAATAGCCTGAATTCTCCCGTTCCCTAATCTAGGAGGAGGGCCACCCTTTCTCTTGCGTCAGTCTGAGATGGATTCAGATGGAAGAAAACATGCTAGAATCATCTCATCAACACTTATTCATACCTACTATGATTCAGCCAAGGCGCCAACCTCAGGGTACAGAGATAAGACACAATCCCTTCTCAAAAAATTTATAATTAGTATGGAAGACTGAGTTAATAATAGCAATATCGCTATAAAATTGAGCCCACAAGCATGGTATTAGAGGCGCACATGCTACATAAATGGGTATGTGTCTGTACAGCTGGGCAAGCAGAGGCTTTTCTGAGATTCTCAGCTGGGCATGCTTGCAGGGAGACAAAATTAGCATTCAAGTCACTCTGCCAAATTCTCAACAAGGCCAATAGGGGGCGCTGGTGGGGCTCCAAGCGTCAGCCTCAAGACTGACGTTTTCAGTACTCAAGTACCTAGCAGGATTTATACCAGGAAAGGGACCCTTTGCTTATCAAGGCTAACTGAGGTGCATTAGCAGGCTCTGTGTCAGGACAGCCTCTCTGAATAACTGCACAAGACATTAAAGGTTTGTCACTACAAACACAGCCCTTAGCCTTTATACTTTCCCTGCTTGGAGAATTTAACAGTTCAGCAAAGCAGCATTTATGAAACACCAATTATATACAAAAGTACTGTTTACTAGACTGTGAGCTTCTTCCCACAGGAGGAAATTCTTCCCCAGCAGACCAGGAGCTCCCCGGGTGTGGGAAGCCTGAGTGAGACCCACACTCTCCAAAGGCAAGCTCGTGACTCCTCCCCTTCCTAAGTCTCATCCTCCCTGCCAGATCTTTAGTGCACATGGTTCCCGGCTACTCCCCAGACAGGGGAGTGCCTCTGAACAGAAACCCCATTCTTGTAGCCCTCACAACACACACCGCCCAGGCGGCCCTGGCCTCACCCTGGATCCTCAGGCTCTCCTGATACTGGATGATGAAGTACTCTTGAGTCTGCTGCAGCTTCTTCAGCTCATTCTCTGTGTCCTGTGTGACCAGTCGCAGCTCCTCAAACGTCTGGTTGATCTGGAGGTGTTTCTGGGACATGGTGTCAGCAAGACTTCCAACTGGAGAAGTACCCTGAGGACATATCAGGGGAGGAGAGTGTGGGCGGAAGTGAGCTGGGCAGTGAGGATGGTAGAAAACCTCAGGCCTTGGGGCCCCTGGGTGGCTCAGTCGGTTAAGGATCCGACTTCAGCTCAGGTCATGATCTTGTCATCCATGAGTTCGGGCCCTGCATCGGGCTCTGTGCTGACGGCTCGGAGCCTGGAGCCTGCTTCAGGTTCTGCGTCTCCCTCTCTCCCTGCCCCTCCCCCGCTCACACTCTGTTTCTCAAAAATGAATAAATGTTAAAAAAAAAAAAAGAGAGAAAGAAAACCTCAGGCCTTAATCTGAAGAAAAAGCCAATGCTAGCACCTATAACCTAACGAAAACCCCAAAAGCGAAATTGTGAGTCAGAGGAATTGCAAACATCATTTGTGAGAACTGGTGTGGAGGGGAGATAAAAGGAGGGGGAGATAGGTGACCTGACCAACCGTGGCACCTTCATATGCCATAATAGAAAGTTCTTTCATAGTCTGGCCTCCACCAGAGTTGCCCAAACAGGGTCCATCTAATTCCCTTCAGAGAGACTAGAAGTGAACACATCCAGGATATACCTGGGTTTTCCTACTAATGATGATGACGCCTCATTCCGTATTCACGCACTGATCCAGGGCTATGGACCATGTGAGGTGCTGGGGACACAGTGGGGAAGAAGGCTGTGTGAACGTACATCATCTGTGTCTTCACTCAAGACCTTATTCTAACTGAGGGAAGAGGCTGAATCTCTCACACATGGTATCATGGAGACCCCAAAGTTCTAGGGCAGGCACAGCAAGGATTTTACGGATCCAGCCATTTAAGTGACCTGGTCTGAGCCATTCCCTCTATGCTTGACTAAGAGAGGGCTCAGCAGAAATCCCTCTTAAGTAATCTCACCTGAACATGAGCATGCCTTTACTCAAAAACTGTTCAGTTGGGGTTAAATTATTTTGCACTTGTTCACATTGTTTTGTGGCGGTAATCTCACCAAGGTCATGAATCAATTAAGATCAGAGACTAGTGTTCTATTTCTTTTGTGCCCCTTAGGACAATGCTCTGTTTATAGAAACATCAACAGATGCACACTGAGTTGTCTTGAGAGATCTGGGTCCAGAGAGAGGGGGGCAAGGAAGGACTTCACAGCTCTTCTCCCCACATCCATGGGACACTCACATTGTTGGCTTCGCGGACCAGCCTCTGCTCGTTGTACAGAATATGCCGGATGCAGCGGACCAGCTCCATGGGGCAGCGGTCATATGTGTTCTGAAAGAACCCAATAGCAGACATCACTTTGTTCCACTCTGTGCTATGGGGCCTAACCCTACCTCAGAGCAGGGGTAAGATTTTATGATGAGGGGACTCCTGGAGACATGATGACATAACCATGAGCAATGTGGCTCCTCCAATACTAATGGGGGACAAGAAAAGCACATCATAGGAAACCCAATTACAGTGAGAAGGTAAGGTTATTTTATTTCTTGCCTCCTAATTTGCCTAAAGTACTAGGGTGTCATTCTTGGAAACAGGATACATAAATTTCGAAAAGGCCACGTAAGAGGAGAAATGACACCACCTCGACCGAGCAATCAAAATTACTACCCCCAGTGCAAGGAAGATGGACGGTGTATGTCTTCAGATGTGATACCCTGGGAAGGACACAACATCACTTACTCAGGATTCTCATCAGGGATGTGTAACCTGAATCTAATCAGAAGGAGACATGACACAGACCCAAAAAGATGTTCATTTTATCTTTAAAAAATAGATGAGTTGAATTATTTTAAAATGTCAATGTAATAAAAGGCAAAGAAGGTTGAGTACAGTTCCAGATTAAAGTAGATTAAAGAAACATGACAACCAGATGCAATATATGGTCCTGGGCTGGTGGGAAAAAAAATGTCCTAGAGGACTTTATTGTGACTCAACTGACTGTTGACAAAATGGAAATACAGATACAAGATTACTGAAAAGTGTTCTATCAATGTTAAATGTACTAAAGATGGTAACTGCACTATAACTATGTATAGAAAACGCACACTAAAGTACTCAGGGGCAAAGGGACATGACGTATGCAACTTACTCTCGGGTGACAAAAAAAATGTGTGTGTACGTGTGTGTAGAGACAGAATATGACAAAGCAAATGTTAACAACGGGTGGATCCGGGCATATGTACGGGTTCTTCGTATCAATCCTGCAACTTCCTATAAATTTGAAATTGTTTTCAAATAAAAAGTTTAAAAACAAAAGGCTACAACCACAAAGCCAAACAGTAAGAACTTTACACGGCGAACATGTAAGTCCGCAACACTGGGTTCCAGAGGAGAAAGAAAATCTCTACGGGAAGCACTGAATGAAGGAGAGGATTAAGTGTGACCCAGCCTTCACACCCACCTGGAGCTGCGTGGCATAGTGCCCCAGCTTGATCTTCAGTAAGAACCCATCTTCCCCCACTTGGTGCTCCGCCTTCTTCTGCAGCTCCTGCACCAGGCCCTCCAGGAGCTGGGTGGCCTTAATGTTCTCCTGTGGATTATCAAGATCTATTGAGTCCCTAGGGGAAAAAAATTACATACATATGTATACATACATGCACATGAGCCTGTATAAATGCAGCCTCAACGCATCACGCCTTTTCTTTAGCTAAAGTGATTTCTTCATAATGCTCACTGCAAATTTTAGGAAGCACTTCAATTCAAATCGACTAGATGCCTATGTTAATCTATCCCTAATCCACTAATTAGCTTAGTGGACTAGATACTTTTTTTCTTTTCTTCTTCTTTTTTTCTAAACAATGTACTGCCCTTTCTCCTTCCTCCTACTGACTTCTCTGGTGCTTATGCTATCTGCTTCTAGAAATGAAGGGAAAAGGAAAGTGCTTCGTGTACTCTGAAGGAAATAAGGGCTCTGATAACTTCCTATTTATAGTTACCCCTTAAGGGTGTAAGGGGGCACAAGGTCAAGAATGTTCTACATGCTTTTTCCAGCCTTGACTAGTTCTATGTGCTAACTCCACATATAGTATTTCTTAAGTAGAGGCAGGTGAAACAACACTACTATTTCTAAGGAGCCCTGGAAATGAGATATTAGGACAGAAAGTGCCTGCAACTACGTACACAAATCAGACATTCCTATCTATCACCAGTTGCAGATCTGGGACCTGCAGGCAGTGCTAACTCTTCTTGTGAGGCAGAGAAACCACTCCATGGACTTTGTATTCATTCAGAGGCACTGAACGGGTGACAGGGGTTGGATGGCTTCTCTCCCTTCCTGCCTTCCCTCTTTTCCCCACTCCCTTCTCCAACTCTTTATTTTTTAAAACAATTTAGGCAACAATTGCTACTGGGCAGTACGAAATCGCTTAACTCAGCTCACTGAAGAAACCAAACAGCTGTCAGATTGAAATAACATTCAATTACTGCTGACCGGGTCTGGAGCCAAACAGGATATCTAGAGGTAGCCAAAAGGCTCCGTCACCTCGAAACCCCTGAAGTCAGTTAGCAAGTAATTTCAAACAAAGGCACAAACAGGTGTGCCACAACACTGATAATGTAGTTCATCACATAATACGCCCAAATCTGCACTCTAAGCAAAGACAGTAGAGAAAGCCAAATTTTAAATACGTATGCTCTCTGAACTAAATAAAATATGTACTAAATAAAAGCTGGGAGGAATGGAGGGCAGCTGCACCTCTGTATTGGTTGGCAATAATGCTCCTTGTCTGAGGAACCCACTCTTGAGAAGATCCTGTCTCTGAGCAAAACTCATGGAAATCAAGTACTGGTTCTGGTACTTAAAAACTTAATTCTCGGGGTGCCTGGGTGGCTCAGTCGTTTGGGCGTCCGACTTCGGCTCGGGTCATGATCTCACAGTTTGTGAGTTCGAGCCCCACGTCAGGCTCTGTGCTGACAGCCCGGAGCCTGGAGCCTGCTTCGGATTCTGTGTCCCCTTCTCTCTCTGCCCCTCCCCAACTTGTGCTCTGTTATGTCTCTCAAAAAATAAATAAATGAAAAAAAAATAAAATAAAAAAAACCAATTCTCTGCTTAAAAGAAAAAAGAAAAGAAAGGAAAAAAAAAGCCTTTCTTAGCTTAAACATGAAGAACTGAACATTTTTTTAGTGAAATCTTTATGTTCTTAAGAAAACCAAAATAAATAAAATTCAGGCTTTCCTTCATAGCAACACAAGTCTTTTAACATTCATTCGGTGAGAAACTACATGGGAGATCTACTAAATGAAATTTTAAATCACCAGAAACTTTCTACCAACAGTTTTCTGAACTCTCCAAATCATTAAAACAGGAAAGAAAATGAAAAGGAAATGGAAAAGCACTAAGCAAGGTGCAGCCGACATGCTTATATTTAGCTTTTTTTTTTCTTATCACTTCATTACACGAGGCTGAGATTTTTTAAATTGCCCAGAAAATTGCCTTCCTTTGGTGCTCTCTAGTTTTCAAACAGAAATCTGTTACTAACACATAACCTCAATTATTCCAAGGCAGCATTACTGACAGGTACCCAGCTCTCCCCAGACAGTGGCCGGCTTCTCCTGGGCTCTGCCAGAGAGGACCCCACCCCGCCATGATGGTGGGGGGCGTGAAGTAGCTGATGAGCACGTCAGATCAGACAGACAGGCTGGTGGCCTCCCAACATGCTCCCAGACCCTGAGCAGAGCAGCAACAGCCTGCAATAATGTTGTCAATCTACTACATTATACTAATTCTGAAAGAATTTAAAAACAATTTTCTCTCTGCGCATATAAGCAGGAATTCGGAAAATAAAAATAAACACGCTTGTTAAATCTGCCACCAAGACATGACTATTGTTAATATTTTGGTGTGCTGGCTTTTAGCCTTTATGGGTATGCATAAACTTTAAAACATAGGGGCACGTGGGTGGCTCAGTCGGTTTAAGTGTCCGACTTTAGCTTGGATCATGATCTCCCAGTTGGTGGGTTCGAGCCCTGCGTCGGGCTCTGTGCTGACAGCTGAGAGCCTGGAGTCTGCTTCGGATTCTGTGTCTCACACTCTCTCTGCCCCTCCCCCGCTCACACTCTCTCTGTTTCAAAAGTAAATAAACATTTAAAAAAATTTTTAAAAACACCAACATCTCCATTGTTAATTTGTTATCAATACATTTTATTAAGTGATATGCATATGCATACCTTAGCTGCCCCATTAAGCACTAAATTCTTTGTGGACATGGGCTTTTCATTTTTTTTTTTTTTTAAGTTTATTTATTTGTTTTAAGAGAGAGAGAGAGAGAAAGAGTGTGTGCACGAGTGCACGCCAGCAATGACAGGAGAGAGAGAGAGAGGGAGAGAGAGGATCCCAAGCAGGCTCCTCACTGTCAGTGCAGAGCCTGAACACAGGGCTCAACCCCATGAACCGCAAGGCCATGACCCTGAGCCAAAACCAAGAACCGGACGTCCAACTGAGCCGCCCAGGCATCCCGGTGGACAAGGGCTTTATCTGTTCCTATCTTACACCCTAGAGGCACTCAAAACATATTTGTTAACTGTTGTTTATTAGCAGCAATACTCTAATGCTTTTAGCCAGAGTTTACTAAAGGGGGGAAATCCTATTTTAAAAATCCTAAGAGTTATTCCACCTGCTTAAAATCTAAGCTAGGGTTAAATACCTTCTTATGGGTCATGTCATTTGTTTTTTTTTTTTTAATTTTTTTTTTCTTAATGTTTTTATTTATTTTTGAGACAGAGAGAGACAGAGCATGAGCAGGGAAGGGGCAGAGAGAGAGGGAGACACAGAATCGGAAGCAGGCTCCAGGCTCTCAGCCGTCAGCACAGAGCCCGATGAGGGGCTCGAACTCACAGACTGTGAGATCATGACCTGACCCAAAGTTGGACACTCAACCGACTGAGCCACCCAGGCGCCCCCACGTCATTATTTAAAAAATGTACAACTTTTAAAGTCTCCATCATGTTTTCCTTCCCATATGCCCATGTTTCACTAAATCTGATAGAAAAAAACCTGTTCACTTACCAAGCTTGGCTTTCAATCCACTGGGATAAATAATGTCGCACCTCAATGGGGAAATGCTGACCATATAATGCTTGCATCTGATGAAGGGCATCGCCTTGGAGCTGCTGGGCTTGTATCCACACAGCCATGGTTTGCAACCTGTTAAACAAACAATCAGTGGTTTGGGTGGGGTTTTTGGGTTTTTTTCCCTTCAGCTTTTAAATCCACTAGACTAAATATTCACAGTTATAAAACCTAGAGACAAATGCTTTTAAGCCCTTATTGGTAGATCAGTATTTTTGAACTGAATTTTAGCTTTAAAAATGTTTCAAAATGTACACATTCAACGTGGCCATGGGAAGGTATATAACTGGGTCTATGAAGCTCTGACTGTAAAACAAACTGAAGTCCTACAAGTAAAAGTACAAAGCCAACATTAGGGGAAGAACTGCCTATAGCTTTGATAACACATATTCTTTACTTTTGTTCCAAACTTGAAGTAATAATAAGCAGCATTTCTGGGGCGGCTGGGTGGCTCAGTCGGTTAAGTGTCCGACTTCGGCTCAGGTCATGATCTCACGGTTCGTGAGTTCAAGCCCCACATCGGGCTTGGTGCTGACAGCTGAGAGCCTGGAGGCAGTTTTGGATTCTGTGTCTCCCTCTCTCTCTGCCCCTCCGCCACCCTCTCTCTCCCTCTCAAAAATAAAGAAACATTATAAAAATAATAATAAGCAGCATTTCAACAGGATAAATAATTAGCAAAGGGATTTTTAAAAGAATCACTTGTTTTGGATCTGGTATTCTGACTTTTAAGAAATGTAATAAATGTGCTATTTTGAAAAAGACCCAGTAAAAGAAGAGTGAAAATATCTAAAGCATGAATTGAACCCTATGTGTTATTACTAGTTACCTAAGCTGCAATGCTTTACACATAAAGGACACAGATTTATCTGGAAAAATGCCCCAAGTGTCACTTTCTGAGTTACTGTGAAGGAATTTATGAAACAATCTTCTGTTATAGTATTTAAAAATCTCTCTGACATAAAAACAATACATTCCAGCTAAGAGTTAAAAACAAGAACCATTGTATTCCAATAGTAGGTAGATTTTTAAAACATGCTCTTGACTCTAGAAAAGGTTTTATAAAACTACCAACATGCCTTCTCAGATTTACCAGAGAATTTTCTTTCAATATATGAAATTTATTGTCAAATTGGTTTCCATACAACACCCAGTGCTCATCCCAAAAGGTGCCCTCCTCAAAACCCATCACCCACCCTCCCCTCCCTCCCACCCCCCATCAACCCTCAGTTTGTTCTCACTTTTTAAGAGTCTCTTATGCTTTGGCTCTCTCCCACTCTAACCTCTTTTTTTTTTTTTTTCCTTCCCCTCCCCCATGGGTTTCTGTTAAGTTTCTCAGGATCCACATAAGAGTGAAACCATATGGTATCTGTCTTTCTCTGTATGGCTTATTTCACTTAGCATCACACTCTCCAGTTCCATCCACGTTGCTACAAAAGGCCATATTTCATTTTTTCTCATTGCCCTGTAGTACTCCATTGTGTATATACACCACAATTTCTTTATCCTTTCATCAGTTGATGGACATTTAGGCTCTTTCCATAATTTGGCTATTGTTGAGAGTGCTGCTGTAAACATTGGGGTACAAGTGCCCCTATGCATCAGCACTCCTGTATCCCTTGGGTAAATTCCTAGCAGTGCTATTCCTGGGTCATAGGGTAGGTCTATTTTTAGTTTTTTGAGGAACCTCCACACTGTTTTCCAGAGTGGCTGCACCAATTTGCATTCCCACCAACAGAGCAAGAAGGTTCCCGTTTCTCCACATCCTCTCCAGCATCTGTAGTCTCCTGATTTGTTCATTTTGGCCACTTACCAGAGAATTTTTAATTCATTTGGCAGAAACTCTCTGGGATCAGCCTGATTGCGGCAGCAACATCACTTTCATGTACACAAGGTAGTAAAACTGAATCTTGCTCTAATACTATGATCCACAGTGTAGAATTTGATGTCAGGCAAGGCTAACTTGAAATCCATTCAAAATGATTTGGCTACTGATTTGCACAATTCTCTTAAGTATATTACGGTTAGGGTGCAGTAAATCAAATCTTGATTTTGTTGAGTACCAGAGACTACACATGTGTGTTAGGAAACAAAAATCCCTTCTCTGTTAGTTGTAGTTGCGCGATCGTATAACACTGAGCTATTTATGGGACAAGTCAGTTAGCCAACAATGAGGTGTGGGGTGGATGCCAGTTACCTATTTTAGACTTGTGCAGTGCTATAGAACACTTGAGCGGTGTACAATTTTATTTAGGGCTTTGGGCATTAAAGCTGGGATCACTGTAAGATCATCCAAGACATCAAATTTCAATGGCTGGGAGTTTACTAGGAGAAAGACTCGGATAAAAGAGCTCTCTCCAGAAGCAATCCCATGTTATAATCCAACATCTGGAAGACATTTAATTGTACAATATAATTTTTAATTAAATGAATCATATCCCAAGATTTTGGAAAATTGGAAAAGATATCAAAGGCTTGTTTTTTGGATAAAAAGTGAAGGGATGGATGGGTTGGGTGGAGGTTCTTAGGCACTGAAGTGTATGGAAGAACAATGAAGGAATGAAGAACATAATTCAGGCACTCATCTCTTTTGGTGGTAAGGAACTGGAAAGAAGTAGGACCTCACTAGCAGTCTTAATGAGTATGTGAACAATACCAACAGATACAAAAATTTTCTTGAATCTTCCATTCATTAGCTGAACTGACCCAAGAGACAAAAAACTGGGGGGAAACATTGATCTCCTCAGAGGCCCCTTAGGCCACTGAAAGAACGTAGTATTTTCTGGTCCATTGTATCCTCTTGGTCTACTTGACTTTTCTTCACATGATTTATCATTCCCGACATTTATCATGTATTTGTTTACTGCCTTCTCACTACGGTGAAATCACCATGAACACAATGACTTTGTTTTGTTCAGTTTCTCTTGGGCCTAGAACTGTGCCTGGCACATAAGCATTCCGTAAATTTTTGTTGTTGGTGAACAAATAAATGTATACACACAATTTGGTCAATACATCAGGTCTTTTTAAAGTTATTGTGGAACAAGGTATCAGTATAAAATACCAAGGTGGGGCACCTGGGTGGCTCAGTTGGTTAAGCATCTGACTCTTGATTTTGGCTCAGGTCATGATCTCGTGGTTCGTGGGATCAAGCCCTGCATCCAGCTCTATGATGACAGCATGGAATCTGCTTGGGATTCTCTCTCCCTCTGCCTCTCCCCACCACACTCATGCTTGCTCTCACTTTCACTCTCAAAATAAATAAACATTAAAAAATTGAAGAAAAAAAAAAAGGAAAGAAATACAGTACCAAGGCCAGAAAAGGGAACAGATTTTATAACTCAGATGAGTCTGTATTAACAATACTCTATTTGTTCCTTAATAACATATGCCACAATGTGTAATTTTACTTTTTAGTTTTTGTTAACTTATTTTTGTTGATCTTCCCCACTGAAGTCTAAGAACAGTGAGTAAAGGGAGGGGGGCCTGGGTGGCTCAGTTGGTTAAGCGTCCGACTTTGGCTCACGTCATGATCTCACAGTTCGTGGGTTTGAGCTCCACATCAGGCTGTGCTGACAACTCAGAGCCTGGAGTCTGCTTCAGATTCTGTGTCTCCCTCTCTCTCTGTCCCTCCTCTGCTCACACTCTGTCTCTCTCAATCTCTCTCTTGAAAATAAACATTAAAAAAAAAAAAAAACAGTGAGTGAAGGGAGCACATTTATTTACTACTGTGTTCCCTAATGCCTAAGTATAATGGCTGCCATGGTAAGGAAGTAATCAAGACATATTTGCTAGTGAATAAATACATATGTGTTAAATATTTCACATATTCTGCTGGTTGAGCATATTCCAAGTATCCATTATTGCTTTAAGAAAGAAGTACAGTGGTAATATGCCATATATATAGGGGTACTATATAAATATCATACCATTGTGTCTTAAGTTTTATATTAGTTTTCACTCATTATCAAAGAGCAGAATGCTGAACTCTTAGAATCTGTCAGAATGTTTTTTATGGTTCTAAATATGAACATGTTGTAATATTTTCTAAAATGCTATTTGAAGAATAGCTGGTAAATATAAGGTGGTAACCACCTTATTTTGATAAGTACAAAATACTTTTAATTTCACTACATAAAAATGCTTTGATAGAGCTGGAGAGTAGATTTTGCCTACTAATCAAGAACATATAAAATAAAGGTACAATAAATAGTACAGCATCATTTTCATTTTACTTTTTAACTAAGAATTATATATGCATGGAATAGAAGATGAATTACTGCAATTGTCATGTAACAATTTAAAATATACAATTTGGAGAAAAAACCCACCCCACCCCCACTGTATCAGTAGAACCTAGAACCTAAGTAGCGCTTTCCCTCGTACATGCCCAAACTCTTCACACCCATCATTAAGCTATGCCTACGCCTGGCATGAGCTGAGACCCTGTCCTTTGTCACCAGTATTCATTCTGCCACCAAATACTACTCTACATATGCAGTAACTGTCCTCAATACAGGCTTTCTTCTGCTTATTTACAGGCAGCTCTGTCTTCAACGTGTGATGTTCTGACAAGGAAGTGGTTTGTATCTTTGGTAAATCATCACAGGGGCTTCTCTAAAGACTGGGAAATGGATTCACAATCTTATTTTTAGCCAAAGACGAGAATCAGTTGAGTTTTGCTTAGTTGCATTCTTAGTGTTCATAAGCATTCCAAACAACCCAAATTAGCCTTGGATGCAGAATGTCATACTTTCCAAAAGCCTAACGTGCGGAAATCAACCTTATATATTTGGATATATCCTAGGAGTCTCAAATAAAGCAGACTGTCAGGCACTTGTTTAAAAAAAGTTCAAAGTCTAATAGCTCATAATGTTACAGTCTTACTGAAAACCATAAAAATGTCCACTAATAAATGGTATGTGTGAGTGGGATTTAGGAATAATCTTGTCTCAATAATAAATACACTCTTATTAGATGCCTTCCCTTTTCAAAGTAAAATATAAACCTTTGTCAAGAAAAATATCACTCTAGGGGCGCCTGGGTGGCTCAGTCGGTTAAGCATCCAACTCTGGCTCAGGTCATGATCTCATGGTTCCTGAGTTCGAACCCCATGTTGGGCTCTGTGCTGGCAGCTTACAGCCTGGAGCCTGCTTCGGATTCTGTGACTCTCTCTCTTCTCTGCCCCTCCCCTGCTCATGCTCCCTCTGTCTCTCAAAAAATAAATAAACGTTTAAAGAAGAAGAAGAAGAAGAAGAAGAAGAAGAAGAAGAAGAAGAAGGAGAAGAAGAAGAAGAAAAAGAAAAACATCGCTCTCTCTGAAGACTTCTAGAACACTGTGGCCAAGGTCATGGTGCCAAGGTCCTCCAAGCTAAACTGTGGAGGAAGATAAGTATAGAGTACATGACAGTTGAAGGCTCCCAATGCATATACGCCAACTGAGTGAATAAATTCTAGTTTGGGGTGGGAGTGGGAGGAGTTAAAATGTGTGTAGGGATCTGTTGCACTGGGCTTGTGTGCATAATTTTTGTCTTTTTTTTTAAGAGAGGAAGAGAGAGCACGGGCCTGTATGCAAGCCAGGGAAGGGCAGAGAGGGAGAGAGAAAGAGAAATCTTAAGTAGTCTCCATGCTCAGTGCAGAGCCCAATGCAGACTTGATCCCACGACCTTGGGATCATGACCTGAGCTGAAATCAAGAGTCGGACGCTCAACCGAGCCACACAGGTGCCCCTCATGTGTACCTTAAAGCATTTAAAAAAATTTTTTTTTAACATTTATTTATTTTTTGAGAGACAGAGAGAGACAGAGCATGAGCAGGGGAGATGCAGAGAGAGGGGAAGACACAGAATCGGAAGCTGGCTCCAGGCTCTGAGCTGTCAGCACAGAGCCCGATGTGGGGCTCGAACTCACGAAGTGTGAGATCATGACCTGAGTCGAAGCCAGTCACTTAACTGACTGAGCCACCCAGGCGCCCCCCTTAAAGCATTTTGTAACTCCTACTCTCCATCCCACCACAACCACCACCCCATCACATCATATCCCAGGACTAAAGTCTCTAAAATGGGAGTTAGAGTTTTGCAGATCATGGCAAATTCACCTAAACAGAGTTCTGTGAGATTCAACTTCTTGTACCTTTCTGTGCCTCAGTTTCCTTATTTATAAGACAGTGCTAATAATACATCCCTTGGGGAGTTGTAAAAATAAGTTAATATGTATAAATGCTTAAAACAGTGCCTGGTTCACCATAAGTTCTCAATTATTATTCTGACTTTACAACCTTAAACTTACAAAGTTGGCTTCCTTCTCCCTGTGTCCAATTTTTTAATGTTTATTTATTTATTTTAAGAGTGAGTGAGCACACTGAGAGGGCTGTTCTCCCACCACTGAATTAGAACCCCAAGAATTGTGAAGGGTAGTGTAACAAGAGCAAGACTGAGTATAATAAACTCAAAAAAGAAAGAAAGAAAGAAAGAAAGAAAGAAAGAAAGAAAGAAAGAAAGAAAGAAAGAAAGAAAGAAAGAACATCCATTCCAATGTGCTTTTCTGACAGAGAAGACCAAGCCAGCAGGAAGTTGTGCCTTTTCCAAGGACACACCTGACCCCTACTAATTAAAGTATGAATTGTTAGCAACAAATATTTTGATTCATCTAACAAATAAAAAATAAATTTCAGAAATCAGATCCAAAAATGAATTAAAATAACATTTACTACTGTTATTATCCACCATCCAGATTTATCATTTACTATCATTTACTGGATATCTACTATATTATTTATAACAGGGGCACCTGGGTGGCTCAGTCGGTTAAGCGTCCGACTTCAGCTCAGGTCACGATCTCACACTTCGTGAGTTCGAGCCCCGCGTCGGGCTCTGGGCTAATGGCTCAGAGCCTGGAGCCTGCTTCCAATTCTGTGTCTCCCTCTCTCTCTGCCCCTCCCCCGTTCATGCTCTGTCTCTCTCTGTCTCAAAAATAAATAAACATTAAAAAAATTATATATTATTTATAACAGTAAATGCTTTTATGAATCTACTCATTTAATCCTCACACAAATATTAGGAGGTAGACACTATTATTATCCCCAGTTTACAGATGAGGAAATCAAGGCTCAACAAATTAAACAGGATTGTAAAATGGCATAACAACTTTGGAAAACAATCTGGCAGTTCTTCAAAGGTTGAATATAGAGTTACTATATGACCTAGTAGTTCAGCTCCTAGGTAAATGCCCAAGGGAACTGAAAGCATTATGTCCAAAAAATTTGTACACAAATATGCAAAGCAGCATTACTCATAATGGCGAAAAAGAGGAAACAACCCAAATGTCCATCAACGAAGGGATGGATGATATGGATATAAGTGGAAAAATAAAATGGATAAAATGGAGTATTATTCAGACATAAAAAGGAATGAAATACTGACACATGCTACAACATGGATGCACCTTAAAACATTATGCTAAATGAAGCTAGACACAAAAAGCTACCTATTATACATTCCATTATATGAAATGTCCCAAACAGACAAACCCATAGACACAAAGAAAGTTGGTGGTTACCAAGGGCTGCGGTCATGGGAAGTGACTCTTAATGAGTATGTATTTCTTTTGGGGATGAAAAATTTGCTCCAGGTCCCACACCACTGGTCTGTGTTGGATCTGGGGAGTCTACCGCTTTATCAGGTGGCCTTTGCCCTGAGAACTTGTCGTGGTTTGTCATTATTATTTTTTGTACTCTTCTGTATGTTTGTTATATTTCATAACTTAAAAGAAAAATAAATTAGAGTAAGAAACCCAATATGATAAGGCTCTGATTTGGGCAAAGGCTTGGGCTAGTTGGCAGATGAAATAAGAGATACATAAACATTGCTTCTGATCTGAAAAGTCTAAGGCAAGGAAATCAGGATTCAAAACTGTTAACTATACCAGCACCATTTAATACTTAAAGACTTTGGACAGAATATAAAGAGCAGTTCCTTAGTTACGTTTACTGCATTACTGTCAATACCAACATTATTACATATACTAAGTGGTGGTGGTCACCTAACCCAGTAGTAGAAACTTGGAGAGACAGAAAAATGTGAAATAGCAGTAACAGTGGATTAAAACTTTACTCATATTAAACTGAATATCAAGTACGGTTTGAGTAAAATGATCCCATCTAAAAGTAGGTCAATACCAGAGCCATCTGCTCTTTAAAAAAATTTCTAAACACTACTTCATAAGCAATCAGGAAGGCAATTCTCTAACAAAATCAGATTATTAAACAGATGGGAAGAGAACAGAAAGAATCAAAGCATTTGGCTCACAAAGAAGCAAACAAGGAAAAATTTGCCCAGGCAACACAGAGATGATAATATTCTGGGAAGACAATCAGTCATAAATCTTCATGTCACAGCCAAATCATTACGTACTGCTCTGGGAAGAAGAGTGAGAGGAAAGGGGGTGATGGAGAAACAGAGGACAGGTAGAGAGAGGGAGCTATCTGTGAAATATACAGATCAAGTCTTAGTGGATTATCATGTATTTAAAATGCTCACTTAAATATAAGGCATCTTAGTGAAAAACGCAACCTCAAAAATAAAGAGAGTAGACTCAGACAAGGATCATATCATAGCAACTAAAACCATTAGGTGGTACTTGTTGGGGAATAGGATATGCACAGTCTCAAAGTGTTACCTCACCTATTACTTATTATTCACAAAGGGAAAAGTACATTTTCAGTGGAAGAAAATGATGAACAACCAAATAATCAAATATCCTCAATCATGGAACAAACTGACATTAGAGTAGTCCCCCCCGCTTACACGCAGGGCATATATTCTAAGACCCCTCGGTGGATGCCTGAAACTACAGATAGCACGGAACCCTATATATACTATGTTTTTCCTATACATACATACCTATGATAAAGATTAATTTATAGATCAGGCACAGTAAGAGATGAAAAACAATAGCTAAAAATAAAACTGAACAATTGTAACAATGTAGTATAATAAAAGTTATATGAATGTGGTCTAAGTATCTTACTGTACCACACCCATCCATCCTGTGATGTTAATGCCTACATGAGATGAACTGAGGTGAATGACGTAGGCAAAGTGATGTAGCATTAGGCTACTATTAACCTTCTGACAATATGTCAGAAAGACCGTGGGTAACTGAAACTGTAGAAAGTGAAACTGTGGATAAGGGGGGGCTGTTGCATATGCCTCCAAATGTGATCTACTGAAAAGAATACACAAATTAATGTTTCACTTCTACTCATGTAACAGTCAGACAAATCCAAATTGTAAGACTCTTGGGGCGCCTGGGTGGCACAGTCGGTTAAGCGTCCGACTTCAGCCAGGTCACGATCTCGCGGTCCGTGAGTTCGAGCCCCGCGTCAGGCTCTGGGCTGATGGCTCGGAGCCTGGAGCCTGTTTCCGATTCTGTGTCTCCCCCTCTCTCTGCCCCTCCCCCGTTCATGCTCTGTCTCTCTCTGTCCCAAAAATTAAAAAAAATAATAAAAAAAAAAGTTGAAAAAAACAAATTGTAAGACTCTTATGAAAGACAGGAAAATGGTAAAGGAGACTAGGAGTGACTGGGTGGCTCAGTCGGTTGAGCGTCCAACTTTGGCTCAGGTCATGATCTTACAGTTCCTGAGTTAGCCGCGCATCAGGCTCTGTGCTGATAGCTCAGAGCCTGGAGCCTGCTTCGAAGTCTATGTCTCCTTCTCTCTCAAAAATAAATAAACATTAAAAATTTTTAGATTAAAGGAGACTAAGAGACATGATAACTACCTAGGGCATAATTTTAAAAATAAACAAAACAAACCACATCTCTAAAGGACATTACAGGGACAATTAAAAATTAAAATTTTAAATTCAAACTGAATTTAAATATAGCCTATAGATTGGATATTACTCTGTCAATATTAAATTTCTTGAGACCGATAATGGCATTGAGGTGATACTGGACTTGTTCTTAGTGGATACACACTCAAGCATTTAAGGATAAAAAATGGTCATGATGGCTGCAGCGGGCTTTCAAAGGAAAGAGGGAAAGGAAGGTGGTGGTAGGAAGGGTGGTAAAGGGAAGGTAATAATTGATCAATGTAGGCAAAGTGTACATGAGCGTTCGTTCATTGTTCTGTCCTTTCCATTTTTCAGTAATTTAGAAGTTTTTCAAAATCAAAATTAAGGGCAAAAATTGCAAGAAAGAAAAACAAAAAACAGAGCAGAGGTTTGACTGTCATCTTGAAATTGTCCCTGGCAGTACATAAAAGTCTGGACTTCTGAGACATTGTGCTGAAGTTGGTAGGACACTGTTATACAAACTGGACTCCTTCATGCCACGCTGGCCTCCGGCTCGAATACACGTGCATTATCATCTGTGTTGAAATCCATTAAGCAACCTGAACAACCCATTTGGGAAGAAGCTACATCAATGCCATTTTCCAGATAACTAAAAACATTTTCTGTAGCCCACAAATAATGACCTTCTGCATTATGGAAAGTAAGAAATGATGTGAGACTGCCATGTAGCCCTATGTTAGCCTCAGAATTTCTAATAAATGTTTATAGCTGTACCCATTTTATACTGTTAATCAAGACCAACTCATCTTAGAATGTGGCTTTTGTATAGTTTGAATTAGTTCAGGAAACAAAAATTCCTACCGCAATATACTCAGTTTCTGTACCATCTAAATGAAAGATAATCCCTTCCTTCTTGTTTTGATTCAAAAAGGGCAATTTATTAATAAATCTCTATATGTTCCCAATATTTTCCTCATTAAAGTTCACATCTTCCCTCTTACCATTGAGAATTACAGTAGCATTAAGTTTCCATTTAACAAAATTTGCTCTGAAGAGCACCTTACACTAGGGCAATTCCCAGGGACAAGCATTAGTTAAATTAGATAATATACAACAGTAAGAAACTGGAAACAACCTAAATTCAACATAGGAGGATGGTTAAACTATAATATATTAATCTGATAGAGTATTGTGTGACAATTTAAATAAAGTATGAAGACAATATTGAGATATAAGGCAATGTACATATATTTTTTAAATATAAAGAAAAGAATATTTAATGAAAAGTATACACAATGTGTATGCTAAAGAACAAATAACAGAGCAAGGTCAAAGAGAACTATAAACAGTTGTTCCATTTAGGTGAAGGCATTTTGGTACAATTTTTTTAATAAAGTCTTTGATTTATTAAATTTTGTTTAAAATGTAAATTTGAAATATAAATTTAATGAGCATGAGCAATTGGTACTACTCATCCCACAAGAACCAACCACAAAGGGACACACAAAAGACATAGAAACAAATACTTCCTACATGACAATATCCAGGTTATGGCACTTTCTTACAAGTTAGGTAGACTTAAGTAGGGCATGAAATAAAAATTCAGAATCGCAATTCTTTCAAAAGAAGCACAATTCTTTTTTTTTTAATTTTTTTCAACGTTTTTTTATTTATTTTTGGGACAGAGAGAGACAGAGCATGAACGGGGGAGGGGCAGAGAGAGAGGGAGACACAGAATCGGAAACAGGCTCCAGGCTCCGAGCCATCAGCCCAGAGCCTGACGCGGGGCTCGAACTCACAGACCGCGAGATCGTGACCTGGCTGAAGTCGGACGCTTAACCGACTGCGCCACCCAGGCGCCCCCAAAAGAAGCACAATTCTATCACTTTCAAATACACAGCAACACAATGTGTTTTCAAGTAGTAGTTCAAGACTATTAATGGCTAAGATTAATCTGTAATTTTGACATCTATTTACATTTTATTTAAATCCCCTAAATTGCCTTGCATTCAATAACTTTATTAATGTTATTCTTTCGTTTAACAAACCCTTCTTTTAAAAGTGGTATAAAAGTAAACGGCACAAAAATATACTTTGAAGTATTTATTTCAAGTCCAGAAGAAACCAAACAGTGTGTTTGTGGAGAGTAGAAGAAAAAAGGTTAAGAACACTTTGGTAATTTTTGAACTTGAGGGATGAATTTATGGATATTCATTATATACTATTCTCTTATTTTGTGTATGTTTGAAAATGTTCATACCAAAAAGTTCAAAGTACCAATAGGGCAAAAAATGGGTAAACCAGAACTTAGACCAGGTTGAATATTAGTGGTCTCAGGGGTAATGGAGTTTGAATTTAGAAGGCTTTATTGTGACTTCTGAAAGAAACATGGAAAATTGAAAGAAAAAAAAAAGAATGGGAAAGTCATATTTCAAGACAAGAAATACTACATACTTAGGTTCATGTTTGGATGATTTTTCATCCACAATATGACTAAATGTCCCTGCAAACTTGTACCAATTATTAAACAGAATGGAATACACAGAAAACCACTCACAGCAGTGCAAGATTTTCTTTTCAAAAACTACACTTTTTTTTTTTAACGTTTTATCCATTTTTGAGAGAGAGACAGAGCATGAACGGGGGAGGGGCAGAGAGAGAGGGAGACACAGAATCGGAAGCAGGCTCCAGGCTCTGAGCCATCAGGCCAGAGCCCGACGCGGGGCTCGAACCCACGAACCGCGAGATCGTGACCTGAGCCGAAGTCGGCCGCCCAACCGACTGAGCCACCCAGGCGCCCCACAAAAACTACACTTCTATTATCCCTAATGATGCACCTGAACACAACTGGCCTAGGTGAAGGCCCTTGATAGTTCAAAGGTAACAATTCAAGGCTATAGAAGATTATACTTACAAGATCAGATCCCGGAAGGCCTTAGCCATCAGTTCCTCACTGTGCTCCTAGGCCAACAGAACTGGGGGAAAGTCTTCCTATTATGTTGATATTGACTGACTTTGTGTCAAGAACCTACACCCAAAGCCTAAGCAAGGTTTGCACTCCCTCTGGGATTCTTCACTATCTCAGGAAGGTTGAACAGATCAGACCAGTTTCCAAGAACAGAAAAGAAGCACTGTAGGGAAATCTTGCTAAGGAAGCCCTGAGCTAATTCTCCCTCCCTACACCTTTTCTGCACATCAACACTAATGCTCACCTATCAACAGTATCTTTACTATCAACAGTAAACACTAGGAGAGAAACCAATAATATGTTGGAAAAGCACACCTATCCAGTGAATCCCAACTAAATGGAGAACACAGTATTCTGCCCTCTTTCCATGTAGCTGTATTCTTTGCATTTACCAATAATCATAATCAACTTCATTTTTGCTTACAGTTACTTAAATATAAATCATTTCAAAAAACAAAACAAAACAATGAACTTAAATATGCTTTGGTTTGGGGCGCCTGGGTGGCTTGGTCAGTTAAGCATCCGACTTCGGCTCAGGTCACGATCTCACGGTCCGTGAGTTTGAGCCCCGCGTCGGGCTCTGTGCTGACAGCTCAGAGCCTGGAGCCTGTTTCGGATTCTGTGTCTCCCTCTCTTTCTGCCCCTCCCCTGTTCATGCTCTGTCTCTCTCCGACTCAAAAATAAATAAACGTTAAAAAAAAAATTAAATATGCTTTGGTTAAAATAAGGGAAGACTAAAATCTGCTCTTTAAGAGAGAAATGTCCCATCAGTTGGTTCCTTTGTTACTCACTGGCTGATAACCCATTTATGAAGCCCGACTGCAGATTTTGGAAAATGATGTCAGTATGTGGGGTAAAATGCTCACTGTGTTTAAGTAAAACAAGTCCTGTAGGAAAGGTGGTCCCACAATGGATAGCAGGTATGTTAAGAAGCTAATTCTAATTCTGAGATAAAATGACATTTAAATAAAAGCTCACACTGGGGCACCTGGGTGGCTCAGTTGGCTAAGGGTCCGACTCTTGGTTTCAGCTCAGGCCATGATCTCAGAGTTTGTGTGTTTGAGCCCCACATCAGGCTCTGTGCTGACAGTGCGGGGCCTGCTTGGGATTCTCTTTCCCTCTCCCTCTCTCTGCCTTCCCCTGCTCAAGCTCTCTCTCTCTCAAAATAAATAAATAAACTGAAGTAAGTAAGTATATAAATAAATGCTCACATCTCAGAAAATCAAAATGCGAAATGTTTGTTCTCTCAGGAAAAAAGGTTGTCTGGTATAAGAGGTAATACTGATATCAGAACGTTCAACACTAAGATGAATTAAAATTGTGCACCAGGGGCGCCTGGGTGGCGCAGTCGGTTAAGCGTCCGACTTCAGCCAGGTCATGATCTCACGGTCCGTGAGTTCGAGCCCCGCGTCGGGCTCTGGGCTGATGGCTCGGAGCCTGGAGCCTGTTTCCGATTCTGTGTCTCCCTCTCTCTCTGCCCCTCCCCCGTTCATGCTCTGTTTCTCTCTGTCCCAAAAATAAATAAAGAACGTTGAAAAAAAAAATTAAAAAAAAAAAAAAATTGTGCACCAAATAATTGTCCACGTATACCACAGCATTAACATTGGGTCTCTGCAATACAATTACTTTTGCTAAAACAAACTACTTTTTCTGGAAAAGCATTCTCTCTCGCTACGTACTGAGGAGGATATTTCTACACAACTTAGCACCGTGAACTTGAGTGCACAGAACAGAGGCAGTGAAAGCATAACAGCTTATGCCCCAAGACATCAGCCAGGATAACGGCAGAACCCTCCTGTGCATATATGTTCTTTCACAGGCTGCACTGTTACAGGAAGAAGCAAAGAGCAGCGATTTCCTTCCAAAAGGTCAGCTGCCTCAGACAGACCAAACAGAAAGCAGTTAATTCTTGCCAACTTCCCCTCCTGCTTCTGCAGCTAGTACGCAAGAGCATTTGGTTTCCAGTAAAGCTCCAAAGAAAAACAAAGCAAATGTGACACCCAGAACTGAGGCAATGTAAAGTGTCTCACTTGACTAAATTAAAGACAATAAGATCACACAGAGCTACACTTTTTAAACGGCAATGGAACCGTCAAGAACTACCAGATTTAGTGTGGACTTAGTATGAGGAAAAGAACAGACTTGGAACCATCCCAGATTTTATACCAATGCTCCAGAGTTCTCCACCTAAAAATAAAATAGTATTTTGGCTATAATAAATGTGACAACATATAAGCTCCCTAGTTGATTGATATAAAAATAAATCTTTAGCTTTCCTTTTCTCAAACTGAAGTCACATCAGTTGCCAAACATGCTAAGGCAATGGCCAGGTTCAATGCTGACAATCAGCAGAAGCGTATATATGATTATATAGTTTCTTAGATCAGACATGGGGGGAGAAAAGGCTATATGACTAATAACAAAAAGGGGAAGAGGACAGAAAATATGATTTTAAATCCTCTTTAGGTAGTAACCCCTAGCAGTTATGGAGTAAGACTGAATAGTAATTCTGTAATTAATTACTGAATAATTAATATTAATGGAATAATAAGACTGAAGTCTTCCCACTCCCAAAGAAACAACACAGCATTCTCATGTAGGCTTCTTTAAATTAAGCAAGCATCCATACTTTCAATCTTCCTAAAGGCAACAAAATTAGACCCTTTTGAGAATAAAAGTGAAGGAGAAGGAAGGAAAAATGAAAACTTCTTTAAGTTTTCTCAACCAGATGGATTCCTGGCTTAACTACCTACGTACAGCCTAGAAGAAAATGTGACGGGTCTTCGCAAGGGCTCCTACAGCATGTCATAGGTCTCTATGTGGTTTCTACCTCGTTAGTTTCAGATTGTGGTGGCAACGGAGACAGGAGGCTTTTTCTGAGACAAAGTCTTGTTCTAAAGATTCTAGGCTTTGATGATGAAGAGAATGTAACCCACTCTTGACAATACCTCGCTTGAAATGAAGACAATTTGGGGTTTAAGGAAAAACTTATTAGTTTGTTACATACGCTATAACCTAACTGCAGTTAGGTTATAAAACTGTTTCATGTTGGAAACAAAAACTGTTTCATGTTGCAACCAAAATAAACTATTAAATTCCCAAGCCTTTCCTATACTTAATCATCAAAACTTAAATAATAACAAAGGGATTAGCTTGGGAAAGGAGAAAAAAGAGGGCCCAAGCCATAGAGTAATAAGAGTTACTAACAATAGTAACGGCTAACATTCAAGGAGCTCTTACTACATTATGCACTGCTGTATGCATATCACATACTCATGACAAACATATGAGGCAGTATGATTAGTATCCCCCTCCTATAGATGAAACAGGCTCCAGAGGGAATTTGCCCAAAGTCCTGCGTCAAGCAAGTGAAGGTGCAGGGATTAGCACCTAGGCTGCCCACCTTCGGGGCTCATGCTCTCAATGGTCCACACCTACCTCCTGACATGATACCTGTGGCCCAAGACTGCTTTATGATAAACACTACAAAATGAATTAACAAAAAGTACAACTCACAAGTAGATGTGAAAAATTATTTGACAATCCAAAAATGCTTTAGATGGGACTCCTCTTTCCTAAAGGTCAGAGAACATCGAGATGACAAACCTTCAAACAAATCAAAAGAAGCCATGTTAGGTGTTTGGGGGCTCACCTTCACCCCTCTAACTCAATCAGAAATCAGCTAAAAGCTTCAGATTGTAAAATGGAGTGGGAGGAGAATAACGAGAACTATTCTGGAGGTGAGTAACTTTCCAAAGAGGCCAAAACCTAGATCCTGACCACCTGTGGTCAGAAATTAGCACTGTGACATTTCCTCTAAGCAGCAGAGTGGTTACATTTGTTACATTTGTTCCTGAATTCCTCAGTTGGGTTTCCCTTAGATACATCACCATCCATCATCAATATTTACCAGAGATCATCCTAAACTCAGGTTTTTCTGCTGGAAGAAAACATTTCTCATGAAAGGGACAATATCATTAATACAAATGAGACAACAACTAGTGAAATGTTCTAGGAGGTAAGACAGGATCTTAAAAGCTACTGAAGTCAGTGATCTTGGTAACTGTTTACATTATATCAATAATTAAACATCGACTCACCTAACACTGATGCACACATGAAGTTACAAACAAGGTACAAATGATAAATTCCTGCAATAGTTGATACATGCTAGCATGACAAATATAGAAACAATTATGTGAGTGTGCACAGTGCACAATAAATATTAATTCAATGTTAGGAGATCATGTGGGTTCACTAAGCCACGCCATTAAGTAGTAGTTACTCTGATGTGAAAGACAACTTCTGAATTTAATAGTGCTGTGCAATAAATCAAGGGAAAATCTGGGACAAGGACACCTGACAATTCCATACTCTTATGAAAGGTGCCCCATACAGTCTTCAATAACTTTAGCTGAAAAAAGAATCAACATAATACTTGTATCCTATGCCTTTTATCATTTTGATCATCCTATTTTTAAAAAGAGGCGATGCTTTATCTCTCTAGAATTAGAATTTACCTTATACTCTGGACATAAGAACCAAGGCAACTTTGAGTTATGTGTTGTTCAACTACTAGACTATATGTTATCCCAGGGCAGGAACCATGTCTCATTCATTTTGATCTCCTCAATACAGTACATGGTACATAGTAATCAATAATTGCGTGTTAAATATAATTTTTGTAGAATTCTGTGTTACCAGAAAAACCCTAAATTGGGGGAAATGAATAGTAGGTCAGTTATTTCCTTCAGATGTTATTTTTAACACTGTGGAAGTCATTAACTTGAATCCTTATTACGGGAATAATGGGACTGAATCACACTTTAGAGAAACTGTGATGGAGGTTTTGACTCATCATTGGTGCTAATCAAGGTAAATATAATCGCAATGTACCATTCCATAAATATCGTGACAAGTTTGTAAAATAGAGCCAACACCTCACCGCAGCAATTTCAAAGAGAATTACATGAAATATGATGGTGCTAATACTAAGCTGAAATTCCAAAGAAAGCTTCTCCTTTATGCAAACCAAACCATTTCTTTCCTTTAATTATGTGTCAAGAAAGAAGTTGAGTATAAACGGAAGGCACAACGTTTATCAACAATTCATTCCTTCGGTTACCATGCATACTACCAAAGACAATCCAGAAAGGTTTATTATTGTGCCAAAACAAGATGATGAGGCTCTACATCCAGAATGTAGATTAACGTTAGAAGGATGACTCAGGACTAATGGCATCAGTCTGATAGACACTGAACCTATTTTTTAATCTCCTGAGAATTCTTCAACTATAGGACCGAATGCCAACTCGGGAAGATATTCCTGTAAATACAGCCACCTTTGGCTACAGACTATTTTTTATTTAAGATATATTTCCATGGAGCAAAGTAAATTTAGTAAGTGAAAATATAGTCTTGAATTGCTATGGATGTCCCCTACCCCTGCCAAAAATGACAAGCTGCTTGCTCAAAAGCTGTCACTAATTAGCAGCTGCTGCTGTAAAGAAAACCAAAGTAAGGCCAATAAAAGCATATTGAACTGCAAGAGGGCCCTATGACAAGAAATAGGAAATGCAAAAATCTACTTATGACCAGTAAACTAGAAATACTGGCAATCTAAATTTGGGAGAAGTGGGGGCAGGGCAATAATGGCAACCTATAACCATTAATACTTCTTTAAATGTTTATTTATTTACGAGAGACAGAGAGAGAGGGCACACAGAGGAAGGGCAGAGAGAGAGGGGGACAGAGGATCCAAAGTGGGCTTTGCACTGACAGCAGCGAACCCGATGCAGGGCTCGAACTCGTGAACTGTGAGATCATGACCTGAGCCAGAGTCGAATGCTCAACTGACTCGGCCACCCAGGGGCCTCTATATTCATTAATATTTAAACAAGAACTGGAATATTTCCCCAACATCCTGAAAGTCACAGAAATCCCAGAAGACAGTTATTGAATTCCATGACAAATATTTCCACCTTTCTAACAGGAACTAATCTTGGTTTTGGATAATTTCTCATTGTCAATACTTCTGTCTCTGGCATAGTAACACTTGCATTTGTAGATTAAAAAAAAAAGTTGAATTTAAAAAATACCTTCCAGGGGCACCTGGCTGGCTCAGTCAGTAGAGCATGCAACTCTTGATCGCAGGGTTGTGAGTTCAAGCCCCATGTTGGGTATAGAGATTACTTAAAAATAAAAATTTTAAAGTAAATAAATAATCAAAATGGCTTTCATATCCTAATGGCTTCGGCCCAAACTCCAAAGGTTATGAACCTAACTGGTGACCCTCTATTTTACAAGTCGAAAAAACAGAGTCAAGGATAGCAGAAAAGATCTGCCCAGAGTCAGTGAGCAAGGCATACAGTGGTAGAAAATCTCTTTACTGGCTCTATGTTCTATGTTCTGTTTAGGAGGCTCTAAAACAGTACATACATTAAGATTAAGATCCTACTTAAAATTTAAATTGCACAGGTTGCGGGGCGCCTGGTTGGCTCAGTCGGTTAAGCATCCAACTCTGGCTCAGGTCATGATCTCGCGGTTGGTGAGTTCAAGCCCCACATCGGGCTCTGTGCTGAGAGCTTGGAGCCTGAAGCCTGCTTCAGATTCTGTGTCTCCCCCTCCCATGCTCATGCTCTGTCTCTCTCTGTCTCTCAATAATAAATAAACATTAAAAATTTAAAAAATAAATAAAGAAATTGCACAGGTTGCTTTTCAAATCATTCTCCAAGGCTATCCCTCCTCTCTCTTTCTTTCTTTACCCATCAGACAAATATAAATATACTGGGAGCAGTATATTTCTCTTTTCTCTCAACACACCAGGTTCTGTCCTTTAAAAAACTTAGGGATATTTCCTCCTTCAGTTTAGTTCTCTTACTCTCTTTCTCCCTCTCCTTCCAGGTAGCATGATAGAAAGCCGTGGACTGTTTTATTTATATTTGGGCCATAGCATCTGCTTGTCTCTGCAGCAACTACTCAGGAAAATAATAATGAAAAAGAAAGAAAGAAAGAAAGAAAGAAAGAAAGAAAGAAAGAAAGAAAGAAAGAAAGAAAGAAAGAAAGAAAGAAAGAAAGAAAGAAGGAAGGAAGGAAGGAAGGAAGGAAGGAAGGAAGGAAGGAAGGAAGGAAGGAAGGCAGGCATGGAAAGGAAAGGGAGGGAAGGAACGAGAAGATATAATGAGAATAGAAAACAGAAAAGAAACAAGTTATGAACATATTTTTTTAATGAAGCAACAATTAAACCTCTCTCAGAGCTGCTGTCCCTTAGAGTTTGTCTTAATGTCGGTATAAACAATTACAACAATGTACCAGTAATTTTCCAGTTCATCATCAGGCTATAAGAAGAGAACACTTTGCTTTATGAAACATGAAGAAAGACTAATCTCTGCTATTACTGTCAGTGCAGGTTTATCAGCAAGCCCTGGAGGAGATAAGCCTACAGACATAAAGATTAGGAATCACATTTTCAAAGCTTTAATAACCCCCTAGTGGTATGCAACAAGCTGCTGAATTAAGTTGTCTGGATACTTATTTTGTATGCATCACTGGCTAGGTCTAGGTACAAAGCAAAAACTAAAAACTCAGGGGAAAGACCAAAAAAAAAAAAAAAAGACACAAAGGGACAAATGTTATATGATTCCACTTGTATGAGGTACCTAGAATAGTCAAACTTCTAAAGAAAGTATGTAGAATGGTGGATACTGGGGACTGCAGGAGAAGGGAATGGGGAGTTACTGTTTAATGGATACAGTTTCAGTTTGGGATGATGAAAAAGTTCTGGAGATAGACAGTGATAGGTGCATGACAATTGTTGCAAGACAATGTAAATGTACTTAATGAAACTGAACTAGTTAAACCGGTAAACGAAATCCAAAGGAAATATAGGGAATTGGCTTTCCCCTCTCTTGTTTTTCTTCCACAGTAAAAGGCATACACTTTCAGCTCTACTGAGGGCTGAAGCGGTCTCTGGATACACACCCTGTCCATTGAGATTAAAGGGGAATAAATGAAATGGAATTAAGGTCTCTTCAACACCAGCCAATGTTTTTGGCTGTCTACTGTATCTGTCTACTGTAAACAAAAGTGGATCAAACCCCCTCACAGAAACAGTAAGTATTTATAAAGAGCACCTGTTAGATGCCATGTTCTGTTCTAGGTACTGAGGATACAGCAGTGAAAAAAACAGACATGACTTTTATTAAACTTAGACTCTAGTATCAGATATTAAACACTTGAAAATTCAAATAAACACACACTATGCTATACTTCCTAATTTTGGCTTTTAATTTTCTTTCCTTTTTTTTTTTCCCCCCGTTGGGTGTAAAGGATACCACCTATTATAAAATCTTACAAGTAAACACTAAAAGTCTGTGTATTCAAACCAACATTTGGGGAAAAGTTTGAAAAGCACCTCAACAAAATCAGATGGAGGTTGAGGACTGGCTTTTGTGAAAGGCCTGGCAATGTGAAAGCAATTTCTGATAAAACCAGGACATCTGTTCATCCCTGTTGAAAGCTGGTCATCTCTACGGAGCTATGTAGTACATGCAAAACAAATCAGGTCTAATAAAGGATTCCACAGTTAAGATCATTTCAGTGTCGTATTAGTCTAGCTTTTTTTCAAGATACTCAGTTTGATATAGAGGATAGTTTTCCTGCTTGATACAATCAAATCAAATCATTTATCTTTCAAAGATGATTTGCAGATTCCATCTCTACAAGGTACTAAAAATACAGGGCAGAGAGTTAAAAACTCAATAGGACTCAAGTTTCTACCTATCAATGCATAGCAACACAAGATGGTAGGTGACTAGCAAACACTTCGTTTCTTCTTTTTCCCACGGAATAAAATATAGGTCACATTCTACTAAAATAACAAGTACCATTAGGGTGAAAACCTAGGTATAACAAAAATATTTTGAAATACTTGAAAATGCCCCACCTGTTTCTCAATTCAACACAACAATCTTTTGTGCAACATAATGAGTAGAATGAATTTTAAAACAAAAGAATCAGACTCCCTGAAGCATAACAATTTTTTAAAACTCTCATTTTTAAGGAAATATCTTACATATTCTAAAATAGGCTGTCATACTTGGAAAAAAGGATTTTTTTCTTTATGGAAATAATCCTCAATTTTATTGAGGAATAATTTATATTCAGTAGACTTTATCAGGATGTCTAAAATATATATATTTAATATAAATAACGTATTTAGACACCAAACTAAAATAAAGGGGTTCCTAAGGCCTACCTAGTAGTAAGAGCTAGCATGTTTTATTGAACATTAAGAAGCCAACTAATATGGCTTTGAGGTCAGCCAATATTCAAAGCAACACAGAAGTTCCATCCATTTCTTCAAAGGTTCCTTCTACAATCAGAAATCTAAAAAGATCATTAAGATAAACTAAGTAGAAAAGACTGAAGAATGGAAGGAAGCGGGGCTTAGGCATTACTAGGTTCTAGAATCTCTCTATCAAGTCAGCCTTCTGAAGCTCTGTTTGTTCAGTCTTCCACACACAGTTGGAGTTATCATCTCATCTCCAGAGAACAAAAAATTACTCCCCTCCTTAGGTTATCTCCAAAGATTAAACTAATATTGGAGGAGAACTCTCTTTTGAAAGGAAAAAATTTCATCTGTAACCAGAAGATCTCAAATTCCAAGCACCAACTTTATGTACACCATAAAAATGAATAGTAGCTAAGATCAAAAAATTTTCTAGGAAAATTCAGTTTAAACAACAACAACAACAACAACACACACACACACACACACACACACACACACACAGAAGGAAAACAAAATAACAAAAAACTCTACCTAAAAGTGATTTGATAGCTGAGTTACACCTACAACAGAATGAGCTGTTTTATGTTTTAGTTCCAGGGTTGTAGGGTCATAGAGGTGACGAGACAATTTAGGTCAACGCATCAAAGTTCAATACTCAGGCCCTTACACCTTTCTGTAATAAAAACAACAGGCAGCTCCCAACATCTTCCCCATATCCTCTTCCTGATCACCTTACAAATGGACTCATGTTCCAAAACTCATTTGCACATGTGTTGTTTGGAACATGGAACATTTTCCCATAGGAACCAAGTTCTAGAGAGATGAAAAATACCTAGGTAAACCCCAAAACCTCAGTTGATCTACAATCTTAGAAAACTTAGTTTCTAAGTTTTCTTAGAATATAAGAATATAATTTTGTTTCTGAAGGAAAAGATGTTAAAATTTCTAGTCAGGAATACCATTAAGTAACAAAATAATTCCTCTACCCCTGTCTATTCTCCAGCCCAGCTACCACACAGCACAGACTAGTCTCCTGTTCTCAAAAAAAGAGGACTTCCAGGAGGTAGATAATGCTTCAACCATGCCTCAGGGTAGCAGTTTAACAAAAAGGAAGTGCATATGTGTGTGTTTCTGTGTACTTTGGAGTGGGGGTCTGGTAGGAAGTTTTAGGAATACCATCTTCTTCAGGTAAGAATAGCTTCTGTTCCCAGAGGGCACGAGATCCTATTTTTGTTTTTTAGTTTTTTTAATGTTTATTTACTTTTGAGAGAGACAGAGACAGAGACAGAGCACGAGCGGGGGAGGGGCAGAGAGAGGGGGAGACACAGAATCCGAAGCAGGCTCCAGGATCTGAGCTGTCAGCGCACAGCCCGACGTGGGGTTTGAATTCACAAACTGTGAGATCATGACCTGAGCTGAAGTCAGATGCTTAACCGACTGTGCCATCCAGGTGCCCCAATTTCTTTTTTTTAACGTTTATTTATTTTTGAGAGAGAGAGAGTGTGCAAGTGGGGGAGGAGCAGAGAAAGAGGGGGACAGAGGATCCGAAGCGGGGTCTGCACTGACAGCAGAGGGCTGGTGTGGGGCTTGAATTCACAAACGGTGAGATCATGACCTGAGCTGAAGTCGTCAGACGCTTAACCATCTGAGCCACCCAGGCGCCCCAGCAAACCTAAGCTTTTAAGTTAAATTAAAAAAATAAAGTTTTACTATACTTACTGAGATGTCAGAATCAAATTACACTATTTGAGTTGAGTGGACAAAGTATTGTTTTTAAAAAATTACCTTTCTGTTACCATCTCTGTAGGAAGATAGGTTTAAGACTAAATCTAGTGTTATCTTTAATGGAACTACTGGTGATTATCTACCATCTACTCAAAGGATGTGAAATTTACTTTGAGTCAGATTAAAAATCTATCCTAATGCATATTTTAAAGGAAGTCCAGGGGCACCTGGGCGGCTCAGCTGGCTAAGCATCCGATTCTTGATTTTAGCTCAGGTCATGATCTCACGGTTCATGGGATAGAACCCCACGTTGGGCCTGCACCGACAGTGTGGAGCCTGCGTGGGAGTCTCTCTCTGCCCCTCCCCCGCATTCTCTCATTCTCTCTCTAAAAATAAATAAACATTAAAAAAAAAACACTTAAAAAAAAAAGAACAAAGAAGTCCATGAAAATTCTCACCTGACTTCTCTGAAAAAAAATGTAATGATCCAAATAAAACGTCCAATAATTACAACAATGTGGTATATGCAGAGACAAACTGATCTCTGGAACAGGAGAGAGAAGCAATGGATCTGAACAGATATAAGAACTTAGAATATATGATAAGCATGTGCTTTATCAGAAGAGAAAGAAGGAGCTGATGGGAAATGGTGGATTTTTTTTTGATAATTGGCCAGATATTTGGAACTGATTTAGGTTAAAATTGTTAATACACGTAAAACATTTAGCTCAGTGCTTGGCACATGGTGAGTGACCACTAAATATACTGTTTTCAGGAAAACAAAGCTACAATTCCCACCTCACTTCTTACAGAGAAATAGATTCCAGATGGATGGAGAAACTTTATGCAAAAAAACCCCAAAAACTAAACCCAGAACCACACAACATTCTAAAAGAAAATACAAATGAAAATTTTATAATCTCTCAATAGAGACGGTTTTTCTAAGCATGTCTTAACCAGATCAGAGAAGAAAAAGCTGTTAGACAACATAAAAATTTAACATTTTGTACTGCAAAAAATACTATACAAAGTTGAAAGCCAAGAAGAGAAAAAACTGGGAGGAAATTATTTGTAATATGCAAGACAGAAAGATCTTTGGGAAAACTCAAACAGCTATATAGAAAAACAGGCTAATTGTATACAAGGGCAAATCACAGGGGCTCTTGGGTGGCTCAGTCTGTTAGGCATCTGACTCTTGGTTTTGGCTCAGGTAATGATCTCATGGTTTGTGGGATTGAGACCTACGTTGGGATTTATGCTGACAGCACAGAGCCTGTTTGGGATTCTCTCTCCTCTCTCTGCCCCTCCCCCCCCCCCAAATAAACGTTAAAAAAAAAAAAAGGCAAATCACAAAGAAACAAAATGGCCAATAAACACGTGAAGCACGATCTAACCTTGCTGGAAATCAAAGAAATACAAATATGAGAGACTAGCAAAGATATGAAGGTTACCAACGCTCAGTTATGGAAGATGTGGGGAAACGGCCATCCCCTTCATGAACTAGTTCTTGTTAGGCATGTTGACTGGGGTGGTCTTTTGGGCGGGTGGTTTGGCACTATCTATGCAGAGAGCTCAGCAACTCCACTTGTAGAACTTACATTAAGAGGATGGTACAGTAAATGCAAAAAACACACTCAGACTAAGAATCTGCACCACACTGTTGTCTATAAAAGAGAAAAACTGGAAACAACTTAAGTATCTTTTTTTTTTTTTGAGAGAGAGAGAGAGAGAGAGAGAGAGAGAGAGAGAATGAATGAATGAGAATGCACGCGAGCAAGCAGGGGAGAGTCAGAGGGAGAGACAGAGAATCTCCAGCAGGCTCCATGACCAGCACAGAGCCTGACATGGGCTTGATCCCATGACCCTGTGATCATGGCCTGAGCCAAAATCAAGAGTCCAACGCTTAACCAACTCAGCCACCCAGGTGTCCCCAACTTAAATATCCATGAATAGATATTAGTGGATTAACTAAATTATGCTGGGGCTATCCAATGGAATACAGACCTTTAAAATGTTGAAGTATGGGGCGCCTGGGTGGCGCAGTCGGTTAAGCGTCCGACTTCAACCAGGTCACGATCTCGCGGTCCGTGAGTTTGAGCCCCGCGTCAGGCTCTGGGCCGATGGCTCGGAGCCTGGAGCCTGTTTCCGACTCTGTGTCTCCCTCTCTCTCTGCCCCTCCCCCGTTCATGCTCTGTCTCTGTCTGTCCCAAAAATAAATAAAAAACGTTGAAAAAAAATTAAAAAAAAAATAAAATGTTGAAGTAGATTGATATTTATTGAGTTCCTGGGGGGAAAATAAGTCCCTCTTGAGTCCCCAGGTAACAAGATCAGACTAGAGGTTTCTAAGTCCACATTTTATAAATTTAGATCATCTATCTCTTCTCCATATGTGCCCACCTCCACCACCTGTGTTAATGGAGGGCTGGTTGTTTGTTTATATTAGGGGCTTGTAACCTGAGTCCATGGACCTCTTGAAATGTATGCAAAATTTTATGTTTATGTGTATTTTACTGGGAAGAGAGTCAATGGTTGCATTAGAGTCTCAAAAGGTCCCCTAATCCCCAAATGGTTAAGAATCTCTGGCAAATATAGTTTAATGGGGTATCTTGTCTAATTTTGCCTTAAAAGCATATGTGATTATACAGCCCATTCATTTACCAGTCAACAAATATTCACTAAGTTTTATCCTGATTGGTAGCCCAATTACTGGAAAATTTTGGAATAAATTTCTTTACTCACTTTGGAAGTGTATTTATTTTTATTTATTTTATTTTAGAGAGAGAGAGTATGCATGAACAGGGGAGGGGGGGAGAGGGGGGGAGAGGGGGAGGGAGAGGGGGAGGGAGAGGGGGAGGGAGAGGAGGAGGGAGAGAGACAAATATACAGAGAGAATCCTAAACAGACTCTATGCTCAGCACAGAGCCTGATGCAGGACTCGATCCCAAGACCCTGGGATTATGACCTGAGCCGAAATCAACAGTCAGACACTCAACTGACTGAGCTAGCTACTCCAGTCGCCCCAGAAGTGTTTTTAAATACACAGATGTACACAACCTCAAAAAGCCCTCTGTGGGAATGCAAATTGGTGCAGCCACTCTGGAACACAGTATGGAGGTTCCTCAAAAAATTAAAAATAGAACTACCCTACAACCCAGCAATTGCACTATTAGGCATTTATCCAAGGGATACAGGTGTGCTGTTTCGAAGGGGCACATGCACCTCAATGTTTACAGCAGCACTATCAACGATAGCCAAAGTGTGGAAAGAGCCCAGATGTCCATCGATGGATGAATGGATAAAGAAGACGTGGTATATATACATACAATGGAGTATTACTCAGCAATCAAAAGGAATGAAATCTTGCCATTTGCAACTACACGGATGGAACTGGAGGGTACTATGCTAAGTGAGATTAGTCTGAGAAAGACAAATATCATATGACTTCACTCATGAGGACTTTAAGATACAAAACAGATGAACATAAGAGAAGGGAAGTAAAAATAATATAAAAACAGGGAAGGGGACAAAACATAAGAGACTTAAATACAGAGAACAAACAGAGGGTTGTTAGAGGGGTTGTGGGAGGGGGGATGGGCTAAATGGGTAAGAAGCATTAAGGAATCTGCTCCTGAAATCATTGTTGCACCATATGCTAACTTGGATGTAAATTAAAAAATAAATTATTGATTTAAAAAAAAGCCCTCTGGCAGCTAAGAGACAAAAAGCAGATTACAGAATTTCAAACAAAATTATAATGTTAACTTCTGAAGGAAGTAATTTTTCTACAGACTTTTGAATCTTACATATATTTGAACTCCATTAAAGAGGTAACCGTAAGACTTATAGACTTGGAAAAGAAATCTTTGTGAGGATAACCAAGCTCTCAAAATCAGATAAAGACTAGAACACAATCAAGTATCTAGTTCTAAATGAAGAAAGCAATGAATCATTTTGTATATTAATATTCAAATATATTCTACAATTTACTGATGCCATATTATAAAATATATATGCTAAATTTGAGGCCCCAAATTTATAGGATTTTCAAAATATCTCATAATTTGGTAAAAGTGATTCAGGTACATAAAAGAAGAAAGAGAATTATTCTAACTGGTCATAATAATATCATAGTGATAAAACAGATTACAGAGAAAATCAGCAATGATAAATGAACTGAAGCCAAAGGAAAACATAGTTTTGGGTTAAATAAGATTGATCACATTTTCAGGAGGCAGAGGAGGTACGAATAAGCAAAAAGGAACCATAATATCAACAGGATCTATTTATGAAGGCATTTTGAGCAATATGTTTATGGTTTTATCTTTAATACACAAAAATATTTATTTGTCTTTATACATTTGAATTAACTACTTATGGATTTAGGTTTAAAACGCACTCAAAAGTACTATATGATTTCTTTTCTGTTTTAGTTTTCTCAAAACTGACTTAAAGTTCTGTCACAGCAAGTTCCATTATGATAAATTACAAGGCACAATCCAGGTGAAGTAAGATTTTTACCAAGTTGTATTATACATAAAGTAAGTAAGTTGGGGGCACCTGGCTGGCTCAGTTGGTAGAGTGTGCAACTCTTGAAACTGAGGTTGTGAGTTCAAGCCCCACGTTGGGTGTAGAGATTACTTTAAAAAATTTTTTTTAATTAAAAAAATAAAAAAATAAGTAGGTCATCTTCTAGGCTTATTATATATAAGCCTAGAATATATATATATATATATATATACACACATATATGTATACATATATATATGTATATGTATGTATGTATATATAGTGTACATATACATGTATACTATATATACATATACACATACATACGTATTGTATATACATACATACATATGTACATATATGTATATATAGTCTTAAAAATCATATATAATCTTTAAAAATCATATATATGTGCATATATATGTACATATACAATCATATGTAACCTTAAAAATTATACATATGTAATACATATATATAATTTTTTAAGATTGTAATATTATTTGCTGCAAAAGTGCTAAGACCTAAATACTTGTGCTCCAGAATTCTCCTAAAACATCAAGTTGTGACTTATTTTCATCTTTCTTCTTTAAACTTCTTAAAATGTTAAAATGCTTTTAAACACTAAATTTAATTACAAAGAAACTACTTAATGTGAATTTAATTAAGGCAGAACACAAGTCTCTTGTATTAGCAATGACATATACCCAAGAGAAAGTATCTTTCACTAGAGATTTCCTTTACCAGATACTCCCAAATGAACACATAATAAACATTTAGAGAAGTCATTAAGCATGACTAATGGAATTACAAGGACAAAAATCCATAAACCTAGCAATCTTTGTAGGTATCATCATGACAGAAAAAGCAACACAAAAGCAAATACAGAAAATATACTGAAATAATACAATGTTTAGGGTCACCAGAACTTAAAATAAACTAGACCTTAAAATAAAATAAACATTTTTTCAAATGTTGAAGAAAAACAAACACATCTTCAATATGAAATGAGTGGTAACTTAGTAGAGCTCATACACAGGTAAAGCAATATAATCTCTTTATCACATTTATAAAACAATATAATTCACCATCAGCTTATATATAAAAATATGGACCATTCCAAAGTATAGGAAATAACTCAGTCCTCAAGTCAAATTATTTTAACTCTGAAAACATTAAATGTAATTAGAATGATTTTAATACAGTTCTTCAACAAAAGATGTCATAAACCATACCAAATAAGTATACTATGCCAAATATTTAACACAAACATCACAAACTACGTATTTTCTGCTCCTAAAAACGAAATACTAACTGAAAATAAAACAAGTTTCTCATTCTAAATCAACACACAAATTCATTTTAAAAATAACTTTTCCCCCTAGCTTTATTGAGATATAACTGACATAAAACATCATGTAAGTTTAAGGTACACAATGTAATAATGTGATACACATATATATTGCAAAATGATTGTCAAACTAAGGTTGGTTAACAGATACAACACCTCACATAGTTACAACTTGTATATGTGTGCCTGTGTGGTAAGAACTTTTAAAATCTCTCTTAGCAACTTTAAAATACACAATACAGTTAACATAGCCATCATGCTGTACATTACATACTCAGAACTTACTCATCTTATAACTGGAAGTTTGTACCCTTTGGCCACTTTCACATAGTCCTCTGCCCCCTGCCTCTGGCAACCACCCATCTGCTTTTTTTTTTTTTTTTTTTTTTTTATGAGTTTGATATTTTTAGATTCCACAGATCAGGGAGAACATACAGCATTTGTCTTTGACTTATTTCACTTAGCGTAATGTTCTCTAGATTCATCCATGTTGTCATGAATGGCAATGAAAGATTTCCTTCTTTTTTTGTGGCCAAATAATATTCCATTATACATATTTCTCTCATATTTTCTTTACCATTCATTAAAACTAACATTTTTTCTTGACTACAAAGTATTCCCTGTTCATTATTATTACAGAAAAACGGGAAGATACTAGAAACCACACATATACACACTCAGAATCCTAGAACCCAGAATATTTTTTTAACGCCTACACTTTTTTCCAAGTACAACTTGTATGCGATTGTTTTGCAATTTGCCTTTTCATTTAGTAATATATTGTAAACTTTACCTAAGTCATTAAATATTGTTTTATAACATGACTTGAAATGGCTAAATAGTATTTCATTATATAAGATATCCTTCAATTTAGTTAATTAATCCTCTAATGCCGAACACTGAAGTTGTTTCCAATTTGTTGTTATTTTCAATAACACTATGAAGAACATCCTTATATACTAATCTTTGCACATATTTCAGATTATGTTATCTAAATGGAACTGTTAGGTCAAAGGATATGTACACTTTTAAGGCTTTCAATACATGTATATATATCAAACTGCTCTTCAAAAAAAGCACCAATTTACATCTGACCAACGAATATGAAGGTACCAGTTTCTCCACATTCCCAAGCAACGTGGCTTTTATTTTTTCGATATTTTTAGTTTTGTAAATCTGTTAACTGGAAAAGTCATGTCATTGTTTTTATTTGCATTTCTTGATCTCCAGTGCAGAACATAATTCTATATGAACATTGACCATTTGTATCTCTTCTTTTTTCATTTTCTCTTTGGGAGATCCATCTTTTTTCTTATTTTCTTTATAGTATTTAAAAAAATTTATTTTTGAAAGAGAGACAGACAGACAGAGTGTGAGCTGGGGAGGGGCAGAGTGAGAGGGAGACAAAATTCCAAAGTAGGCTCCAGGCTCTGAGCTGTCAGCACAGAGCTCAATGTGGGGCTCGAACTCACGAACCATGAGATGGTGACCTGAGCTGAAGTCGGACGCTCAACCGACTGAACCAACCAGGCATCCCAACTTTTTTTCTTACTTTTGGTATATAGTCTTTATATATAATAATACTAACTCATAACCTTTTGCCATATATGTTTAGAGTGTTTTTCTCATTTTGTCATTTATCTTTGGCTTCTGGCATTTTTTTTCATATAAGAAAGTTTTTAATATTTATGCACTTATATACTTTTTTCCTCTCATGAGTTATTCCATAAAAGCCAAAAGGTTGGTATTTCTTATGTTTGCCTTTTTCAAATTTACCAATAGAACAGGAACATAATGCTAAGTTCTTTTCAAACTAGATCTCTCACATTTGGGTAATAAAAATTCAAAACCATAAATTTTGACAATGTCACATTTCTAGGACAAAATTTAAAATGTGTGCTTAAGGTAATAACTTACTTAAGGACCCATTCCTTTCAAATTATGTGCTCTGCTCTGGTATTGCAAAATCAAGAAATCATGCTTCATCACCAACTCAGCATGTAAGTTGTAGCCATGTCATTCAGGAAGCCAAATATTTTCTATTTTGTTTTAATACCTTCAACAGTTAAGGAGGAAGGTAAATCTATACACATGACAATGAATTTAGTGTTTTAACTTGGTATTTAAACTTGTTACAAGATAAACTCATCCTTAAAATATGCTTAGGATATATATGTTTCAGGGTTTCCATATATCATTACAAAATGGAAACAGTAACAACACGAAAAGAAGGAATATGTGCATTGCATCTCTAGGTATTAGACCTTCCACACCTTTTGGAATAAGGCTCTATTATGTCCAATTTTCACTATAATTCTCCCTCACTTTCTACCAGAAACAGATCATAAATTGTGAAAACATAAATCCACAAGGTGGATCGTCTCATTTTATAAAGAGCTGTATAATGCTGTAGATCTCTAGTTTGCTATTTTCCTCAAGCCTAAAAGATTACCAAAATATTTTAGATACATGAAGCAAAACAAAAACATAGAATTAACATTATTTCTGAGAGAATGGTTTACCTAGTTCAAACTACAAATGACTGTATTATAGAATGCTATATTACAAACCTGATAAATTCTAATTTTTAGTACTTTAACAGATTAAGGGCTCAACAGTTTCTATTTATAAATGTTACAATGACATTTGTGAATGTAGCTTATTTAAAACATTTTCCCCAGGTTGAATTTTTAAGTCCCATTCTTTATAAAAACATAACGATCTGCACAGGTTACAGGCTCTGAATTTTAGACAACACAAAATAGTTTTTTCACAAACTTTCTAATTTACTCTCACCTAAAGGCTGGAAAACCCCACTGAAGGTTTTTAAAAACTCATCAGACATAGAGAAAAAAAAAACTGCTTTAATTGTAGGATCTCACTGACACAAACATAAGGAAATTCTGAGTTATAGATACTTCACATTAAGCTTTTTCCACTGACATTGTAACTTCTGTCAACATTCAAAGAAAATTCAACCCTGGTCAAAGGTGACAGTTTGACAATCCTGGAAGACAACATCCTCTGTTTATTTGAACAAGTTTATACTCTCTGCTCAGGGAATTGAAGTTTTTCTCCTCCCTGACTTGACCTCTCAAATTCAAATCAGCACACTTTAGGGTAATAAATTTTGGCCCCAAGATTTAACTTTACAATCTACCTCCAAGGAAAAATGCTGAGACCATCACATATAAAATGGAATACATTTCTGAGACTAGTTTCCAATGGCCTTTGCATAGCTCTAAAACACAGAATAATTACTTTGGTTGCCTTAAAAATTAACTTCCCAAATTAAAACTCTTTAGTCCTTCTATCTCAGAAATCACAATTAGTACCTCTAAAAAGCTTCAATAAAACGAGAAGAGGGCTGCAAACCCCTTCAAAATAAAGTTGTAAATAAAATGAGCTGGATACTTGCATTTTCAGTCAACAAACACATGTTACATGCTAAACTGGCATAAATGATCCTTTTGTTTGTAATGAGAGGCCAAGGAGATAGCTTATAGCTCTTCTCCCATGATGTATATGGTAATGTTAGTGGAAGAACAACAAAGGAAATTTATAGTTAGAATTAAGACCTTCTCTGTTTTTACATAATTTCCACTAGGATTATATACATTAGTTGGAAAAATACTTACAATTACCTTCATAAACTTTAAAAATTTCTAAATACATATAATTTTTTTTTTCTATTAAAAACAAACAAGAGTCCATTTGGGAACACAAATAAAGAAACAGAAGTCTCAAAGAAACCAAGTGAGCTTTTGCAGTGCAGTGGTCAGGAACACAGTCTCTGGAATCAGCTTGGTCTGGGTCTGGATCCAGCTCTGCCATTATTACTAGCAATGTGACCTTGGACAAGTTACTCAACTTCTCTGTTGCCACTTCTTCATCTTTCATCTGAAAATAATACCCACCCTCTGAAGATCATGAGTTAAAACATGGCAGGAGCTTATAATAGTCTCTGCTTGGCACACTGTAAGTGGACAATGTTAGGTATCATTTTTATTATCTTTCTACTTTTAAGTTTTAGACCTAATTTGAAGTACTTTTTAACTAATTTTCTGATCACTTTTTGAAAGAGGGCATAATTATTATATAGATAACTAGTACATCTTTCCAGATGAGCCCATGGTAGGTAGAGCTATAGCCCACAGTGGTAAATAGTTGTTTTTAATACAAACCATGGATGTGGCTGTTATTAGTAACTCTGGCTTGATCTCCCATATGCAGAAAAAATCCCCTACAAGGGGAAAACAAGCAGTATTAGAAAATACTTGGGTTTGTCCTACACCATTGCAGGGTAAAGCCAAATTCACTTTACTAGCCTGATGGGCATTGAAAATATTAGTCATCGGAGCGCCTGGGTGGCTCAGTTGGTTAAACATCCGACTTTGGCTCAGGTCATGATCTCACGGTTCATGAGTTCGAGCCCTGTGTGGGGGGCTCTGTGCTGAGAGCTCAGAGCTTAGAGTCTGCTTTGGAATTTGTGTCTCCCTCTCACTCTGCCTCTTTCTCTCTCTCTCTCTCTCTCTACCTCTCTCTTTCTCTCTCTCTCTCTCTGCCTCTCTCTCTCTCTGCCTCTCTCTCTCTCTCTCAAAAATAAATAAAACATAAAAAAAAGAAAATATTAGTCATCAAATTAATCCCAACAAATAACAATAATTGATTGGCTCATTGATGTATTTCCCCTTGTCTTCCCCAACCTTTCTCTAACTAGTCAGAAAGGAAAGTTTTCATATTTTCTGAGAATCTCATTACTGCTCTCAAACCATACTCTATATCTTAGTAGAATTTAAAAAATGAGTCAGCACAAGCACCTCAAAAAACTAGCAGTGCATAGAATGTGGAGATATTTCTCTTCATAACAGAAATCTGTAAAACATTTAAAAAAAAAAAAAGTTAAGAGTGCCAAAAGCAATGGAAGAATAAATGGAGGGTGAGTGTCGGAATAGATCTTGCAAGCTAGCTTCCAAAAGATAAACGTTATGAATCAATACATGTATTTTTCATCTTAAAAGTATTATAATACATGGGAAATAGATGTAATTGTTACAAATAAATCCAGGGAAGAAAATATCCAGTGTGTGACAAATTATTACTCTCCTTTACTGAATATGGGGGGGGAGGAGTGGGAGGTCAAGACATTCTGTATTAAACTCGACTACAAAGTGCACTATGCATAACTGTGCAACATGCTAATGCAGTATTGCCTTCAGTAATGTGATCCAAAATAAAATTTAGGAGAGATAAACTGTCCCTAAACTGCAAACATGTTTGAATTCCAATTTAATCAGGAGTCTATTTAGTCATTTATACTTCTTAGAACAAAGTTAGTTGAGGGTCAGGAAAAGGCCACTTGCTTTAATCACTGGAACAATACTATATGTACTTCTTTCAAGGATGTACTTCTCAAGGCTCCACATAACTTGTATTCCAACATTTATGTTAAAGGTGACACACTATGTAAAAATTATCTGGGAGGGTCAAGGAAGAGTTTTATGGCTGAGGGTGATTTCTCCTAAGTTCTACTACCATACCCTAAATTTGTCCTAATTCTTATTTAAATTCTCCATGACATTCTGTATGACTTAAGTTGGTCAGAAAAACTGCTATAGTCACTAGTTAATAGGCGGGTTCTATATTACATAAGCCCAAGGCAAGCCCTCTTTAAAACTCTGACCTTCAAGACTCCACAGAACACATTTCAACTCTTAGTACTATAATTATGTAGGTACCTGGAAGGAAACGGATAGCTACAGCCCCATTTTTCTGTTCGTTGCACCTTTGTTGTTGTAAGAGTCCTTCAGTTGGGAAAAGATTCAGGAATGTCCTGCCTTCCCAACTGGGTATTTAGTCTGAGTTCGGTAAGGGAGTCATAAAGCAGTACAATGGACAAAGATAAACCACATGGCATCTGATGCTTTATATGTTTAAAATAAAAATGTGACACAACAAGAAAGTTAATATGTGGACCTAATTTTGAAAATACAAACAGGAAGCACCCCCACCCCAATATTACCATTAAAAAAAAAAAAAAAAAAAAAAAGGAAACCAAACCTCAAAGATACCTTCCAAGGAAGTCATGGGTGTGACCAAAACTAACAAAAGTAATAAACGTCATCTAAAACCCTGAAAACACCAAAAGTGAGGGTATTTAACCAACTAAAAATCTAACTCCTGTAAAGTACTCCTCTCTTTGATCAGTAAAAATAGCATAGATTTACATACATAAAGTCTTCTCCAAACTGGCTTAAGTGTTTCAGTAACAGGATCATCATAAGAAGAAAACATCCGATGTCAATATTCTACTTAAAATAAAGACAGAATTATTAAAAATGAATATAATTTTTTAAAAAAGTTTTTATCACTGTGATACTCATGACTTAAATGTACAGAAAACTGTCTGATCAATGGAAACTAGATTGTTAAATCTGACTTTCTTATTCCCAGAAATAAGCATAAAACTGTTGTGTTTCCAACATTGCAGGGGAAAAAATACTTCTGATTTTAGAACATTTCTATTAACAAAGCCAAGACTTAAAGAATTTTTTTTTTCCTTTAACCACTACACAAAATTGGGGACAGTGACACTTGAGAGCTAACTTTTCAAGATAATTTTTATTAAGTTCCGGAGTCAAAGTATTCTGCCACTTTATTATGAACTCAGTAACCTGGAACTGTCAAATTAACTTGTTAAAAGAATAAGTTTCAAATACTCAAAACCAGTTAATAAAAACTGGAAGTTTTTTGCTTCCTTTTTTTGTAGGAATAATGCGGTAATCTACTGCACTCTAATAGAAGGGGAAAAAATGTCTCACTTGGTAGGTAGCACATCCAGAGATCTGTGAATACTTTTATGAGATACACACATGTTTACAGGGCAGTAGTAAGATTCCTTTGATTCTACCTTCAACCTGCAATCTAATCTTGCATGTGTTATTTACCTATTTATAACATATTCCTTTTACAAGACTGCTTCTATCACCTACCTACATAAAAACAAGCCAAATGAACCACCACATGCACGTTCATAAATATAAACCTAACACAAATCACAAATAACTTGAAAACCAACACTAATATAACTTGAAAAACTTGACATAAGTACCAAAAGAGCAATAATGACACCCTTTGCTAGTCTTGATGTGGTTTTTGTCTATGTAAAGAACATTTTAAAAAATCAATTGAGAGCAAGCAAATGAAGATGAAATGAGAAGTTGGGACACAATAGGAAGTGCTGACCAAAATATTTATGTTGTAACACTTCAAACAATGATAGCACTTCCCCCCCCCCACCTTCTATCACATATATCAGGGAGTACCCATTGAAGAAATACATCCACCTTAAATTTCTTAATACAATCCATATTAATATCCTGTTGGCAAAAACATGAATGCTGAAAAGGCCAGGACTAGGGAGAAGGTGGGATAATTTATTGAGTTGGGTATACAGCAAAGATTTTATGTAGTTCAGCTCCAAGTTATGCAATAACCAAACTGCTAGTGATAGAAATCAACTCTTTTTTTTTTTTTTTTTTTTTGCTTCTGAGGTTTTGCTTTTTTGAAAAGATCTCTCCATTCCTTCCCTGTATCTCAACCAGGTGCTTGAAATTTTCATCTTCCAAAGGCTACGGAACACAAGCAATCTACTAGATAACACTTACCTGACCAAAGGTGTGGTGGTGTTTTAATTGAACGGGACAGACATCGCAAATTGTCTCATGGTAAATTTTTCTTAAAATTGGCAGCCCCTTCTCCCATTTATACTATCAATTCTAACAACTGTAATCTTCCATGAGATGGAAATTGGTACCAAAACAAATAAAAAACCCAAAGCCTTGATATAAGGTCAATCAATAGGATTCCACCATGTGAAATGATCAGAACTGATCCAATGTTCACGGTGTTACGACATAAAATTAGAAAAATGTGAAAGGTACACAAAATAAAACACATTGTTTTCTAACAGCCATTAAATATAAACAATACAATATAAACAAATGAACCATAACAGAAGAATGTTGAAGAAAGAGGCAAAATTATATTATATTCATCGAACAATAACAGAATTATTTGAGGTAATATACACAACAGCTGAAAGCTTATTATGGCCCAGGCAGCTATCCAACCACTTTGGAAACCTAAGATATCAGTGGATGATAAACATCATTTGAACACTGAGAAAATGACATAAAACTCAGTTTAATAATTTGGTGACACACAGCCCTTTCAAGGGGCATTTCCCAAGGACATTCCAGAGACAATTAATGGAACTGTATTTAGGCAAAAATCCACTACTCCATAGGGTTTTGGGCAGAGCACTGATCTAAGAGTCCTCAGACCGACATTTCAGTCCCAGGACGACTGAACAGCTGCGTGAACCGAGCAGATCACCTTCTCCATCTACCTGGGGCCTCAGTTTCCTCATTTGTACAATAAAAGAGAGCGCCATCATTGCCAGGGTCCTTTCCAGCTCTTAACATTCCATGACCCACTTTCAGTACTATTTGTTTGATATAAAGGTCTGACAGGAGCATGGGGGACAAGAAGAAAAAGAACTGGGCATGGTTCTCCGGGAAAGAGAGGATCGCTATCTCTTTCTGCCTTTAACATTCTTGTGGTTTTCACTAATCTCATCTTCCTAAAAGCTGACACTTGTTTTTCTTCCTCGCCTTTTCCATCACTGCTGGCTACAAGTGTTTGCAAACGCCTCTTGCTCCACACAAGTTCTTTCCTCTTTGATCAGCGTGACCATCTTGCCAGATTCCTTCAGCCTCAGACCAGCTTTTGTGACACCACGACTCCCCTTCCGACTCTCCATATCTACCCCGACACCAGGCGCACTTTTTTACTCTTTAGCCCTGGCTAGCAAAAAAAAAAAAAAAAAAAAAAAAAAGGGCACGCCACATCCCACCGCCACACGCACCAGCCCGGGCCTTGGCGGGTCCTGATGTGGGATCCCGCACCCCAGAGCCGTATGGAAACATTCGTATTTGTTGTCTTGACTCCTTATAAGGCACTGTTCCTCGAGGCTAGGCGAACACCTCCCACCCCACCGGGCACCCCCCGAGCTCATCCCACCCCCGGGAGTCGCAGATCCTTCTTTCGAAAAAGGAGAAAAAGCAAGGGGACGCCAACGGCTACTTGGCACTGCAACCCGGAGGTGTGAGGTGGCCCACAACAGCCCCCTCCGCTGGCGGGGGTCGGCGCCGGGGCCCTTCACACGCCCACCCCGACACACGCGCCCGCACGGTCCCCACACTCCACACCCTCGGCCCGCCACCGCCGCGGCACGACGCCCCTCGCGCGCCCCCAGTGCCCTCGCCCCCTGAGCCCCCCGCCCCCGGCGCGCAGTCACCGAGGCCGCCTCCCGGCCCGCGGAGCGATGGCGGCGGCGCGGCCCTGCCGGGCGTCTGGGCGGCCGGGGCGCGGGGCCCCGCCCGGGCGGGCTCCCCGGCCTCGCTCTCCGGCCCCGAGCCCGGGAGTCGCCCCGCAGCTCCTACCTCGCTCGGCCCCTCGGGCGCCAGCCGCCGCCGCCGCCCGCCCGCTCGCTCGCTCCCTCCCTCGGCCGGGCCGCCGCGCGTAGTCGCCTGCGCAGGGTCCCCGCCCGGGGTGACGGCTCCAGCCGCCGAGTCTCCTCACGCCGGGACCCGCGGGGGCGCGCGCGCCGCTCGCGCACCGAGGCCCGAGCGCGCCCCGCGCCGGCGCGCGCCGCTTCCTGGTTCCGCCCGGCGCGCGATCGCGAGTCCCGTGGTCCCTCGCACCGGGTCCGCGGCCGCCCTGGAAGGACCCGGAACCCCTCGGCGCGCCGGGCTGGGAGCGGAGGGGTTGGGGGGGCGGGGGGGGGGGGAGGCGCTGGCGCCACGCGCAGCCCCTTGTTGCTCAGACGGGTGGCGTCCCCTCTCGGCTCCCGAGCCGGGTCCCCCGGGGTCACGAGCACATGCTGCTTTGTTTGGGTCGACTCGACCACCACGAGCAGGGCTCGGGCCAGACTGTTGTGGTCGCGTTGATTGGCAACCCCCTCCGCGGCCCGCCACCCGCCCTTCCCCCGGGCTGAGGCCCACGTTCCGGGTCCTATCCCTCCCAGGCCCAGGTCAGAAGTCCACCGCTGCCCCATCAATAATTATCCCGGGTTTGCTCCCTGGAGGGCGTTTCAGCCAGAACTGCCGCTTACCATCGGGCGGAAAGCCTGAATGGACACAGCGGGAGTTTACACTCGCCCAAGTCAACTGGATCGGTCCACTGTTCCAGAGTGAATGGGGGAGGGGGGGCGGCGGGGGGAAGGGGCGTCTGACACCATCTCCTTCCCTGGGGACTTTTGCTCGCTCCGGCCAGTTAGAGCTTCGGGGAGGGACTGGCTGCGTAACCAAGAGAAGGAAGAATAAGCACCATCACCTTTGTAAGATCCAGGGAAAGGGGTCTCTGAGAGACTTTTCCATGTAATGGGGAGGGGGTGTGGTATCTGAGAAGGCAGCCTGAGTCACCCACTCTCCTCTGGCTACATCTCTGGAGCTGGCCAACCGTTTCCCTGGCAACCCGCCAAGGGCCAGCACCAAAGCAAGGCATGTCAGATCTCCAGAAACCTAGCTGCAGGGGCAGAAGGAGAAGGACTCCACACATACACCCAGAGCTTCCCTTCCCTACAGTCTGCAAATCTTCATGTCCAGAGATGACCAAGATCTGCAAGGCCCCAAGATCTCCCATAATCCTCCTTTGGCAGCTCTTCCCAGCAGCCTTCCCTTCCCCTCCAGAATAACACCAGCCACAAAGATTTTTGTGTCTGTAGCTGATCACAAAGTCCTTCTCCCCCACCCAGGCAACTGCTTCTATCCCACACTCTGGGCCAACACCTGGCACAGTGCTTTGCCCAGAGTTGGTGCAGGGCATTTGGAGGCTGGACCAGGAGGACAGGCTGGAGCAGGAAGCTGGATGGAAGCACCAGCACTGAGCATTCTGGCACCTCTCTGGCAGTCACTGTGCAAGATGTTTCAACACTTGAGCACACTGCATTTCTCTCGAAAGTTTTTGCACCTGCACACGTGCTGTTCCTCTGCCTGGAATGTACCTCCTGCCTTCGGTGACAGTTGGTCCAGGCAGTGAGAACCTCTCTCCCCCTGTTTTCCTGATGTTCATGCCCCTATTATGGCACCTCTAGTGTTGAAGGACAATCTCTTGTTTATATGTCTCTCTACCCCTGCCAGCACACGATATCCCATGTACCTTTAAATCCACCCCCTGCCCAGCACAGAGCAGACACCCAATAAACATTTGAGGAACAAACTCTCCACTCTAGGAATAGAAATGGAAACCACGAGAACTGTGTAGTAATTAAGAGTAAAGAATCTAAAAGCAGTCACCTCCTCGAGCTATGTGATCTTAAGCAAGTTTTTGGTCTCAATTTCCTCATTGTAATGTGGTAATAGTAATAGGACTTACCTTGTAGCATTGTTGTAGGAATTAAGTGAGGTAATATGTGTATAGGGCTTCAAATGCCTTAAAGCACTATACAGCTGTTAACTACTATTACTGTTTTCAGTAAAGGCTAAGATTTACACCTCTCTTCCTAGGACTGGTCAGGTCTAGGACTGGATCCAGCTGCCTTGACAGATAGCCGCAGGGTGCCCTGGAGGGTGGGGCAGGTACACCTCTTTATTCCTTCGTCTCATAACCCATCTCTGACTGACCACTATGCACAAAGCTAGATCTGGCTGGCTGTGTGCACAGACACGAAGGACAGAATGTTCTGAGTGACTACCTCAGCAAAACAAGAACATTGTCAACCTGAGAGGAAGGAAGGTCTAACACCCTCCCTACTTGCCAATCCGGATGAGGTGAGAGCTTCTTCTCTTGGGCCTCAGGGACATAGTTCCCTACGTGGAGGAGACACCAGATTGAGACATAACACAGAAGGAGTCCTAGAAAGAAAGAAACTGAACAGGAAGCTAGGATCCAGAAAGCCCTACAGAGAGCCCATATAGAAAGTTCTCAGAGACATACCCAGAGATGTAGTGACATCCACTGGAGAGAGAGAGTTGGTCATCTCTTAGCCAACCCTGTCCTGACCCAGGAGAGAACGACGCTTGGGGAGAGCCTGGAAGTCTGGTGGGTAGCCCTTGTCCATATGTCCAGCCTACTCTCAACCGGGGACTGACTTGAGCCTCCTTCCCTTGCTCTGGAGGACAAGCATGTGGCTACCACAGAAAACAGCTCCTACTTCACACCTCCCTCAGCCCAGCCTGCCCCCAGGGAGAACGTAGGCCATTTTCTGGAAACATCATTGAAACCACAGCCACAACCCCCTCTAGTTAGAGACCCATGCTCGTGTGGTTTCCTTCTCCAGAATGCTCTGAACCCTGGGAATCAGGCTGTCCCTGGGGAACCACCAGCCACACAGAAGGAAGGACCCTTGTGGGAACTTTTCTTTCATAGGGGCATGACTCCTCCTTATTAAGTCAATACAGGCATTGGACATTCAACGGACAGGAAGGCAGATCTCCAGGGCCTTAGAATGGAGATTTGTCACAGCCAGTGGTTCAGGAGAGGCTTTGTCAATGCCAGGGCTTACCTCTGCCAGAGCGTGGGCGGTGAAAGGAGCTGAGTTTTTCAGTTAGATCTGCTTCCAAATCCCAGCTCTGCCAACTTACCAGCTGTGTGACCTTAGTCAAAGTACTTCACTTCTCTGAGGGCCTCATTTTCCCTCTTGTGTGAGTCATGGGAAGTAAAGTATAATAGACATTTGCAAATGCATAGAATCTTTCTGGGATGCATACAAGACTGGAGTAATTGTGGTTGCTCCTGCAGAGGGGATCTAGGGGACAGGAAAGGAGAAAGACTAATTCTTCGCCATTTTGAATCGTCTGAGTTTTATACCATGCGCTATACTACCTATTAAAATATTAGGAAGGGGCCCCTGGCTGGCTCAGTTGGAAAAGCATGCAACTCTTGATCTCGGGGTCATGAGTTCAAGCCCCATATTGGGTGTAGAGATTACCTAAATAAATAAAACTTAAAGAAATAACTAAAACATTAGGAAAATGAACTTTCTTTTAGTGAAGAAAGTGGAGAGACAATGTTTGTGAAAGTAACTAAGCGTCATGGCTGGCTTGCAGAAAAGGCATTTGATAAATGTATGTTTCTCTTTCCTTCCTTCAGCCCAACCCCAGCCAGCTTGCTGGGCCAGGAGGGCCTGGGACGGTGGTGAGGTGAGGGTGGGGAGATGGGATGTGAGCAATGGAGGCGCAGGTCCTTAGACTCACCTGGGGACTCTCACATACTCTCTGTCTTGCCCTTGTGCACCTCACTTACCTGGGCTCCCTTCCAGCAAGAACTAAAGGGGTGGCTGGCTCTCTGGAAAGCCGAAGGGGCTCCCACCTGGCTTCTGGGACGGGGTCAGCCTTCCCTCTCCACCCAGAGCTCCAGGGCAATGCTGCATTATCCGGAGATGGCAGGGCTGACACAGAGGAGAGAAGAGAGCATCACCCCAGGCAATATCTTGCTGGCTCGCTGGGTAGGACTAAGAACTCAAGGGGCACCTGGGTGGCTCAGTCGGTTAGGCGGCCACCTTCGGCTCAGGTCATAATCTCATGGTTTATGGGTTCGAGCCCTGCATCGGGCTCTGTGCTGACAGCTCGGAGCCCGGGGCTTTCTTTGGATTCTGTGTCTCTCTGCCCCTCCCTGCTCATCTTCTGCCTCTCTCTCTCTCTCAAAAATAAATAAACTTAAAAAAAAAAGAAAAGAAAAGAAAAGAAAAGAAAAGAAAAGAAAAGAAAAGAAAAGAAAAGAAAAGAACTCAAAAGTCAGCCCAGCACCAGACAAGGATAAGGCGGCGGCTGCTGCTGCCATGGGCAGGAAAGCAGGTCAAGTGGGACTAGAGCTGGCAGAGGCCAGGATGAGAGAGGAAAGAGCCTTCTGGGTGCTGTGGGTCAGGATGTGTGAGAGGGAAACAGGGGTCTGTACTAGTGTAAGGGAACCCCGGAAGTGTCAGAGCGTGGAGAAGCCCTGTCCTGTTTGAGGGAACCTCACTAAGCCAACAAATATCTGTGAAGCCTCTACTAGGAACCAAGCAGTGGAACACAGCCCTTTCAGCAACTAGTTAAGAGCCACAAGAAGCGGCCTGAAGTACAGGATTGAGAGCTGCAGGACAGCAGAGGAGAAAATGCCTACTACCTCCACTGGCCAAGGTCCCTGAACACCTCTTAGGTGCTCATCGCTGTGACTGACAATCCTTCACAGCAATCCTACGAGATGGCTCTTGCTGTTCCTCTTTTACAAAGGAGGTGGCTCGGCCCAGAGAGGCGGACTAACCTGCCCAAAGTCACACAGCAGAGCAGGCTTTGTACCAGGTCCAAAGTCTTTGCATTTTTCTCTACACCACACTGACCCCATGAAAAGGGGGGAGGATGTTACCAGATGGCCAAGGGAGGATGGCATTCCAGGTAGGTGGAATGGCGGGGGGCGGGGGGGGCATAGCTTGGAGTGAGAGAGGCCAGTGGACTAGGGGACTGCATGACTGGAGCAGGAGTAAAGGGAAGGCCCATGCGTAGGGTGGATTTCAGCACCAAAAGAAGAGCAGGCCAGTAGCCAGCAAGGCAGGGATGGAGCATTGGCCTGGACATCATTTGGGAGCCAATTTTGGAGGCTGGGAGCAGGGGAGTCGGCAGTGAAGATGTGGGTGGGTTTGTGACATAATACACCAGGGAACAATGAGAACCAGGGACAGGGAGAAAGGAAGCCCCTCTAGTCATAACTAAGGAAAGTGGCCAAGTGGTGGGGGTAGCAGGGAAGGAGTCCTCTCCCGCACGTCCCTCCGAGGGCTTGAGGTTGGCTACTGGGCTGGCTAAGGCACGGGAGATTTCTTGTTGGCCTGGAAGGAGGAGAAATGAGGTGAGTGAGAAGAGAGACCTGGTGGTCTTCGTGGAACAGGATGGGAGTCAGATTCCAGCCAGGGCTCTCCTCAAGACAGCTGGCAGCCCTGCTCGGGGACCCAGCTCTGTGCCCACCTCTCCTCTCTCCACCCCCCAGGCTCCAGGGCTCCAGGATCCTTCTGTGTAGTGAGAAGGAACAGCAAAGGCTGGGCTCCATCCTGTTCTCCCGACTGGGGAGGAAATGTGTGCTAAGCACAGACGTTGCACCCCCTCTTCTCCTTGTTCCACAGGTGGCTCTCCCTGGGCAGGTGGCTCAGGCAGCTGGACAGGCTCTCCCTCCCACCCACCCAGTGTGTCCTGTACCCCTCCCGCCCCTATTCTCAGAAACGGAGCAGAGTCGCTGTGCCTCAGGCAGGATGGCCTTGTGTTCTCTGGTAACTTCACTGTAAACTGACTTCCCTGAAGAGGGGTAGAGGACAAGGGACAGAGGCAGGAAGGGCAGACAGGCTTCACCCAGGACCCAGCAACTCCTTCCTCTCCCCCAGATTCACACAGAATTACTTACCCTCGGTCCTGCTGTGTCTCCAGGGATGAGAATGGGAACAGCTGGGGACAGCATTTCTACAGGGAGGTACCAGGATATGGAGACGGGAGAGGCAGGGACAGTGTGGTCTTAGGGGTGCTGTATATGCTGAGTGTGGGCCTGTGCCCCCCCCCCTTTCAGGAGCTTTGGGGGCAGGGCTGGAGAGAAAGCAGACAATCCCAGCAGAGGCAAGGTGGGGGTGGGGGGTGGGGGCGGTGGGAGAAGCCGGAGGTTTAAGCCCAAGGCTTCAGCTCTCCTTCTGCCAGCACAGAGATACTTCCTGGAATGCCTCCAGCTTTCTTGGGAAGGCTCTTCACCCCCACCCTGCCTCCCCTCTGGCTCCCACAAGATGGAAACTCTCCTTGAAGAAGGGACTTGGAGCAGAGGAAACAAAGACATCTCTGTACCACCTCCCTCCACCCCCAGGGCCAGTTAGGTCAAGGTGACCTTGATCTGTTCTCCCCAGGGAAGGGGGCATGAGCTCAGCCTTCTGGGCTAACCTTGTTTCCAAGGGCAGGCTAGAAACGGGACTCGGGATGACTCTTCCCTTCCTCCATAAACTTAAACCCATCTTCATATAACGCACAGGTCAACAGAGCAGGGGAACGGACTGACATGGAGACGGTGTGCCTCACTCCGTGCCACAGAACCGTGATGGGCTAGCCCAGCCAAAGGAGATGTCCTCCCTCTGTGGCGTGTGCTGGGGTTGCCGGCAGTTGAGGAAGGCTATCCCGAGACCTCTCCGTGGGGCCGTCCACTTGGGTCCCGGTGTCAGCTGTACACTTACTGGCCAGACAGCTGTGGACAGGTCTCCTTTCTGGACTAATCCAAGGGGATGAATGTGACTCTGCCTCCCTTTGAGGTTGTTGCAAAGATCAGTACAACGATGTTTGTATGCCAACGTGCCACGATTCAGTTCAGGCTGTATGCGTGGTGTGCAAACTACAAACGAGGCTAGGGATTATCGTTATTCCTAATAATATTTTATGGTCAGTCTTCCTTTAGGGAATGTATTCCGTGTGATTTTTAAAAATCCTTCCTCACTGCCCATGTAATGCTATGTCTTGGAATTGGGAATGAGAGGCAATTAGCAGAGGCCTGGGATCCCAACTCAGTCCAGACCTTAGAAAGTTTCTGATCTTCCTGAACCCCATCCCGGAGGCCTCAGTTTTCTCCTCTATAGTCTGGGCCCCTAAAACCACTAGGGTGCTTTGTGGTGGGAAATAGCAGAGACCAAAGCAGAGGATTGAAAGCAAAAAGAAACCCCAAATTTGACATTTCCGGGTAGTTGTGTTATCCGGAGCCACGACCACAATCACCTCTGCCCCCAACCCAACTTTGACACCCTTCCCTCCTTCACTCCCTTGGGTGGCCTTTGCCCATCCTGGGAAAGCTCCAAAGCTCCTCCTCCTCCCCCACTGCGTTGCAAAGGGAAGACAGAGGCACAAGGAAATGGAGAGAAACCCAGACAGAGTCAAAGAACCAGAGACAGAACAGATACCTAGAGAGAAAGAATCAAAAGGAGGAGAATCAAAAAGCAAGAGGAGGCAACATGCAGTGAAGGACATTGGGATTCAGGGCCTCAAAGGCAGAGGGCAAATGGGGAGAGAGTCAGAGTCAGTGGGGTGGGGGGGGGGGAGAGGGGGGACAGCTGCAGCCACTGGACACAAGGTGGGGGCACAGCATGTGAGCTCACAGAAGGTGTTAGGGCATCTCCACTTAGGCCAACCCTTCCAGTTTTGCTCACTGGCACCTCAGTCCTGGTTTTTTAGGACCCAGGACCATCCTCCTTCCAGTCCAGCCCAGCCCAATCTAGCCAGATGTTTGGTGGGGGCAGCTGCCAGCTGGAGCAGCAGGCCCCTGCAGGCCCTGGGGAGCTGGCTGGACAGGCAGCTGCCTGGAAGTGGGCAGGCAGAGCTCCCACTCTGGATTTGGCACCCCAACAGCACCTTCTCCAGATGCCTAGAAGTGGGTACATGGCAAGGGTGGTCCTCTGTCCTCCAGATGTGGCTCAGAGGACTTGGAACCCAAGGAATCTCCTCCCAACAACTGGCTTACCCATCTTCTGGAAGCCAGAGGCTGGAGGGCACAGAGGCCAAGGTGGGCCCACCCTCCGTGTAGCAGTAGGTTTGGATCTGCCACTAACAGGTTGTGTGACACTGACCAAGTCTCTTCCTCTCTCCAGCCTCTGTTTCCCCATTTGTAAAATCATCTTTACAGGTCTTCCCAGCTCTGACACTTGACTCTCGTTCCAGGTGGTCTCCTAGCTCTGTGTGTCTGGCCCTCCTCTGCCAAATGAATCGGTCCGGAGGGAGGCAAGAAGCAGGCAGAGGCCATGTGCTTCCTCCTCCATGAGACTAAGAGGCTGCAGCCACACATGGAAACGTGTGTGTGAGACCCAGACATCCCAGCTTCTGCAGCTTGAAACTTGGCCTTTTCCCTGAAGTACAAAGAATGAAAGTGGAGGGGGGGAGGTTTACTGAGGGGCAAGAAGGTGGGGAGGGGGGAGGGAATGGAGAGAAAAGGGCAGATCCAAGAAGGCGTAGGGAGGGAGGGAGATAGATGAGAATGATTCCCTCCAGGACACATGGTCTTGGCCCAGCTGGGCCCTCCCTTGGTGCTGCCAGTGCCGGCTGCCAGGCCGAGCGGAGGCCCAGAGGAGAGGAAAGCTGGGCAAAGGTGATGGAAGGTTTCCAGCCCAGCCTTGCCCAACTCTGCAGGGGCTCTCAGGGAGGGGGCTGTGACCCATGCAAGGCTCAGGGAGGCTGTTCCCTGCTCTGGCAAGGCCTACAGGCAGTTGTGAGATTGTGAGGATTCAAAACAGCCCTCCCGGACTTCCCAAACCTTTCTGAAGGTAGGACCAACCTCAGATGTGACTGGGCGGGGTGAGCAGAGGGGCAGGATCATTTATGGATCACAGTCTGCCAACTAGGCCATATGCCCACTCTGTGACCCTGGGCAAGCCCCTTCCCCTCTCCCGACTTCCATTTCTTATCTGCCAAATTTGGGGGAGGGGTTCGAAACATATGACTGCCAAGGTTCTTTCCTGTTTCCACTGCAGGGGCGAGTGCAGGGTGGTGGGAGTAATGGAAGGAGGGGAGGGCAGGGCCCTGGTGGTGAGCCGCCTTCTCTGGAATCCCCAGTCTTTCCCCTCCCTACGGCTTTGCCGCTGAGGTCACAAAAAGCTGTGTCCCCAACCCACGTAAACACACATACACACGCACACCCACATTTACATTTACTTTTTTAATCTACAGTCTCAAAAGATGACAAAGGCAGAGCCAGAAGGCATCTCCAGCTAGTCCACCCCTTCCCTCCTCCCTTTTTACAGGTGAGAAAACTGAGGCCCTGGTTTGGGATTTCCAGAGCCCGGGGTTTCCCGGCACTCCCACCCCCATCCCCGGCCACTCCAGAGCCTACTGCCCGCTGGTCCGGGGCCGCCGGCTAGGGCTGCCTGGGACTCCCGGGGGACCCCGCCGTCGGGGCAGCCCCCAGGCGCGGCGCCGCCCAGCCTCGCCTCCAGGGGCCCGGCCGCGGCCGCCGCTGCGCACTCGCGGGGGAGCCAGAGACCGAGGGCGGAGGCAGGGAGGGAGCGACAGAGGCTGGGAGGGGTGTTGGCGAGAGCTCGCGCGCTGTGTATGGTCTATCGGAGGCAGCTGACCTTCGAGGAGGAAATCGCTGCTCTCTGCTCCTTCCTGTAGTAACAGCCGCCGCCGCCGCCGCCGCCGCCGCCGGGAGCCCGGGCCGCGAGCGAGAGCCGCGGGGCTGACAGCCGGCCCCGCAGCCGGACGGCTCGGCGCCACCAGGTGGGTGGCCCGGCAGCGCGTCCCGAGCGGCGCACGCGGAGATGGGACGCTCGACTCCCGCCCCGGCCCCCCCGCGACCCCGGAGCCGGAACCCGACGGCCGGCCGGGGCGCGGGAACCGCTGTCCCGGACCGAGAGGGAGCCTGGGCGCGGGGGCCGGCGCGGGCGCGGACGCGGGACGCTGGCCGCGGACCGAGGGAGGGGGCCGAGGGTGGGCGCCGTTCCGGCCCGCAGAGGGCAGGGGGCGCTGTCGCGCTGGACAGTGGGAGACCGTGAGGCACGGCTTGGGGTTGGGGGGGCGGTCAAGGCGGCGTCTGTCACCGCAGCTCTCCCTTCTTAACCACCCCAGCCACGTGCCCGCGGGGACCAAGCCGTTCAGTGGGAGCCGTCGGTGCCGTTGCCCTAACTTTGGTCTGGAATAATACACACCCCTCCCGCCAGAAACGGGGACTCGGGGTTCGAGGCAGGGTGGGGGGTTCTTGCAGCCCTACCTAGAGGGCCCGTGGGCCTCCGCGTCAAGTTTCTCTTTCAGTTTTCTAGCTGTCCCCCTCTGGGGAAGCCCCGGTGGGGCGAGGGGAGAGGAAGAGGGGGAGGGCACCTGACTTTCGAGAGCCCCTCCCCAAGCCTCCGCGGGTTCCTTGTTGGAGGGCAGAGCGGCCTTCCCCTCCTCACCGTCTTTCTTCCCGCACAGGAAAGCTTGTCTGTGGGAGGGGAGGGGCCTGGCCTGACCGCGGTCCAGGGACGGGTGGGCATGGCAGGGCCAGAGACAGGCCCAGCCCTTGCCTCTGTCGTGGAGACGCCTCTGCAGCCCTCCGCTCGCCCTAGGTGAACGGACATGGCGGGCTGGATCCAAGCCCAGCAGCTGCAGGGAGATGCGCTGCGCCAGATGCAGGTGCTGTACGGGCAGCACTTCCCCATCGAGGTTCGGCACTACTTAGCGCATTGGATCGAGAGCCAGCCGTGGTAGGTGCCCCTCCCCTGTGCCATGCTCTGCGGGTCCCTACCACCCACCCAGGCCCCTTGACCTTTAGCTCTCCTCTTTGTGGTTTCGAGTGATTCTAGTCCCGTCTGTCCCTCCGTGCAGAAGGGGTGGTGTCCCTGGGAAAGGGGAACAGGGAAATGGGACCCTGGGAGGGGAGAGGGGGTGATTCTGGGCTCTGATGCTTATGGAGTTGCTGGGAACAAGGCTTGTGGGTTCTGGAGTGCCCTTAGCCTGGAGCCTGGGATTTCCCAGTACCTCTTGTTGCCTGACCTCCCTGCCCAAGGAAGCACAACAGTAGGCTTCTCTCCTCTGCCCTGCCCCAAGGGATGCCATCGACCTGGACAATCCCCAGGACCGAGCCCAGGCCACCCAGCTCCTGGAGGGCCTGGTGCAGGAGCTGCAGAAGAAGGCGGAGCACCAAGTGGGGGAAGATGGGTTTTTACTGAAGATCAAGCTGGGGCACTATGCCACGCAGCTCCAGGTGGGTGTGAAGGCTGGGTCATCAGCAGGGAAGCAGTGTCTGCCTTCTCTTTCCAGCCTCAGAACCCCTGGGTTTTTTCCTGGCCTGGTCACTGACTCACCATGTGACCCTGAGCTAATCGGCAACTTTTCTGCACTTCAATTTCCCCCACCTCCTCTTTCTAAATCAGACCTGTCAAATTCCCTTACCATACGACAAAGCAAGGGGTAGGGTGTGTTTGTCCCCAAGAAGAGGAAGATGGGCATTCTAAACAGATCAAGCAAAAGGGATGGAGGTGGACTGAGTCCAGGTTCCTTTGCTGGAGAAAAGAAGACTGACAGCTCCTAGAAATGAGGGAATGAGTGAGCGGGGGAGGGGCAGAGAGAGAGGGAGACACAGAATCTGAAGCAGGCTCCAGGCTCTGAGCTGTCAGCACAGAGCCCGATGCAGGGCTCGAACCCATGAACTGTGAGATCATGACCTGAGCTGAAGTGGGACGCTTAAGCTGAACCGACTGAGCCACCCAGGCGCCCCCTCCTAGGACTCTTTTAAAGGTGGGAGGACCGGTGAAGTCTGTATTTGGGTAGGAGAGGAACAGAGTTGCCCTGGAGGCAAGAGCTGGATAAAGGAAGCTTTAATGAAGGATTTAGATGTAAGAGGTAACTTCTCCTTCACTGGGGGTTTAGGGGAGGAAGGGGGAGGAGTATAGAGGAGAGAGAAAGTTTCTGTGGAAGCAGGAAAAAGGTGTAGGTGATAAAATAATCACAGTCAAGCATTTATTGGAAGTTAACTTGTATTTCTTAGAGAGCTCTTCTTAAATGCAAGCAGCAGGGTGCCAGGGAAATAAAAAGTCCATCCCAGAAGAGGGAGGAAACAGGAGAAAGCTGGAAGAGGAAAGCAAAATAGGAACCCAGGGCCAGGCGTATGGTAGAAAGTACGTTGACCTTGGCATTGGGTGCCGCAAGTCTTGAGTCATCTGCAAACCCGTTTGCCTCTGGGCAAGTACTTAACCTCTCTGAGCATCAGTTTTCTCATCTGCAAAATGCGGATAATAGTTTCTGTGTGTGTCATACTGTCTATATAGTCAAAGGAGATGGCAGATTGGAAGTGTGTTGTAAACTGTGGGTTTCTAAACCAAATGTGAAGATCTGGGAGGGGAAATTGAGTCAAGGAGAGATAAAGATGTCTGTTGACGGCTCCTGAGGTTTCTCAGGGAAAGCCAAGGCAGAGGCTGGAGGAGAGGAAGGTGGTGGGGAGCAGGTGGCACTGTGATGGCATAGTGGGAGTGGCGGGTAGCCAGTGGTAACTGCCATTGGGTTCTTTCAGAACACGTATGACCGCTGCCCCATGGAGCTGGTCCGCTGCATCCGGCATATTCTGTACAATGAACAGAGGCTGGTCCGAGAAGCCAACAATGTGAGTGTCCCATGGGTGTGGGGAGAGGAGCTGGGAAGTCCTTCCACACGCCTTTTTCTCTAGACACAACTGTGTGGGGTTTTTTTTTTTAATGTTTATTTTTGAGAGAAAGAGAACAGGGGAAGGGCAGAGATAGAGGGAGACCCAGAATGCAAAGCAGGCTCCAGGCTTTGAGCTGTCAGCACAGAGCCCGACACGGGACCCAAACTCATGGCCAGTGAGATCACGACCTGAGCTGAAGTCAGACGCTTAACCAACTGAGCCACCCAGGTGCCCCAACACAACTATGTTTTATAAACGCTGGCAAGACAGCACCAGGGAAATAAGGGACATGGACAAGTGTGAGAAGCAGCAGTGCATGAAGGTACAGTCCCTGGCTTCATGCCCCGGGTTGGCCACTTACTAGCAGTGTGACTTGAGCCTCTGTTTTTTCAATTATAAATGGGGATAGTAATAGTATCTACCTTGTAGAGTTAGTGTCAGGATTAAATGAGATACTGTGTGGGCCAGGGATAGACAGACCAGTGAAACAGAAGAGGAAGCTCTACACACACATACACACACACACACACACACCTGGAAATTCAACCCACGTTATAGATGGCATCACAAACCACAAGGGAAAAGATTTATCATTTTTTTTTAATGTTTATTTTTGAGAAAGAGAGAGCATGAGCAGGGAAGGGGCAGAGGGGGGGAGGGCAGAGGATCTGAAGCAGGCTCTGCACTGACAGCAGAGAACCCGATCTTGCTTGAACGCAAGAACCATGAAATCATGACCTGAGCCAAAGTCAGATGTTCAACCGTTGAGCCACCCAGGTGCCCCAAGATTTGTCATTTAATAAATGGTGCTGGGGGTGGTGCTCCTGGGTGGCTCAGTTTGTTAACCGTCCAACTCTTGATTTCAGCGCAGGCCATGATCTCACAGGTTTGTGAGATCAAGCCTGGTGTTGGGCTCTGTGCTGACAGTGCAGTGCCTGCTTGGGATTTTCTCTCTCCCTCTTTCTCAGTGCCCCTCCCCTGGTCTCTCTCTCTCTCTCTCTCAAAAAGCAAATAAACATTAAAAAAAAAAAATGGTGCTGGGGTCAAAATTAGAAATGTTCTCCGGTGGTGCCTGGGAGGAGACATGGGACTTTCTGTGTCAGAAGAGCTAACCCTGGCAAGCTCAGAGGCGAGGCCCAGAGAGGCAGAAAGGGCCTCACCCCCCAAACTCTGCAATCATGAAGTCATTGAACACCTGCTCGGACAACAGGACAAACATTTTATTATCTGCAGTAAAGCCAGATGACTTTCACAAAATGACATCACTCGGTAAAGACCAGAGAATAGTGCCTGGAGCTTATTTATTTGTTGTGGTGGACACCGATTTCAGGAATTTTCCAGTTCATCCAGTAAACATTTATGGAGGTCCTGGCTAGGACTAGAGAAACAGATGAAGGCCCAGTTCCCACCTAAAAGGAATTCAAGAAATGATAGATTCTCTAGGGGTAAGCTGGGTACTAAGGAGGCACATATGGAAAAAGTACCTAACTCTGACTGGGGCAGCCTGGCAGGGGGATGTCCTGAGGACAGGGACGTCTAAGCTATGGGGGTGGGGGAGGGAAGGGGAAGAAGAAAGAGACAGGAGCAAAAGTAACAAAGTATATGTGTGGGCAGGAAGGCAGGAACCATCTTAACACATTTGAAGGATTGCAGGAACCCCACCCCCCACCCCGCCCTGTCTTCCTGGGGAGAAGGGGGCCACCTGGGGAACCCCAGTGGGTAAAGCCAGAGAAGAGGCAGAAGGCAGGTCACAGAGTCTTTTGGGAAAACTATTGTGTCCCTTATTGACTTATTGCCACCACAGAGCTATCTGTAAACATATGAATGAATTTAGCTCCAATTAAGAACTACCTGTCTATGTACAGGTGTTGTCATGGTCAGGGGGGAAATGATTCCTTCTCCCAACCATCAGGCTGTTCTTGAGAACCTTTGATTTTGGTTCCACCTACCCCTTGGGGATTTTGTGGTACACAAAATAGACAAGGTCCTAGCACCTGGGGAGCTTACATCCTAGTGCATGGGGGCAGACACGAAAGAAAGAAACACATATAAAATCAAGACACTTTCAGATAAGAGTGGTGTTATTTTAAATTGGCCCATCAGGGAAAGTCACTCTGAAAGGGTGCCAGTTGAAATGCCCCCCTTGGGAAGCTTTGGTGCCAACATGTTCCAGAGTAATGGAACAACAAGTGCAAAGGCCCTGAAGCAGGAACGTGTTTGTGTATTTAGGAACAGAAAGTAGCCGGTGTGCTTGGGCAGCAGTGGAACTGGGAGTGGAGTAGGCAGCGGCTATCAGCTAGCGCAGTGGAGGCTGTGGAAGGAGTTTGAATTTTATTCTGCGAATAGTTTACTGGAAAGACCCTGAAAACTTCGTCTCCCCTCAGCCAGATGTTGAAGGAATAGATCAGACTAGGTCACCCACATGGCCACATCCAAGAAAGTGTTATTGGTACCTTCCCTGTAACTCCCCTCAGTTACAAGAATGTCTTGAGTGAGGACACAGATGATGTGCATTCACACAGCTTTGTTCCCCACTGTGTCCCCAGCATCTCACATGGTCCATGGCATTGGATCGCTGAGTGAATGTGGAATGAGGGGTCATCATCATTAGTAGGAAAACCCCAGGTTTCCTGCTCCTGGGACATACTGAGTTTTAGTCTCTCCAAAGAGAGTTTAGGTGGGCAAGTCTGGTGGAGGCCAGGACCACACTAGAAATTTCTCTGTGCTTCATGAAGTTGCCATAATCTGCCAGGTCACCTGCTTCCCTCCTTCTTTCCAACTCCGCACCAATTCAGGCAAATGACTAGCCTTCCGACTCAAATTACCCTTACCTCTTACCCTAGATTTGAACTTTGCAGTCCAAAGTATTAGCGCTCCCCAAGGCCTGAGGTTTTCTGCTATCCTCACCGCCCAGCTCACTGCTGCCCACACTCTCCCCCTGATGTCCCCAGGGTAGTTCTCCAGCTGGGATCCTGGTGGACGCCATGTCCCAGAAACACCTCCAGATCAACCAGACGTTTGAGGAGCTGCGACTGGTCACACAGGACACAGAGAATGAGCTGAAGAAGCTGCAGCAGACTCAAGAGTACTTCATCATCCAGTATCAGGAGAGCCTGAGGATCCAGGGTGAGGCCAGGGCCGCCCGGGCGGTGTGTGTCGTGAGGATAGGAGTGACAACCACTTTGTGAGCTCCTGCAGGGTTGGGGCAGTGTCAGCGTCTGTCTCCATAGAAACCTTACCCAAAGCTTTAGAGAAGTAATGGACCCTGTGATTGAACCTGTGCTGTGGGCCAGGCTTCGGGCCAAGCCCTTTGCGTGCATTTTTCAATCCTACCTTTACAACAGCCCCAGGAAGTAGGTAGCTGTATTATCCCTATTTTGCAGATGATAAAACTGAGGTTCCAAGAGAACAAGTAATTTGGCCCAGATTGCTTATAAGTTGCAGAATTGGGGATGCCTGGCTGGCTTAGTGGGAAGAGCGCGCGAGTCTTAATCTCAGGGTTATGAGTTCGAGCCCCATGTTGGCTGTAGACTCTACTTAAATAAATAAACTAAAAAAATAATAATAAGTTGCAGAACTGGATCTCAATTACAGATATGTCATGAAATCCCTGCACTTTACTAAATAATATTCTCTCCCTAATTGTTGGTATTCAGTGACTACCTCAGTGAATGAATGAATATGGACAAAGTGTTTCCCATTCAGGGGAGGACTTAGGTTGGGAGTCTCCTCGTTGAACCAGGCTGGGGACAGGCAGAACTCCAGAAATGCCCTTTTTTTTTTTTTTTCTTTTTTTTTTTTTTTCAACGTTTTTTATTTATTTTTGGGACAGAGAGAGACAGAGCATGAACGGGGGAGGGGCAGAGAGAGAGGGAGACACAGAATCGGAAACAGGCTCCAGGCTCCGAGCCATCGGCCCAGAGCCTGACGCGGGGCTCGAACTCACAGACCGCGAGATCGTGACCTGGCTGAAGTCGGACGCTTAACCGACTGCGCCACCCAGGCGCCCCAAGAAATGCCCTTTCTTGAGCCTCCCTGATAGGAGATGGAGCTGGAGGGAAGAGATTACAGTGGAAAATTCTCCTGTCTCCTAGGGCTGTAGTTTGCCAACGGCTGTCATGATAAGCATGTGGGGAAACAAAATTTAACTCAGAGCCAATTAACTTCCGGTATAATTTGAGAAGACTTGAGACAGGGCCCATCTTCCCCCAATTCCAGACTGACCCCAGAGCTGTTCCATCCCAACCTAGCGAGAATAGGAAAGTATCAAGTGGCCTTTGCTTTTGTTCCTCTTTCTGTACCTTCTTAAGATAAAACCTTAGGTCATTGACTTTACACCTTTCTTCTTTTCTGATAGGTATATTTAGAGCTTTAAATTTCCCTCTAAGCAATGCTTTAGCTACATCTCATGATTTTAGATACGCTGTACATTCATAGTTATTCAGTTTGAAGTATTTTCTCTCTTTTTCTAAGAGATTTTATTTTTAAGTAATGTCTACATCCGACGTGGGGCTCAAACTCACAATCTCAAGATCAAGAGTCACATGCTCCACTAACTGAGCCAGCCAGATGCCCAGTTTGAAATATTTTCTAATTTCTTTTCTGAATATTTTACCCCACATTATTTAGAAGTGTATTGTCTCTTAGAACTATATATTTGGGGTTCCTTTTCTAGATGTCATATCATTGATTTCATTTGCTTTTTATCATTGAATTCCACGATTGTCAGAGAACATACTCTGTATGATCTCAATTCTTTTAAATTTAACAAGACTTGTTTTATGGCACAGCTTATACTCTAGCTTGATGAACATATCTTTTGGGCTTCAAAAGAATGTATGTCTCACAGGTTGTTTCATTTAAAAGTAGCAATTTTAGGGGCGTCTGGGTGGCTCAATCCTTAAGCATCTGGCTCTTGGTTTCTGCTCAAGGTTCCTGAGTTCAAGCCCCACCAAGCTGATAGTGTGGAACCTGGGATTCTCTCTCTCCTTTTCTTCCTGTCCCTTCCCTGCGCACCTGTGCTCTCTCTCTTTCTCTCTCTCAAAATAAGTAAACTTAAAATATATATTATATTTAATATTAGTGGACTAAACACCTCATTTAAAAGCAGAGATTGTCAGAAAGCACATGAAAGCAAGACTCAACTATATGCTATCTACATTTTAAATTTTAATTAAAAAATTATTTTAAGATTTTTTTTTAATTTTTAAGTATTTTCTATACCCAACATGGGGTTCGAACTCACAACCCCAAGATCAAGAGTCACATACTCTACCCACTGAACCATCCAGGTGTTCCTACATTAAAATGTTTTAAATGTTTATTTATTTTTGAGACAGAGACAGAGAGACAGAACACAAGCAGGGCAGGGACAGAGAGAGAGGGAGACAGAATCTGAAGCAGGCTCCAGGCTCTGAGCTGTCAGCACAGAACCTGACATGGGGTTTGAGCTCACAGACTGTGAGATCATGACCTGAGCAGAAGTTGGCCACTTAACCGACTGAGCCACCCAGGTGCCCCTTAATTTAAAAAAAAACATGTATAAAGATATTCTGTGCCAAAATAGAATAAGAAGTCTAGGGTAGTCATATTAATACCTCACAAAGTGTACATCAAGACAAGAAGTATTATCAGAGATGAAGAAGGACACTTAATAATTATTAAGGTATTAAAAAGATAATAAGTTTCTATGGATCTAATAACAAAGCTTCAAAATACACAAAGAAAAACTATTTAAAAACTATTTAAATACTATTTAAGCTCTCCTCCTTTCCCTGCCCTGTTAGTTTTTTCAATACTCTGGGTTCCTCAACAGATTGCCTAAATCAAAGTAGATGTTGAGTAAAAGTTGGTGGGATGATTCTAGCATGTTTTCTTCATCTGAACCCATCTCAGACTGACGCAAGAGAGAGGGTGGCCCTCTTCCTAGATTAGGGAACGGGAGAATTCAGGCTATTAGTTCTACCCAAAGCCTTTGGTTGATAGTACTTCCAATCCTATTCTTGGGTTTTCTGTTTCCTATTTATGGATCTGGGTTTGATTCTGGTTTGGGTTTGTACCCATCACGCCATGTCAGTTCAGTCTCATGTATCAAGTTCACCCATCAGAAACACAGGCTATCATCTGTTTGTGCAAGGGGAGGCTCAGCTCCCTCCAGTGGAGCAGAAATTGCCTCATGTCTGCTGGCCTCCCTACCCAGAAGCTTCTGCAAGTGCCAGGAGAGACCTAAGTGAGTCACCTGCATAGGGAGGTTGGGCCCAGGTGTGGGGCTCACCACCACCTCCCTGGGGGTGGAGCCAGGATTTCCGAGGTGGCTCCAGACTGCTCTGCTGTGTTCCAGGCCTGGACAGTATTCTTCTCTCTCAGTCCCCAAGAGTGGAATCCAAACCATATTTCCAGTTGTCTTCTAGCTCTGGGCTTTTCCTGACTGTTAGAGTTGCTTTAGTCTGTGAGTCCCAGCTTGTGTGTCCATGAGGCAGGACATAGGTCAGTGTGAGAGGGCCCTCAGCGGCCTGCCAGGAACTTGCCCAAGACGTGCTGATGCTCACCTCCTCTTGACTCAGCCCCAAGCAAGGACACTGGAATATTCTTTTTTTTTTTTTTTTTTTTTTTAATTAGATAGACTGCACACCCAACATGGGGCTTGAACTCACAACCCTGAGATCAAGAGTTGCATGCTCTATGGACTGAGCCAGCCAGGCACCCCGACACTGGGATATTCAAATAGATGATCGGCAAGGCGTAATAACCCCAGCATTTAGGATAGTGGTTACCTTTGGAGGCAGGGACGGATGTGCAAGCAGGGAAGGATGTACAGGTAGTTTTCAACGTGGAAATGTTTGATTTCTTTTTTTTTTTAATGTTTTGTTTATATTTGTGAGAGAGAGAGCATGCATGTGCACGCAAGCGGGGATGGGGCAGAGAGAGGGGGGCAGAGTTTGCAAAGTGGGCTCTGTGCTGACAGCAGACAGCCCGATGTGGGGCTAGAACTCACAAACCATGAGATCATGACCTGAGCCAAAGTCAAACGTTTAAACGACTGAGCCACCCAGGCACCCCGAGAAATGTTTGATTTCTTTAAGCCGGGTTACTGAAAGACAGGTGTTCCTTGCATCATTCTTTCTGCCTTCCTTGGGTCTTGAGAATTTCATAATAGATGTTTTGTAAGAGGGTACTGAGGCCTCACCGACTCCCCTTTCCTGCCATGGATGAGCTTCCTAGCAGCTAGTGTGGAGACAATCTGCCTCCCTCTCTGGCACCCTTGGGTGCTAGAACCTTCCCTCTCCTGAGAGGATCTTGCTGCTTTCGTGTTGCCAGTGGGCCCTGGACATTCTGTCTCCCCGTCTCCCTCGCCTTTTCCCTTTCGCCCCTTCTCTTTCTGTCCCTTTCCCTCCCTCTCCCTCTCCCTCCCTCTCCCCCTCTCTCCTCTCTCCCCTCTCTCCCCTTCTCCCCCTCTACCCCTCTCCCCTTCTGTCCCTCTCCCTTCCTTGCCCTTTCTCCTCATCTCTCTCTCCCTGTCCCTCTCCCTTTCTCTCTCTCTCCCTCTCTCCCTCTCTGTCTCCTTCCAGTTGGTCAACTGAGCTCACGGTGACCCATCCTGGACAAACAAACACGTTAGGCACCTCCCAGCACCTAGAGAAATGCCTTCTTCCCTAGGAGAGACTGCTGTGCTCCCGGGGATGGGACAAAGCTGGAGATGGGACAAAGCCAGCAGGCAGGGGCTGCCCTGAGGGGGCTCTGATGTGTGGGGTGGGGCTGAGCGGCTACTGGTCTCTGTCACCCTTTAAGCCTGCCCTGGGACCCCCTAACCAGTAAGGACACGCTCATCCCTGCAGCGTGTGCGTGCCGGGCAGTTCCTTGAACGTGTTCTGTGTTCCCACATATTTAATCCTCAGCCACCCACCGAGACAGGGGCCAGGATTCTCCCATTTTGCACATGGGCAAACTGAGGCACAGAAGCGTGATGCACGAGTTCACCCAGTTAGTAAACGGTGAGGGCACACATCAAACCAGGCAGTGAGGCTCCAAGCTGGACCCCGTGTGGCGTGAGGAGGTCTGGGCAGCCAGCTGTGTAGACTGAGGTGGGAGGGGAGGCCGTGGGGCAGGATCCTCCTCAGCTATACCCTCAGGTTTCCACCTACACACCCCCAGGAGGGGAGATCAAAGGCGAGAGGCCAGAGACCAGAGCCTGCTCATCTCTGGCACCCTTGGCTGCCAGAAGCTCAGCTTGCCATCGGTCAGATGTGTCCCTTGAGGGTCTGGCCTCCAGAACAGGTGTGTGCGTTCCCCTGGGCTTCCTGCAGGAAGCTGGGAGATGATGGTCATGGGTGTCCTGTCCCCTCCTCTAGCTCAGTTTGCCCAGCTGGCCCAGCTGAATCCGCAGGAGCGCCTGAGCCGGGAGACGGCCCTCCAGCAGAAGCAGGTGTCCCTGGAGGCCTGGCTGCAGCGGGAGGCCCAGACGCTGCAGCAGTACCGTGTGGTGAGTGGGATCCGCGTCCTCTCCTCCCAAGCCTTGAGGTGCACATCCCAAGGGGCGCGGGGAAGCTGAGAGAGGGCGAGAGCCAGGAAGAGAGCAGGACCCAGCAGAGCTGGAGGCCAGATGGTTCTCTCCCGTGGGGGGCATGTGAGGCAGAGCAGGTTGGGAAGAGGGGAAGGCCTGGGCCTGGGGCCTGGTCCCTGGCCCCCAGCCCTGCCTCCCGAGGCCTGCAGTTGGGCGTGTTCTCCCCACTTGCCTTCAGGAGCTGGCCGAGAAGCACCAGAAGACCTTGCAGCTGCTGCGGAAGCAGCAGACCATCATTCTGGATGATGAACTGATCCAGTGGAAGCGGCGGCAGCAGCTGGCGGGGAACGGAGGGCCCCCCGAGGGCAGCCTGGATGTGCTGCAGTCCTGGTAATGGTGTGTGGGGGGGGTGGCGGGGGGCAGGAGGGGGCGGCAGGGGCTGGGAGTGGTGCAACCAGCTGCTCGTTGTGCCTCCTGCGTTTCCATGAGCAGCCGGCTCCCTCTGTCCTGCGGCAAGACTTAGTTCACTAGGGGTTCTGGTTCCTGATGCGGACTTTGGGGCCCCCGTCTGTGCCCCCTGCCCAGGAAGGGAGTCACCGTGCTGGGGAGTGGGGCAGGGCTGGGTGTGCAGAGTGAGCTCGGGCCGATTGGACCCAGTTCAGGCTTGCTGCCTCTGTATTTCTCTGTGTTTCTGGAAGGCGGGCGCTCTGCTCCGCTCCGCTCCGTGGTCGGGAGTGGCGGCTTAGGCGCAAAGCCTTCCTGGGTGAGGGTGGAGCTGGGTCTTGGGGCGTTCTCCTCAGACCGGAGCCTCCCAGCCTCGAGCCTGGGGGATGGCGTGATGCCATTGTCCTCCCGTTGGCCTGGGGCTCCCGTGCAGGTGCGAGAAGTTGGCCGAGATCATCTGGCAGAACCGGCAGCAGATCCGCAGAGCTGAGCACCTCTGCCAGCAGCTGCCCATCCCTGGCCCAGTGGAGGAGATGCTAGCTGAGGTCAATGCCACCATCACAGACATCATCTCAGCCCTGGTGACCAGGTAATTCCTGCCTCGGGCCACACCCAGCCCCCGTGTGGTTGGCATGGGGGAGGCAGGCGGTGCTTTGCTGATGGTGGGGGTGAGGGTGGGTGGGCTCTCGCTTGAGTCCTTGTCTCTGTTTGCCTCGGGTCCCCGTCCCCGCTCTGTCCTCAGTTGCTTTAGCTGCTTGGTGTTGACCTTGCCCAGTTTCTGTTGTGGACGCCATGTGGACTGCCCTTGTCCCCCGCAGCCCATGCCAGCTGCTGAGTCGTTTCACTGCCTCCCCTCCAGCCATCTCCTCTGACTCTCAGTGGCCTCCCTGGGAACAGGGGCGGTGCCACGTGCCTTCATTTGCCTGCTGAGCCCCGGCAGCCTCCCTCCACAGGGGAGCCAGACCCTGTGCCCTGAGCCGGCATCATGTCTGGTGTGGTCACTTGTGTCCCCGCAGCACATTCATCATCGAGAAGCAGCCCCCTCAGGTCCTGAAGACCCAGACCAAGTTTGCAGCGACGGTGCGCCTGCTGGTGGGCGGGAAGCTGAACGTGCACATGAACCCCCCCCAGGTGAAGGCCACCATCATCAGTGAGCAGCAGGCCAAGTCACTGCTCAAGAATGAGAACACCCGCAAGTACGTGTGACCCCTTCCCTGCCTTCCCCTCCCCAGGCTCTGGACTGGGATCTCAGATCTACTCTACAGCTAGGGTCCTGGACATTGGGGACAGCCTCCCTCACTGCAGCCATGGAGCAGTGTCTCTCCAGTTCATCCCGTCTGTCCTGTTGTATACTTTGTTCTGCTTGACACATAGTAGGTCAACGTGGGTTAAACTGTTGGGGTGTTCAAGTCCTTGGGCTGATCACTGGGACGTAGCTGCAATCCATGCAGAGTTTGGCTCTGTGGTCACCCAAGCCAGCAGAGCAGGCATCAGTCATGAGAAATGTAGTGCGTTGGACAGGAGAGATGTAGGGCTCTGTGGAAGTGAGATTGGTAGTTGTGGGGCAGAATGATAGTCTCTGGACGCAGGACCAGTGAGGGTGGCTAGTGAGAATGTGTGGAGAGAGGAGAGGGAATACCTTCAGACACAGAGAACATGGGCCTTGTCTGGAAGGAGAGCATAGAGCAGGTTGGCACAGCTGGAGAACCTGGGGTCCAGGGATGAGGGCCGGCCCCCCACAAAGGATTCAGGGAATGAATGAACAGACGAATGAATGAATGAGGGAGTGAATGAGTCAAGTGGGAGACCTGGTCTCATGCGTTGAATGTCTATTGTGGGTTCTGGGAATGGGATGATAAAGAAAGCAAAGAGGTTCTCACTCTCTTAGAGCTTACAGTTTGGCTGGGGAGGGAGATAGTTATATGCTTTTCGAAATATGGTGGTGTCAAAATGTGATAGATTCTCAAAAGATAATGAAAACAGAGTGATATCATAGTGTCTGGATAGATGTGCCATCACCACCCGGGTGGTCAAGGAAGGCCTTTCTGAGGAGATGTTTGAGTTGAGACCTAAACCAGAAGGTAAAGAGTTTCTGGGCAACGGGAAGAGCAGGTGCACCAGTCTTGAGGTAGCAGCAAGTGTGCATGTTCAGCAAACAGACAGGCAGCATGGCTCGGTCCTGAGTGAGGGGAGAGGAACCCACTGAGGCCAGGGAGCTGGGCAGGGTTTGACCATGACCATGGGATCCTTGTGGGCTATGGTCATGGTTGTTGTTGTTTTTTGTTTTTTTGTTTGTTTTTTAGAGAGAGAGGGCACAAGCGAGCAAGGGACAGAGAGAGAGAGAGAGAGAGAAGCAGGGCTCACCCGAAGCGGGGCTCAAGCTTACCTGATGCGGGGCTTGAACTCACCAACCCTGAGATCGTGACCTGAGCCCATCTGATGCTTAACCAATTGAGCCACTGAGGCGCCTCTGGTTTTTGTTTTTTTTTAATATTTATTTTGAAAAAGAGAGAGTGCACGAGTTGGGGAGGGGCAGAGAGAGAGAGAGAGAGAGAGAGAGAAAATCCCATGCAGGCTCTGCACTGTCAGCACAGAGCCCGATTCTGGGCTCGATCTCACGAACTGTGAGATCATGACCTGAGCCGAAACCAAGAGTTGGATGCTTACCCGACTGAGTCACCCAGGTGTCCCATGGTTTTTATTTTAAGTGCACTAGAAGCTGCCAGAGGGCCCTGAAGACCCCCATGTCAGTTCCAATGCTGAGGGAATTTTTAACCTAATGACAGAGGCCCAGACTTTGGGTAGACTTTGAAGACTTTGCTGTATCCTCAGGTTAATGAGAAAGTAAGCCCGAGTCACAGCGAGGAACACTCTCAGGGGATGGGGCAGGGGCTGCTGGCAGGGCTTTCTGGCATGAACATCTGGCTGAGGGAGGGCATAGAGCCATGCTCCTGGCCTGGGGCCCATGTGGCGATGGGGCTCCCCTGTCCTTCACAGCGACTACAGTGGAGAGATCCTGAACAACTGCTGTGTGATGGAATACCACCAAGCCACCGGCACCCTGAGCGCGCACTTCAGGAACATGGTGAGGACAGGGCCTGAGCCCTGGAGGGAGGGTCTGCCCAGGGCTGAGTCCTCATAACCAGCCGCTTCCTCCTCGTCCCCCTCTGACCTCCCACTCTGCAGTCACTAAAGAGAATTAAGCGTGCTGACCGGAGGGGCGCAGAGTCTGTGACGGAGGAGAAGTTCACAGTCCTGTTTGAGTCTCAGTTCAGTGTCGGCAGCAATGAGCTTGTGTTCCAAGTAAAGGTGAGGCCCCGCTTCTGCCAACCCCTGAGGGTCACCCAGAAAGGTGAAGACCCACCTGAGGCCACCTGGCTGGTTTGGGGAAAGCCAGAGAGCTCTGAATCCTCACACGGTCACGGACCATTTAGCCATGAGGCTGTCAGAAAGCCTGCTCGCTAGGTTATAAGCTGGCACCAGCCACAGAACTTAGGCCATGGACCAAGAAGAAATGTGTTCTGGTTTTTTTTTGTTTGTTTGTTTTTGCTTTGGTTTTGTTGGGAGGGCCTGTGGGTGGGATTGTGGGTGAGGAGCGAGGGCTGGGAGTCTTGCCTACGTGAGGGCAAGGTGGTGGTCGTGTGCCTTCTACGTTCACTCCTTTGCCATAGACTCTGTCCCTTCCCGTGGTTGTCATCGTTCATGGCAGCCAGGACCACAACGCTACCGCCACTGTGCTGTGGGACAACGCCTTCGCTGAGCCGGTGAGTACTCGTGGGACCGCCACTTCTGCCCCCTCCAGGCCCTAGGAGTCTCCCTGCGTCAGCCCCAACCACTTGGGGCCCTGCTGGGTGGTCCCCTGCCAACCCCAGGGCCACACCAGAGCTGAGTGAGTTGAGGTGACGGGCAGCTGGTGTGAGTGCACTGCCCGTGGCATGTCCTCGGCTCCATCTGGGCTCCCGGGACTCGGGACTGGGATATCCTGGGTCTGTGAGCTTACTCAGCCTTTGGGCTCTGGTCTCTGATCTTCCTTTGGCTTGTGTTTTGGGTCCCTGATCTCTGTCCCGGACGCCTGGTCTGGGTCTCTATCACTGCGTGTCTAGCCCCTCTGCCTTTCTTTTGCTTGTGTTTGTGTCGCCTTTTCTGAGTCTGTCTCAGTCCCTTCTTGCATCTCGTGGTATCTGTGTATCTGAGTGTGTGTGTAAGTATTTCCTACGCCTTCAGTCTGCCTTTTCTTCTCTCCCTCGCAGGGCAGGGTGCCATTTGCCGTGCCCGACAAAGTGCTGTGGCCGCAGCTGTGTGAGGCGCTCAACATGAAATTCAAGGCCGAAGTGCAGAGCAACCGGGGCCTGACCAAGGAGAACCTCGTGTTCCTGGCACAGAAACTGTTCAACAGCAGCAGCAGCCACCTTGAAGACTATAATGGCATGTCCGTGTCCTGGTCCCAGTTCAACAGGGTGAGGGACGTGCCGCCAGACTGGGACCAGTCTTTCCCCACCTCACAGACAGGTTACTGGCTTTGGCCAGCACCCCATCCTTCACCCCCAACTGCCCTCTCCTACAACCAGGAGAGACGAGGGCTAGTACCCCAAGGAATGGAGGCAGGGGGCAGCAAGAAAAACGCACTCAGCTCTGAGACCCAAAGCAGAATAATGGAAGGAGCTGGGGGGCTGGGAGTCAGGATCCTTGAGTCCCTGTCCTAGATATGTTAACTAAGTGGCCAGGCCCTTCCCTTCTCTGTGCCTCAGTTTCCCCATCTAAACCTTTGGGCAGAAATGACTTCGGAGGTCTTGCCCAGCTTGGACAATTCTAGGCAACTCCTACCCGCACCCCTGTGTCTGAAAGGCAAGAGGCAGTTTCCCCTCTCGTCCCTAAGCTACAGGTTGGGGGCCATGTCCATTTATGGACCGCTGGAGTGCTGGGCAGGTAGGATGAGGAACTGGGAGAGGGTATTTGTGAGGACAAGAGGGCACTGTTTCCTGGGCCACCTGTGACAGCGGGGCCACATACCCTGACTTGGGGTATCCTGGGGGCTCTCAGGAGAACTTGCCGGGCTGGAACTACACCTTCTGGCAGTGGTTCGATGGGGTCATGGAGGTGCTGAAGAAGCATCACAAGCCTCATTGGAATGATGGGTGAGAAGCGGAGGGGCCTGGGGGTTGGGAGGGCATGGGCTCAGGGGACACGGGCTGCTGGCCCGGGAGTGACACTGTATGCTCCGTATTTCTAGGGCCATCCTAGGTTTTGTGAATAAGCAACAGGCCCATGACCTGCTCATCAACAAACCCGATGGAACCTTTTTATTGCGCTTTAGCGACTCTGAAATCGGGGGCATCACCATTGCCTGGAAGTTTGACTCTCGTGAGTGCCCTACTTTGCCCACACTCTAGCCCAGGAGCCCTGACGACCATTTCCTTGCTTCCCATTCTCCACCAGGCCTGCATCCTTGGAGGGTTCCCCAGGGGAAAGATCAAAACAGACCTCAAAGTAGAAGAGTGTTGCTCAGAAATACATTCCCTTTCTACTGTTTTCCATTGCGGAGAACCTAAGATCACTGGCCCCATAGCCTCTGGAGTTGCCAGGGGACGTCTTCAGCAGTTCTGAGTTCTCCCTTCTCTGCCCTGCCCTAGTCTTGCTGGTATCGACTTGCTTGGTTTGCCGGGTAGAATGTTCTTGCGGTCACTTACTCGCCTTATGCTCAGGAGCACAAGACAAGGGGGAGGGTCGCAGAGCAGGCTAGTAAAGGCCCAAATGTCTCTGCAAGTCAGATCTCAAACCCCATCGCCCTGACCCTCCTCTTGAGGGCGGTGAGTGGTGGGAACGAGCTTGTCCTTTTCACAGCTGACCGCAACCTTTGGAACCTGAAGCCGTTCACCACGCGGGACTTCTCCATCCGGTCCCTGGCTGACCGGCTGGGGGACCTGAGCTATCTCATCTATGTATTTCCCGACCGACCCAAGGATGAGGTCTTCTCCAAGTATTACACCCCTGTGCTCGGTGCGTCCTGCCCTGATACTCCCGAGCCCTTCCTCAGCCCGTGGACAGAGCTCTCGGGGGCTTAGGCAGCCGTGACTCCTCAGAAGAAGCCAGGGGCCATTTCCCCCAGGGGGGCTGGGTCCATGGTTTGGTGCCGAGCACGTGGAGAGGGTATCGAGGCTCACAACTGAAGAGGGCAAACAAAGCTTCTGACCCGGATTTCTCCCCAGCTGGGTGGATTCTCACGTCTGCACCCCTGAAGGAGGAGGCTGCCCCACTGGCAAAGGAAGGGGGGATAATCATACCACAGATAGTGCACAACTCCCATCTTAATCAGCTGCTCTCACGGCTCCCCACCCTCAAACCTACCTGTAAGGGGAGAGTAGGAAGCAAAATGGACAGGTTTTTCTCCTTCAACCTGTCCCCAGTCCACTGTTGGGTTTGCTGCTTTGTGTTGATTCAGTTTCCTCGACAGGGGTGGGGCGGGGAGAGAGAAAGCAAAGGACCAGAAAAGGGAGCAGGAGAAGGGATGAGATTGAAGCCAGAGTTCTGGGTGGCCGTCAGGCTGGGTCCACCAGCAGGTGTTTATGGGAGTCTGGGAAATCTCATCCCCGCTGAGCCCCGGCAGTGGTGTGGGTGGGAGACCGACTTCATGGGGTAGTTTCCCCTTCCTGGGAGCGCCCAGACACTTTGGTTCTCATCACCCACCCACCCCCCCCCGCCACTCCCCCCACCCCGGCAGCTAAAGCGGTGGACGGATACGTGAAGCCACAGATCAAGCAAGTGGTCCCTGAGTAAGTGTCCAGGGTCCAGCCCTGGTCTCCTGCTGCCTCCTCTCTCTTCCCCCTGGGTTCCCCTCACTGTTCACTGCTGCCCCTCCCGCTCACAGGCCCGGTGGGGCCCAGCACCCCCTGGCCCTCTGAAACCTGGCTCAGCCCTGGAGAGGGAACTGAGCTTAGTCTCAATGGGACCAGAACCCAGGACCCCACTCCCGCAGCCGGACCCCCAGACCCAGGGGGCGCTTTGTGCTTCCACACCCCAAAGAGATGTAAACATGCCCCCTGAGCCCTCCCCAGGTCAGCCGCTGCCCTGAGGTCACTGAGGCTTCTCCTGTTCCTCCTGCAGGTTTGTGAATGCGTCTGCAGACTCTGCCGGGGCCAGCGCCACCTACATGGACCAGGCCCCCTCCCCAGCCGTGTGCCCCCAGGCTCATTATAACATGTACCCACAGAAGTAGGTTGTGTTCTCTGGGGCTCCGCAGGGAGGAGCTGGGGCTGGGGCTGTGTTCTCTGGGGCTCAGGCTGGGCCCCGGGGGGCTGGTGGACAAAGGGACCCAGAGCTCCTGTAGGTTTGAGACCACCCAGGCCAGGCACCAGCATATGCCCCGGTACAGGGAGGGAGATCAGCTGGTAAAAAGCATAGAGAATAAGCTGTATATAGCAAGGTCCTCACTCCTGGTGCTGACTAGCTGTGTGACCTTGGGAAAACTATTGAACCTCCCAGATGCTCTGTTTCCTCATCTTTAAAATGGGGGCAAGAATACCTTTCACATGGGATTGGGGTCAGGATTGAGGTAAAGCATTTAGCTCAGGTGAGGCTGTTGTAAGGACGGCTACAGACGGGATGGTTGTTCTTAGGAGTTGAGTGTTAACAGGGTATTAATTGCTTCTCTCTGGAGTTCCCAAGGTAGAGAATTAATTCTCTTCTGGGCTGTGGGTGGCCCCAGCTGGATGTCTAGGTACCTGGGACATACAAGCTACAGTGGGATGATGACCGTAGGCTCGAGGGTCACAAAGACTGCAGTTCCAATCCTGACTCCGTTTGCCAGCCAGGGGGCCCTGAGCAAGTTTCCTACCCTGGTCGAGCCTCAGTTTTCCCCTCTGTAAAGTGGACTAAATACCCATCTTACAGGTGGCTAAGGATTGGGGCAACGTGGTTAAAAGGCCACTGTAGACAGCCTATGACTGAATGGAATGGCGTTGTGGTGGGCAGAACTCCCTGACCCAACCGCCTCGTCGTGCAGAGGAGGAGAGGGACAGGGACAGGGGAGATGAACTCTCTGAGCCCACTCAATGAGCTAACGAAAGTTGAGACTAGCGCTTGAGTGTCTCCCGGTGAGCCAGTGACTGACGTTTTCAACTTGGAAATGGTGGTGGTGTCCAGCCAGAGCCGGTCCTATTCCCATGAGGCTGTGGTCTGAGCGGGGAGCGGGCCAGGGCCTGTGACGCATGCCAGCTCCCTCCGACCTCCCGCTCTCTCTCTCTCCCAGCCCTGACCCCGTCCTTGACCAGGATGGAGAATTTGACCTGGATGAGACCATGGATGTAGCCAGGCATGTGGAGGAACTCTTACGCCGCCCGATGGACGGTCTGGACCCCCGCCTCTCCCCGCCTGCTGGTCTTTTCACCTCTGCCCGAGGCTCGCTCTCGTGAATGCTTGAATCCCCCACTTCTCTTTGGGAACAACGCTCAGTGTGAGGGGTTCATATGAACTCTGATGTTAGCATTGCTGTGCATACTGATGCCTCTGCTGGCAGCACATGTGCAGGTGTGTGTGTGCACGGGCGCACGAGGTGGGCCTGCCTTGCCTTTGCCCTCTGGGTACGTGGTTGCGGCGGTACCACCACCTTTCTCTTCAGATCAAGGCATCCCAACAGCCCGCCGGGCCCATCTCTGTTGTGGAAGGGGGCTCAGCTTCCTCTGCTCAATGCAGGCAAACCTATTCCGCCGCCGGGGCCTTTACTGCCTAGCAGCTGTTTGAATGAAATTAGTCAAGAAGGGGCACGGAGACAGGTTACTGTCTCTAAGCTTAAGTTTTGCTCCTGAGTTAGCAGCTTTGCCTCCCAAGTGCGCGCATACGCTTTTATGTACGTGCATCTGTTCTCATGCACGTGTGTTGGTCTATTGATTCTTTTGCTCGGGAGGCTGGGGTTCAATTTTGTGTAATATTTTATACTTCACATAATGAATATGGACTTGAGACTTTTTGTGAATGGAGAGCTTATCTAGACCACGGCCCTCACACAGCGCAGATGGGTCATTTGAGTCTGGGTCTTTCAGAGCTGCTCTGAGTGTGTAGCTTCTTAGCCTCCTGGCGTCCAGCCAGGAGACTTGGGCGTCCCATCTGTGGTGCTGTTGCCCAGTCCTGCTATCTCTTTTCAACCGCTATCTCCGCCCCCCCCCCCCCCCCACCGTGCACCCGGCCCCAACCTTCTTTCCCCGACTGTCTGCAACCTTGGTTGCAGGAGAGGTGGGAGAGGGGCAGGGACTGGTCTAGGCCATGGCAGGCAAACAGGGGCCCAGGGACTTTGCAGGGTGGATCCCCTCCCCTCCTGGAAAAAAAACCTGCCGCAAGAGACAGCCGCAGACCAGCAGCACGCTGCCTGCCTGTGGAGCCTGGAGTGAGGGGTAAAAGCTGATCTCGTTCCCCCTCTGCCTGGAACAGGCCTCGTCACAGTCGCAGAACGTTGAGGTCTGAGAAGGCCTTGCTCCCGACCTCACGAGCTCCTCCCTCTGGGGCAGCAGGTGGCGGGCGGAAGGTTGAGTCTCAGGTTTAAACATCTCTGAAGGAAGGTGGGGACGAGAAGAGGGATTCTTGTGTACTTTGTACATAGGCCACCAGTGTTTTTGAGTAAAGTATTTTTTTCATAAATTTGCTGGTGTGGCTCTTAGTTGGGCAGCCTTGGGTAGTGTGGGGGGCGGTCACTGGAGCCAGAGTTATTTTCTTCCCTCCCGTGTGGCTGATGCCATACCCTGTACTCTGCTCCCTTTTCTGTGTGTCAAGGGTGCCCACCACCCCTGGAACGCCGTCTGTGCTTCTCAGGAGACGAAACTAGGGTTTGAGGCCTGGGGAAAGGTGGGGCAGGAATTCTGGGGTGGAGGCAAAAACCGTGCTTGGGGCTCGCCTTATCAGCTGCTGCTATAAGCAATCCTGAAGTCTTTGGCCCAGGGCCAGGCCAGTGCCAGGGGCAGCAGAGAACCTCACCGTGTTCCCTTCTCCCCGGGCCTCTTCCCGGACACCAGCAGGTGGCACCATCCCGTTGCCACCAGCGTCTTTCAACCGGCCAACCAGCAACCTACCGGGAGGGAAGGAAGTTGGGCCAGGAGGATGGTCTCCCCATTTGGGCCCCCTGGCACGCTGCCGCTGCTGGTCCAGGGGAGGTCACTGAGGCCCTTGGGGGAGCGGGCTGGGGAGCCAGGACCTGCTGGTGAGGTTTCTTCAGAGCTCAAAGCAAGGGAAGATGGGTTTGCAGCCTGCCCGAAGGAGGCGCAGGGGCCCAGCGAGGGGGCTGGCGGGGGTGAGGAGGCAGGGAAAGCAGCCGCTAATCTCCCCTTCCATCTCTGCAGGGGGAGGCGGCTGGCTGCTATCTCACGCAGCGGCGGTCTCCATGGCACTCGGCACAAGGGGAGGGGGTGGGGAGACAGCCGAGTGGGCGCGTTGATGTCTGTGAATTATCACCACCCGCTGCCACGCTGCCGGAGGCAGCCCGTTAAGTGCTTACGTCCATCCCCACTGAGAGAACTGAAGAGAGAGTGATAATGGAACAACTGTGGAGGGGAGGCCTTGGGTGGGGTGGGAGTATCTACACCCCAAGCCCCCTTTGGTAGCTTATCTGACCCCAGACAGGTTGGTGCAGCTTGCAAAGGCCCGAGGAGAGAGTGGGGGGAAGGAAGAGGGAGCAGGGAGGCCTCCCGGGAGACCTTTGTGCAGAAAGAGTACAAACCTGGCTCCTCCCGTCACCCCTTACCTGGAAGCTGCCGGCTGACCTGAGATGGGGGTGGCACCATGCCCCAGAGCTGGGCCCCAGGGTGTGGGCTAAGGTAGCAGCCTGGGAGCAGGGGCAACCTGGGAGCAGGCTCGGCCTGGGTGTGAGCCCCCCCACCCCAGAACTCAGGCAGGGGAAGGGGACTCGCCAGCAGCCAGAGGCAGAGCTGCCACGCCCTCAGACAGTTCCTATATAACTTTTATTTCTGGAAGTTAAAGTAGATACAGCAATATACAAAACAAAAACAAAAACTCCACAATAATATAAATTTTTACACTATGAAGTATACATTGGAATTTGACGCAGTGACCGGGCCAGTGGCATACAAACCACTGCACCGGCAGGTTGAGCCATCTACGGGAACCCCTTGGCTGGGCGGGGGACGGGCAGGGGGAGACAGTGGAGAGAAAGTGGGCAGGTCCTGGAGGGCTCCGTTCTTTTAGGGAGGGGCCAGTCTCTGCCCCTCTCAGAACTCTTGCTACTATCAGAGTTAAAACCTGATACACATGCTACCTCAAAGCCATGAACGTTACAATATCTGCTCCAGAGGAGCCTGGATCCTTGCCCCAGGTCCCTCTGATCTAAATCTCTCAATTTCTGAGTTAAGCTTATTATAAACTGAAGAGTGTTGCTGGAGAAGGGAGAGCTCTGTACTACCTCCCAACTGTTTCTAGGCAGGACGACAGGGATGGCCGAGCGCAACCTGTTTGTCTTGGAGAGAAGGTCCTCATCCCCTTAATTCTGAAACTGGTGAGTGTGGGTAAAACAGCGCTCCACAGAAACTCTGACCGACTGAGATAAGGTGGTCTGGGACCACCCAAGCTAGTCGGGCCTCTGGATTGGGGTGGGGGGTGGGGTGGACCAAATATCAGAGACCATGAAGTGTTTCGAAATGCACAGTAAATGGGAGCTGTTCTCCCTCATCCGCGGGGCCTCAATGGGGAGGAGATGGTCACCAGCAGTGGGGGGAGGCCGAGGTGCACACCCTCACACGAGGGACAGACTTCAAGTTTATCACTAAGCCTTTGCCCCTGGGTTAACCACGTGAAGTGATTAAAGGTGCCTCGGGAAACCACCAAGAAACCAGGATAAAAACCATATTCCCTGAGCTCAACTAGACCCTTGGCTGGGGCCCCACAGTCTGAGTCATGTTCGATCTCTAACTCTCACCTTCTTATTCCAGGATTCCTAAAGCAAACAGGACAAGGGGGCCTTCAGACACCGGAAGGAGCCATACACAAGGGGGGTCAGGTGGAGAAGGAGGAAGGAAGGATCATCCCATCCCTTATAAGGCACCCACAGGAACAACCCAGGCTCTGGAACAGGAGCACAAGTCCAGGCAGACGGGGGACAGGTTGTAAGCACTCCTCTGCGCAGCCTTACCTACTAACAGGCCGACACATTAAAGGGGAAAATAAAAACTTTGTTTATTAAAAAAAGTCTAGAATGTTTCGGTTGTCCTTCAACCTTCCTATGTCAAAACCAAAGGCCAAGCCACAGCTTCAGATGTCTTTTAAAGAGCTGGATCTGAAGCCCATTTCCGGATTTCTATAAATTATCAGCCTGAAGAAAGCTGAATGCCTAAAGCACCAAGAAGGCTACTGACTGAGTTTTCTTAAATACAGAAAAGGCTATGCCGATACAGTGTTTTTTTGCCCTTGAAAAAAAAAAAATTTTTTTTTTTTTTAATTTAAAAAGAAACCTCGGGGCTGTGAAAGTCCTATCTTCTATTTGGATGTTAGCAAGGTTAAAAGTGCAATGTCAGCAGTAGCACAGCTACAGGCAGCCTGTGGCGGCCGCTCGCAGGAGCAGGCGGAGGGCTGTGCGGGCACCAGGAGGCACTTGTCTAACAACGCAAGCTGCTGAGAAAGGAGGGCGGGGGAGCAAGAAAAGACAAGAACGTTTCCTTTCTCCCCCTCTTGCCACCCCTTCCGCATCCCCTGATGGCGGTCTCAGAGAACGCGTTTCTTATTTGCATTTAGGTCAAAGCGTATCACTCACATTCATTCATTTCTCTATTGTGGAAAGTGCCCAGGTCGCTCAAAGGTAGCAGGAGATTTAAAAAACAAAAACAAAAACAAAACAAAACAAAAAACCCAACAAAACAAACAAAATCTGGAAGCACAGAGTTAGAGGAGTTTCAGACGATCTGGGGGTTGGCTGTTTAAGGGGTGGTGGGACACAGGGAGGTGCCTCCGTCATCTCTGTCTGCAGCCTCAGCCCGCCGCTCCTCACATTGGGGAGGTGGCGCACTCCGAGGTCAACTCCATGTCGAACGTGAGGGATTCTGGGGGGGAAGACCAGGAGAGCCAGTTCAGTTGCCTGAGCCCCAACAGCTGGCAGGGCACCCCCGTCCCCAGGCTCAGCCCACTGCCCCCACGGCCAAGACAGGGTTGGATCGTCCAGATTTACGCTCCTCCCTACAAAGTCTTGCCTTCTGGAAGGGCTCAGTCCCCTTCTTCCCTTAACTCGTTCCCAACCGTCCACATGTAAAGAAGATCTAAGGCTGTCCCGTTGAATGTGGCCGCCTGGAAACACAGGTGGCTACCGAGCATCAAAATATGGCTAGTCCCAGTCGAGGTGGGTGTAGCTGTGAAACACCTAGCACGTTTCAGAGACTTAGGACAAAAACAAAAATCTCATCAACGTTTTCTTACGTGTTAAAACGCTAGCGTTTGGGGTTTATTGGGTTACAGAAAATGTATCATTAATGTTAACCTCCCTTGTTTCTTTTCACTGGTTTTAATATGGTTATTTAAAAAGTCGCACTTACGTGCGTGGTGCACGTTTGGTTTCCAAGGGACAGCGCGGCTCTAGGACCTCTCTCTACCAGTCTGCGTGGCCAGCTCTGGGCTCTGTGCGTGGGACCGTGGGCCCGGCACACAAAGGGGGCACACTTCCCTCCCAAGGACAAGGTCTGTCGACCAAATACTCACCAAACTGCCCTCCTGCTGAGGGTTCAGCACCTTCACCATTATTTCCAAACTGCATCAATGAATCTAAAGTGCGGGGGGACATCGGCAGGTCAATGGTATTGCTGCAGGTCGTTCTGTAGGAAATGGGGAGCAGCAGGAGGGGAAAGGGCCGGGTTGACAAGACACAATGGAGAAAAAAAAAAAAAGAACAAAACACACACACACAAGCCATCAAACTCTGGTCTCCAACAGAAAAATAAAAGCTCAAGCTTTTTAAACACACAGGGTCACTCTGAGTACTACGCGTAGCCCAGGGCATTCCAGCCCCTCTCAGGGTAGCTCTCACCCAGTGTCCTACTCCCGGGATAACTGAGGACACCAGAAATGAAGGCCAAATTTAGAAGGGAAGCCACTTACGGTGTCACACAGATAAACTTGGTCTTCAGGTATGGGGCAGCACCTGGGAAGAAGAAAACTGGGGCTTACTAAGGCGACCCCACTGTGGGTAGAGGGCAGGTAGAAGCCGGCCGCCTCATCAGGGGAGACTTGCCCCTCCCTCCATCCTTGAGCGGAGATCGTTTTGAACCTGTCTCCCCTCAGGGCTGCCCCCTCCACCACTATGTACTATCTGATGTTCTAGGTGCTTGCAGCTGGGTAGTTCAGTTCTTGCTGCTACGCTTTCCAGAGCTGCAGAGACTTCTGAGCACACACCCTTGTCCCACCTGAGCCTAGACCAATGCCACCTCTGTGTGTTCCTTCTTTCCCTAGATGATGTGAACATTTAACTGCCTGTGTGTGGTCTGAGGATCGTATTCTGGCCTGGTCGACTCTCTTAGGTAACTTCTCTGCATGCAGGAACGGAGCCTATGCAGTCTGGGCTCCAACACCCCCGTCCTGCTGCGACACCAAAGTCACCAAGTCTTGAAGAGAATATGCAGATTGCTAATGCATTTCCAAAGCCCAGGGTCACACCTTCCATTCCTATGGCACTGATCTGCCTCTACCACATTTTTAGGTGAGTATAGGAGTAACCCCCCAGTTGGGTAACTACACCGCACAAAAAGCGGCCGCTTTATAAAGGGAGGCTGGCTGGTATTGCAGCACCGTCGACTCTGGGCTGGAAAACAGGAGGCCAAGGCCTCGTTATGTCCTCGGCAGCTAGGAGACCTGGAGCGAAGCACTTTCTACAGCAAGAGGGAGGCGGAAGAGGGAGGCATCCATCTCCGTCATTTGTAATTCTTGTTCCATACTTAGAAATGTGAGGACCGGAATAAATGAATTTTAGGTGCTCAATGTTTACACCAAGAGGTCCAGGAGACTTGGAATACTGGCACGACATCTGGGAGAGTCAGGTGAACAAATCACTTGGGGGGCATGGGGCCCAGTGGGTGGGCCGAGAGAAGCACAGTTAAAAAGTTTGAGGTTTGGGGCGCCTGGGTGGCGCAGTCGGTTAAGCGTCCGACTTCAGCCAGGTCACGATCTCGCGGTCCGTGAGTTCGAGCCCCGCGTCAGGCTCTGGGCTGATGGCTCGGAGCCTGGAGCCTGTTTCCGATTCTGTGTCTCCCTCTCTCTCTGCCCCTCCCCCGTTCATGCTCTGTCTCTCTCTGTCCCAAAATAAAAATAAAAAATGTTGAAAAAAAAAAAAAAAAAAAAGTTTGAGGTTTATAGACAGACCAAGGGATCAGAAAGTATGGTGACAATCTGAGAAAAGGCATTGTCAGGGGTCACTGGACTGCCAACCAAGGTTATTTTTGGCCAAGAAATAGATTCATACGGTGCAGAATCCAAAGATGTACCCAGGCAGGGTTCTGGTGTCTTCTAAATCCACTGTGGCGCAGACCTGAGGGGAGCTGACATCTCAGACAGAAAAGGATTTAGTTCCCCAGTGATCAAGGTAGCTGAGAAAACTAGCTTCAGCCTCAGATTCAGCAAGAGCAGAAGCAAAGGAGAAACAGGACTAAACGCCGAGCTCTGGCTGTGTACAAGGTTGTACATATACTTCATCCAATTTGTAAGGTAAGGGGGTTGTCATTTCTAAAAAGGGACTCTCTCCCTCAAGCCATCAGGAAATACTGTGTGGGGTCTGGTGGAGAAGTAAGGAGGAAGGAAGGGTCCTGGGAAGATCATCTATCCCTGGGGACAAAAATATTTTCATGATGGAAAATGGGAGGAAACAGGCACAGATCCATGTCCCCGAGGACTCCCACTTTAATGCAGGGGCTCCAGTGGCACACCGCCCCTCTCCCCCCCCCCCCCCATCGCCTCGCTCCTGCCACCCCAAGCCCCTCAGTGCCCACTGCATACACCTGCCTCCCTGGGAGGCTGGCAAAGCACTCAAGTCACTAGTTCCTCTCTCTTGTGCCGGGGTGGGGTGGGGGGTGGGGAGTCTTGCCCCTGAGAAAACACTAGTGACTCCAAGCAGGAAAGGACCTTGCTTCCCGGTCACACAGGATGGGTGATGATAACAGAGGACACAGCCTCAATTGGGAACTTGGATCTTGAAAGCAAAATGAGCCAAAGGGACCAGCACTTGGACCTAAATGTCCTCAGCAGAAGGAACAAAGAGTAGAGTGTCAGGGCTGATAAACAGATCTCCCAACTGAAGCCCAGCTGGAAAGAAAGATAAGTAGCAGACAGGAAGTGAGAGTTAGCTCTTCTACAGTATGAATAAAACCCAACACCAGAACAAAGGGAAGAGGAAAGTCAATTGCCAAGTAACTCAAGTTCCTTCTTCCAAGTCCCAGTCTTCCCCATCCAAGAAATTCCTCGCACGGGATCTCTGTGAACAGGTGGGAATGTGCGTGTGAGCTCTTTGCACAAAGACAATTTTTCCAAAAGCAACTGGGGTGGAAGCTACCCTCAAAGGACCACTTCAAAGAGCTCTCCAACTAAGGGAAGTTAAATAAAAACAAAGAATGGCAAATCACAGACTCCCCAACAGGATCTGGACAGAGAAGAACGCAGAGAGCCAAATCAGCAAGTGCCAAAGGCACAGACCAGAGGGGCTGCTTCTCCTTGCGGACGACTAATGGTTACAAGCTTACTATGAAACATTTGCTATACGACTTACATAGACACCTGTGCTCTTGCACATTAAACAACCGCTTTATTTCAATAGCTGCATGTTCTCAATCCCAATTCCGCGCCCTCCCACCGTTTACAGGCTCCTCTTCAATCACCACGCCCCCCACCCCTCCCCGCTCTGCTCGTAAACGTCGTTCCAGTGCTGCTAACACTCATTTCCTCCAGAAAGCCTTTCTCCATCCCGCTCGACACTGCTCACATTGTTCAGCGATGGGGCAAAGGAAACATGCTAGACTCAAGTCTGAGTCGCAAACCTTCCAGTGTAAGAAGCGGTGTGCTGGCAGGGCATCCTGTTACTTAAGAATTCTGTCCTCGCGCTCTCTCGGCAGTATTTTAGATGTTTGGGGTGAGTTGAGTGTGTGTGTGTCTATTTCCCCGTTTAGCCTGCTGGGTTCTCTGTAGGACAGAGACAAGTGACTTTGATGCCCCTCCTCTCTCCAACCGGAACAGCCACGACCAAAAAGCACTCACTACTGAGTGCTTATTTCCCATAAGAGGAATAAAGGTCACCAGGCTCTTTGGGCAGTGACCTACCTATCCCCCAAGAATCCTGCAATTTCCCACTTTTTCCCAGAAAAAGTGCCCAACGCGGAAAATCAACAACTACCTGGGTCAGCTTCAGGATGCTCCTGGCTTTCTGGTCGACAATACTTTCCAAACGCCTCCTCCTTAGGAATGTCCGGGTAGAGATAAACCAGCGGAGACACGAGGATGTTGGTAGCATCCATGATCTTATAGCCCATGATGATTTCAGCAAACGACATGTTGTTCAGCTGCTGCTTGGTATACGGTTCCACGGACTGGATCTGGGTCTTGCCTGTCATCGGACATGGGAAGGGAGGATAATGGCCAGGTAATCTGAGAGAAAACTACCTGATTTATTTTTCCTTGAAAGGGAATGGCTTATGCCAACCTAGTTCTTGAGCCTCGAATATCCTGCCCAGTCACCTGGCACTACAAAAATGTTCAGCTGGCTTCTGGAGACGTTACCCAGTTGGGTCGTCAGCAATATACCTGAATAACTACTTGCATGAGATAGATTAACAGGGTAAATTAGAAAGGAGATGAAGAATGAGATTTAAATCGGAAACTTGTAGGCAAATATTAGCTCCTGAAGAAAGCAAAACAAAATTGCCAAACAATCCTCCAGCTGAAAGAATTTGGAAGAAAAGAAGTCACTGAAAAATGTTTTTACAAGTCCAAGGCAGGGGAGTGCGAAGCCATCTTTGCCCACTAGGGGGCAATAGGTACTTGAAACTGGCAGTGGCCACAGCGGAAGCAGCAACTGCCACCAGGTGGGGCGGGTGAGAGTCAAACTTACCGCTGATGTCCTTCTCCACCCAAGTGAAGGTGACACCTCCTTCTTTGCTGCTTTCACTGAATCTTAGCAGGAAGGTGCCTGGGGGCTTGGTGCTCAAGATGGCCCGCTCCCGCTCCTTACTGATAAAACCCATTATGTACCTGGAGCCAAAGAACAGCAACAAGATCTGGGCTGATGGGGTCCCGCCCCTGGCCTGCTGAGAGCAGGTGACGTGTTACCCATGTGCACTCTGCCGGACACAAGAGCTTCAACCTACCCTTCATTCCAAAGAGCCAGGATGTACTTTTTCACAAGATCAATGATATTGTCTAGCCAGACCCAGAAGGAGAAGCCTTTGCCGGCCATGTTTTCCTAAAGAGAAGAATAACGAGAAAGCCAAGTCTACTATCCCAGCCTTTTCCTTCTTAGGGACACAGTGCCACCAAAATCCCCAGACCCATCTACCCTCAAGTAGGGCCTACGGGCCGCTAGACCATGAGTCTACAGCCTTCAGGCCCAGTGCCGTCCCCGACAACCTCACGGGTGGGCGTCCCTCCCGCTCCCACTCGGCAGCGACAAGGATTTAACAAGATGGCTTACTTTGCAAAATTTAGCCCACGTAATCTGACACCCTGAATAGTTCACACCAGGTCCTGCAAGAAAAAGAATAAAGCAGTGTAACTTCTAGCTTCAAATCAAGGATTTTATTTCTCAAGACAGAACATACATTCATGCACATCTGTCCCACAGTGGGCCAAGTCACCATCGGTTTTCGTGTCTTTAAAGGTTCCCACCGTTGTGTCCATGTATGTGTGCATACACAGGTACACACACGTACACAGATGTACAAAATCCCATCGTGTGATCACCTGCGTTGTTGTTTAGACTAGCAGAGGTGGTGGATGACGTATCGAGGGTCCGTCCCCCCACCCCCCCACTCTTCCTAGCCTCATGTGGTGGCAGCTGGTGCTCAGGGACCAGCAGCACACAGTAATAAACTGACAGTGTTAGAGGGTCACATTTGGCGGTGGCACAGGATAAGGCTACTTACAGTCCAGGTAGCATGTAAAATAAAACAGTCCACTAAATTTTTTTTTCCCAGAGGAAAAAATAAAAACAAGCCTACAGTTTATTGAAGAAATGGACATGAACGTCAAGCTTTGGCCTCTGTCTTCTAACATGCACTTAAAAAATAGCTTCCTGGGGCGCCTGGGCAGCTTAGTCGGTTGAGCGTCCGACTTCAGCTCAGGTCATGATATCACTGCTCATGAGTTCAAGCCCTGTGTCGGGCTCTGTGCTGACAGCTCAGAGCCTGGAGCCTGCTTCAGATTCTGTCTCCGTTTGTCTGCTCCTCCCCTGCTCGTGTTCTGTCTCTGTCTCTCTCACAAATATGAAAAATAACTTAAAATAACTTTAAAATAACTTAAAAAAATTTTTTTTTAAATTTAAATAGCTTCCTAAGGTTAGCCGAAGTAGTGCTCTGGAAGGGTGAGGGGCCCAGCCACCGAGAGAAAAGAAATCTGCCTCCCACCTCAGAAATGATCACTGGGAGGCAAGCTTCCCGTGCATCTCTATCTCTCCTCCACCCCACCTCCCCAACTGCTGGAGCACATGTTTTCAGTCCCCAGGACAGTGTCTGGCTCAGCAAATTTTCCTGAATGAATAGCCCCACAGGCCAGACTCCTTCTCTGAGGAGGGCAGCAGGGAAAAGGGGGAAAATGCTGACCTAAGAGCTTCTCTGCCAGCGTCGTCAACTGCTCGATGCTCAGGCCTCGCTTTGTGGTGGAGGAGAACTGCCAGCTCAGCACCTCAGCCACTTGATCCCAGGTTCCAATGGGGGGCTTGGTGAAAAAGTTCACGTTCTGTTGAAAATGACACATTTGCTCATTTATTTTTTTTTTATTTTTTTTTTTTAACGTTTATTTATTTTTGAGACAGAGAGAGACAGAGCATGAACGGGGGAGGGTCAGGGAGAGAGAGGGAGACACAGAATCCGAAACAGGCTCCAGGCTCCGAGCGGTCAGCACAGAGCCCGACGCGGGGCTCGAACTCACGGACCGTAAGATCATGACCCGAGCCGAAGTCGGACGCCCAACCGACTGAGCCACCCAGGCGCCCCAACACATTTGCTCGTTTAGATGGAGACGGTGGTGCTTGGTGCCCCACGCTAGGACCGCGACAATGGTTTCCGAAGGATGGGCGCTTACCTTGGGGTTGTTGGTCAGCATGTTATACCACAGGATAGATGCCCAGGCATTAGGCATCTGACAGATGTTGGAGATCACCACAACCGGCAAGGAGTGGGTCTGTGGAGAGAGTGGGGAATAAGCTGGGGAGGCAGAGGGCCCTCACAGCTTCAAACGTCTCTTCAGTCAGACCTGCAGGTTTCGAATAAAAGAATGTGCCTTAAATCACACCTACTGCCAGCCCTTAGGGAGGAACTCGGCTGAGTCAGCTCAACGCCCAGAGTGGAGAGAATGCCAAGTGCGGGTCACAGGACACAACCAGGAACTTAAAAAATCTGACGTGCTCAAAGCTGGACTCGCAGTCCACCGACTCCCCGTTTATAAAACCTGGGAGGCACTCTCCGAGAATTGAAGCTGCATCTGCCCGTTAAACAGACAGGTCTCAGTAGGCAAAGACTAGGATTCTTGCTTTTCCGGGTATAGCTTAAATTAAAGATGAAGAAAGTTGATAGAAGAGAAGGCAAATGCCATGATTTCCTGTACACTAAAAACAGTGGCTGTCTAAAAAGCCTGTTTTGCCCAAACTTTATAGAGTCCATTATCATTTCTATGCACAGATTAATAATATATTAATTAATTACAATTTCAGTACTTTCATATACTGAAAGCTGAGTATACAGTTGACCCTTGAACAGCATGGGTTTGAACTGCATGGGTCCGCTTATACATGGATGATTTTTCTTGATCTAGAGTACAGTCCTATAAACGTATTTTCTCTTACAATTTTCTTAGCAACGTTATCTTTTCTCTAGCTTACTTTATTGCAAGAATACAATATATAAAGCAGATACATCATTCTACCTTCTGCAGAAAAAATCCAACTAGAAGTTCTTGTCCTGAATCACCCCTGCATGCAGCCCTGTCCCAACTCTGTGGCAAAACTCACCTCAAGGTCAATCTTGAGGCCCTGGTGATACACCTCAGTCTCAAAGGTGATCAGGTGCAGCTCCTCGGTGACAATCAGGGAGGCCTACAACGAGAAGGGCACCCTCTTCCTCAGAGAGAATGGCCTTGGATACTAACGGCCATAGCTGAGGAGAGTGAATGCCACAGCCTCATTGCACCAAGAAGGGTGATCCACCGGGAGGCCATGGACACACCAGGGACACAACACTGAGAACACGCCCTCTTCAGTGCTACGATCTTCAACCTCATCTTTTACTGGTTTTATTACAATACTATAGACCCAATAGGTTATTTACCAAATGGGTAAGGTGCACAGAAAATCAAAACAATGAACACCTGTACACACTACCCAGTTTAAGGAAAAGATCATCACCACGGAGATGCTCAGGATGCCCTTCCCCATGCCCTTCCCTGGTCCCTCCTCCCTCAGATGTAACCGTTATTTTGTCTTTTGGGTTCATCGCTTCCCAGTTTTCCTTTAGGGTTTTACTGTATTTATCTCTCTAAATACTGTATGCATTGTTCAGTTTTAGAGGTCTGTGAACCTTACACAAACCGTACCCTATGTATTCTTTAGGACTCGCTTTTTGCATCCATGGGGTTGTATGAATTTGCTGTTGTTCATTTTCACAGCTCTAGAGCATTCCATCATATGACTCTACCACGAATCCTTTATCTACTCTAGCAACGATGGTATCTGGGTTATATTTAGGGTTTACAATCAGGCTGCTGTGACATTTTGCACATGTCC